>NC_090439.1:890836523-891179023 GCF_031143425.1 Pleurodeles waltl | reverse complement strand
TATTTGTGAATAACTTGAAAAGTATACATGCAATTGAAATAATTCAAAGTTCCTAATGTACTTACCTGCAATACCTTTCAAACAAGATATTACATGTTAAATTTGAACCTGTGGTTCTCAAAATAAACTAAGAAAAGATATTTTTCTATAACAAAACCTATTGGCTGGATTTGTCTCTGAGTGTGTGTACCTCATTTATTGTCTGTGTATGTACAACAAATGCTTAACACTACTTCTTGGATAAGCCTACTGCTCGACCACACTACCACAAAATAGAGCATTAGTATTATCTATTTTTACCACTATTTTACCTCTAAGGGGAACCCTTGGACTCTGTGCATGCTATTCCTTACTTTGAAATAGCACATACAGAGCCAACTTCCTTCACTCACTCTCACACACTCTCTCTCACACACTCTCTCTCACACACTCTCTCTCACACACTCTCTCTCACACACTCTCTCTCACACACTCTCTCTCACACACTCTCTCTCACACACTCTCTCTCACACACACACTCTCTCTCTCTCACACACACTCTCTCTCACACACACTCTCTCTCTCACACACACACACTCTCTCTCACACACACACACACACACTCTCTCTCACACACACACACACACTCTCTCTCACACACACACACACACTCTCTCTCTCACACACACACTCTCTCACACACACACACACACACTCTCTCACACACACTGTAGGAAGTTGGCTCTGTATGTGCTATTTCAAAGTAAGGAATAGCATGCACAGAGTCCAAGGGTTCCCCTTAGAGGTAAAATAGTGGTAAAAAGAGATAATACTAATGCTCTATTTTGTGGTAGTGTGGTCGAGCAGTAGGCTTATCCAAGGAGTAGTGTTAAGCATTTGTTGTACATACACATAGACAATAAATGAGGTACACACACTCAGAGACAAATCCAGCCAATAGGTTTTGTTATAGAAATATATCTTTTCTTAGTTTATTTTAAGAACCACAGGTTCAAATTTAACATGTAATATCTTGTTTGAAAGGTATTGCAGGTAAGTACATTAGGAACTTTGAATCATTTCAATTGCATGTATACTTTTCAAGTTATTGACAAATAGCTACTTTAAAAGTGGACACTTAGTGCAATTTTCACAGTTCCTGGGGGAGGTAAGTTTTTGTTAGTTTTACCAGGTAAGTAAGACACTTACAGGGTTCAGTTCTTGGTCCAAGGTAGCCCACCGTTGGGGGTTCAGAGCAACCCCAAAGTCACCACACCAGCAGCTCAGGGCCGGTCAGGTGCAGAGTTCAAAGTGGTGCCCAAAACGCATAGGCTAGAATGGAGAGAAGGGGGTGCCCCGGTTCCGGTCTGCTTGCAGGTAAGTATCCGCGTCTTCGGAGGGCAGACCAGGGGGGTTTTGTAGGGCACCGGGGGGGGGACACAAGCCCACACAGAAATTTCACCCTCAGCAGCGCGGGGGCGGCCGGGTGCAGTGTAGAAACAAGCGTCGGGTTTTCAATGTTAGTCTATGAGAGATCAACGGATCTCTTCAGCGCTGCAGGCAGGCAAGGGGGGGCTTCCTCGGGGAAACCTCCACTTGGGCAAGGGAGAGGGACTCCTGGGGGTCACTTCTCCAGTGAAAGTCCGGTCCTTAAGGTCCTGGGGGCTGCGGGTGCAGGGTCTTTTCCAGGCGTCGGGACTGAGGTTTCAAAGAGTCGCGGTCAGGGGAAGCCTCGGGATTCCCTCTGCAGGCGGCGCTGTGGGGGCTCAGGGGGGACAGGTTTTGGTACTCACAGTCGTAGAGTAGTCCGGGGGTCCTCCCTGAGGTGTTGGTTCTCCACCAGCCGAGTCGGGGTCGCCGGGTGCAGTGTTGCAAGTCTCACGCTTCTTGCGGGGAGATTGCAGGGTCTTTAAAGCTGCTCCTTGAAACAAAGTTGCAGTCTTTTTGGAGCAGGTCCGCTGTCCTCGGGAGTTTCTTGTCTTTTTCGAAGCAGGGCAGTCCTCAGAGGATTCAGAGGTCGCTGGTCCCTTGGAAGGCGTCGCTGGAGCAGAGTTCTTTGGAAGGCAGGAGACAGGCCGGTGAGTTTCTGGAGCCAAGGCAGTTGTCGTCTTCTGGTCTTCCTCTGCAGGGGTTTTCAGCTAGGCAGTCCTTCTTCTTGTAGTTTGCAGGAATCTAATTTTCTAGGGTTCAGGGTAGCCCTTAAATACTAAATTTAAGGGCGTGTTTAGGTCTGGGGGGTTAGTAGCCAATGGCTACTAGCCCTGAGGGTGGGTACACCCTCTTTGTGCCTCCCCCCAAGGGGAGGGGGTCACAATCCTAACCCTATTGGGGGAATCCTCCATCTGTAAGATGGAGGATTTCTAAAAGTTAGTCACCTCAGCTCAGGACACCTTAGGGGCTGTCCTGACTGGCCAGTGACTCCTCCTTGTTGCTTTCTTTGTTCCCTCCAGCCTTGCCGCCAAAAGTGGGGGCCGTGGCCGGAGGGGGCGGGCAACTCCACTAAGCTGGAGTGCCCTGCTGGGCTGTGACAAAGGGGTGAGCCTTTGAGGCTCACCGCCAGGTGTCACAGCTCCTGCCTGGGGGAGGTGTTAGCATCTCCACCCAGTGCAGGCTTTGTTACTGGCCTCAGAGTGACAAAGGCACTCTCCCCATGGGGCCAGCAACATGTCTCTAGTGTGGCAGGCTGCTGGAACTAGTCAGCCTACACAGACAGTCGGTTAAGTTTCAGGGGGCACCTCTAAGGTGCCCTCTGGGGTGTATTTTGCAATAAAATGTACACTGGCATCAGTGTGCATTTATTGTGCTGAGAAGTTTGATACCAAACTTCCCAGTTTTCAGTGTAGCCATTATGGTGCTGTGGAGTTCGTGTTTGACACACTCCCAGACCATATACTCTTATGGCTACCCTGCACTTACAATGTCTAAGGTTTTGTTTAGACACTGTAGGGGTACCATGCTCATGCACTGGTACCCTCACCTATGGTATAGTGCACCCTGCCTTAGGGCTGTAAGGCCTGCTAGAGGGGTGTCTTACCTATACTGCAAAGGCAGTGAGAGGCTGGCATGGCACCCTGAGGGGAGTGCCATGTCGACTTACTCGTTTTGTCCTCACTAGCACACACAAGCTGGCAAGCAGGGTGTCTGTGCTGAGTGAGAGGTCTCCAGGGTGGCATAAGACATGCTGCAGCCCTTAGAGACCTTCCTTGGCATCAGGGCCCTTGGTACTAGAAGTACCAGTTACAAGGGACTTATCTGGATGCCAGGGTCTGCCAATTGTGGATACAAAAGTACAGGTTAGGGAAAGAACACTGGTGCTGGGGCCTGGTTAGCAGGCCTCAGCACACTTTCAATTGTAAACATAGCATCAGCAAAGGCAAAAAGTCAGGGGGCAACCATGCCAAGGAGGCATTTCCTTACACACACACACACACACTCTCACACACAAACACTCTCTCACACACACACACACACTCTCTCACACACACACTCACACACACTCACACTCACACACACACACACACACACACACACACACACACACACACTCTCTCTCTCTCTCTCTCTCTCTCTCTCTCTCACACACACACACACACACACACACACACACACACACACACACACACACACACACACACACTCTCTCTCTCTCTCTCTCTCACACACACTCTCTCTCTCTCTCTCTCTCTCTCTCTCTCTCTCTCACACACACACACACACACACACACACTCTCTCACTCTCTCTCTCACACACTCTCTCTCACACACACACTCTCTCTCACACACACACTCTCTCTCACACACACACACTCTCTCTCTCACACACACTCTCTCTCTCACACACACACTCTCTCTCACACACACACTCTCTCTCACACACACACTTTCTCTCACACACACTCACTCACTCTCTCTCACACACACACTCTCTCTCACACACACACTCTCTCTCACACACACACACACACACACACACACACACACACACACACACACACACACACACACACACACACACTCTGCACTGGGTTCCTGCTGACCAAGTCCCCAGTGCCTGATCTCTTTCCCTAAAACTGTACAGTTGTTTCCCAATTGGCAATACCTTTGCACCACCTGTAAGTCCCTAGTAAGTTTTACCCCTGGTACCGAGGCCATGAGTACTAAAGAGGGTCCTCAAGGGCTACAACATGTATTGTGCCACCCTCAGGGGCCCCTGGCATAGCACATGCAGACTACCGTTGCAGTCTGTGTGTCTTAGTGCAGCTAAAAGTGAAAACAAAACTTGACATGCAGTAAGTGATATACGGATGGCAGGTACCCGGTCCTCAGTCCACACATTTTCAGAGCACTACTGTGTCTCTATCCACAATAATAGAGAATCATAAGTGGCAAATAAGGTACTAAAGCTTTTGTTTGCAAGGTCAAGCTAATTTCAATCCGATCCACTTCAATGAACAGAAATATTTCTACAACGTCAATGCTCACATGAATACTGAAAAGATTCATGCTATAGAATGATGGTTACGTACCTGTAGGAACAATTTTGTAGCTTTAAGAATTTTCAGGATTAACATGTGACCCACCCATCTATCTATCTCCCCAGAAAATGAGGTGAGCAAACACAAACCGGGATAAGGGAAAAGTGTGAGACAAGCAGTAAAACAAAAATATGAGAGAGCCAATGTGAGCTAAGGTGAAGAGCCAAGTCACTAGGCAAAAAAGAATCTGAAGATGACAGCTATGAACAGAGTCCTTAAGGGTGGGCATATGAGATCAGGAGAGTGATAGACAAGCACCAAATGGTTCCTAAATAAAGTGTCAGACATCCACTCTACCCAACCACTAAATGACAGAATAATGCACAGCATGCGAATGAAGAAAATTCTTCAAGCTGTAAAACTAGTGATGCTGTTAAGTAACCTTTTAGTTACGCTTGTGCCACACTTCCACTCATTCTATACAAAGTCGGAGGGAAATGAGCTAAGCATTCTTCAGAAATCCTCCCTGCCCTCGACAGCGATGACATTGATCAAGGTCAGCTGCTGAGGGTGCTGAATCTTGTAATTTGGCACCTGAAGTCTTATAGCTTGTTTATCTACAACTCCGGTAAGAGAGCATGCAAATTCTTAAGGAAGTCCACTATGTGGGCATATTATGTAGCAAAATAGAACAGATGTGTCCATTACTGTAACAGTCTACACAAATGGTTCTTAGAGGCTGCAGTATAAGACTTGTTACTGCTCCACCTAAAACCAGGGCTAGCCTACTCTTTGATAAGTGTACACCTGCCTACAGCAGCTGTTTACCTACAACATAGGGAGCACCAGCCAGTTTCAAAATGACTGTTAAAACCTTAATGGAAGGCTTACAAAAGACTGTCCTCCAAGAATGCTACCAGTCCTTTTGTAGAACTTTAGCATAGGACTTACCATTGTCCTTAGGCGTCTTACGGGACACCGTTTGAGCCAATACACTCTATCTAGTCCAATGTAAATGCTTTCCTGGAATGTGACCTTCCTCGTTGTAATAATTTCTCTCTGTAGGGAAAGTGTAGTGCATGCTTTAACTGTTGATGAGCCATTTATCCAGGTGCACATAAAATAGGCTGTCCTGAGACATCCTCCTTTTACCAAACCCTGTCCCGACTGTCCATTTGAATTGTTTGATTTACCACCTTTTACCCTCATCCGGTGTCTGTTGTGGCATGGGTCTTAAACACACTAAGGTTTCTTATGCACTACACTAATCATAATAAAAAAGGAAGCGTTTTTTTGCCAGTCTTGCTTGGGAATACCTAGCTGCACAGTGTGCCTTACCGCATGGATTTTCAAAGGCATTCAGGTTTGATGTGCTAAAGCCAAAGGCACACTACATTCTGTTTCGGAGCACATTCAGCTGGCAAAAAGGGGGAGCCACTGTTGCTTTTGTAGCCAACATTCCACTTGAGACATCTGTTAAGCTGTTGCACACATTCACTAAGCATTACTTGGTGGACATTTATACCTGACAATCAGCATAAGTCAGTCAAATTATACCTAAAACCTTGCTGCAAACGTGTTCTGTTGCTGCTTACAACAGTTTTAGTGAGATGAGTACAGCTATACAGGCTGTGCAGCACATGCTGCAAACTGAAAGATTTACGTACCTGTAGCATTCTGTTTGCAGCTTGTATTGCTGTAGATTGACATTCGCCTTTCTACGTCCCTGCAGTGAAGCTTAGGGCTTGATGTATGACCGTCACTATCTTACTAGATATATATACTCATCTATCAGAATTAATCTCTAAACCTACACACCCTTTCATGTAGAGGAAAAACACAATATAAGATACACTCTATATTCCGGTGCATTGTGGCTATCTGAGAGGTATCACAAGTCAGCGTGAAACAGACCTCTTTGAAAACAACGCTTGCAGAGTGCACTAGATTGCAGGAATGTCACGGCATGAGTGTACAACACTACAAAGGGTAAACCGGTTATCATAGATATGTAACCTTTTTTTTTTTATTAAGGAGGCTCTAGAAGGCGACACCCACTTCTGCCCAATTGAGTGGGTTTAGTTTTTTATATTAACAAGAATTAATATTCTATTTGTTGTTTTATTGAAAGAAAGTGCATTTTGTTTATCAGAACAGGTATGAGTTGCCTGTAGTTTTTAGCTAAATTCTAGCTCACATAATGGCAGTTACCACTGTAATGAATTCTAGTAGCACGTCAGTTTCTAATTTTAGCATATCAACTATTTTCATTTGACAGGTGTGCCTTCGAAATAATCCACTTTATCATGCTGGAGCAGTTGCGTTTTCAGTCAGTGCTGGAATTCCTAAAGTTGGTGTCTTGATGGAATCAGTTTGGAACATGAATGACAGCTGCAGATTTCAGCTTCGTTCTCCCGAGAGCTTAAAAAGCATGGAAAAAGTCAACAAGACTACAGAAATCAAGTAGGTCTGAAGTAATGAATACTTGTGTCAAGGTGTTTTTTTTTATCACAAAAGAGCAGTTTTAAAAAAACTTGGTTTAGCACAAACGCCTAATGTTTGATATTACAGTTGTGTAGAAATTAAGATAGCGTGCTTTGTTTGAATCCTTAAATTGAATGTCTTTACTTTTCCACCACTCAGCTGTACGTTTGAGAATTAAAGTTAAAATAGCATATGTGCACAATATGTAAACTTTATGTTGGATGGCTTGTGTGGCTGTAGATACACCTGCTCTACATACTCCTGCCATCTAGTGTTGGGTTCAGTGTGTTGCAGGTTGTTTTTCTTTGAAGAAGCATTTTCGAGTTACAGGATCTCCTTTTCGGTGATACTGCACATGGTCATCGACTTCTATGTTAGATTTTCTCTCCACTGTTGGGTTCAGTCGTATGTCTCTTTGCTCAGTTTTCCCCTCACTCTGGTTTCAAAACCTTTCTTTCAGTCTTTTGCTCCATCAATGGTATTGTTCACGATAGTGTTTTTCTCACATTTTTGCGCCCGTCTCACTCTGTCAGTCTGAGAACCCAACCGCACACCCTCCAGGGCTCTCTCACCCGTTCGGCCTACCTCAACACGTGGCACCGACCAGTATGCTGTGTTGTGCTGATGGAACGGATGCCGTTTTGCTTCTTTCCTCGGTGCCACCAACAATCACTGCACACCAACCAGCATCTGGTGTGTAACCTGTTCCTCTCCCCCAACCATCAAGAAGTCACCTGTGACACCTGTAGATCCTTCAGATCGAAAAAGACCCTTCAGGGCCAAAGAGCTCCTCGACTGGAGATGATTTACAAGACTTCTGAAGACAGTCTGGACATCTTCAATGAGGAGCATGCTCAGGAGGAGCAGGAACAGGAGGAGGCCTTCACCATCCAGGACTCAGACATGCAGTCGGATATCGGAAGCAGAGAGATTACACCAGCACAACCTGTGAGTACCGTGGCCCCTCCTGCCCCCTCTAACACTGCAGAAAGCCCCTTTCCAAGGCTTGGATGCCCCGCCCTCTGGCTTGGCACTGAAAATTGCCATGGCCAAGACACTGTCTTCGGCATCAGCGTCAACATCTTCAGCCTGAGATATTGTTGCTATTTTCATCCGAACTTCAGCACTGATCTAAACAAGCTTCACTACCGCACTGACTGAAAACCTTGGTGTCAAAACAGGGATTCAATCTCTTCGGAGCTGAAAGACTCTAGGCAATCTTAGTCCACACCATCTCCTGTTGAACCTATTTTGGAGACCATGGACAGTTGGATACTAGGCCCATTATTCTATCGACCCCCCCCCCCCGCCTTGAAGAGAAAACTATCCTTTAAGGAGGCTCTGGATACTTCCCCACCTCCAAATAAGACTAAGGACACACTAGACTCTTCTCATTGGGCAGGAGCCCTTTAAACTTCACGTAGCGCTCCCGCCACTCGGGACACGCTAGACTCTTCTCATTGGGCAGGAGCCCTTTAAACTTCATGCAGCGCTCCCGCCACTCGGGACACGCTAGACTCTTCTCATTGGGCAGGAGCCCTTTAACCTTCACGTAGCGCTCCTGCTGCCCGGACAGAGGCTGGGCTGGGCCACCCCCCTGACATTTACCACCCAAGTAGGCCTCATTTGACTTAGCCCCATTTGCTATTGCCAACACTGTGCCCCCAGTAAGCTGCTCTACTTAATCTGACACCTTATAGTTCAACCTTGCACTAACTTCCACTCCAGATGGGCAAAAGGAAAGCAATAGAGGCTGGGGCCGGGGTTGTGCTAAAAGCCAAGCGAAAAAGACATAAGCATGCTGCTAGCAATTGCGTCATGGACAGAATCGACTCTCTCCTAGGTGAATGCAATGGAATATTAACTAGCCCCCAGGGAAATAATTCTATTGAAACTGGGGGGGAGCCCTCCCCAATCAACAGGAAGGATGGTCCTATGAAAATCGCGGAGATTTTCGTGAAACATGGACAACAAGTCACTGACACTACAGTGCAGGGCGAGAGCAGGAATGTGATCACCCATACCGCCCCTTCTCTAGTAGAAGACCTACCACTGGGCACCAACGATTTCATCCAGCTCAGTAACCGCTTTAATCCCTTAATCAACACCCCCGAATCATACGATGACATCAATCCAGGCACCCTGGCAGATGGGCCAGCAGCCACAAACATGCATTTTCCTCACATAACCCCACAGCATATTGAATGCATACAAGATCTAAAAAAAGAAGTCATAGAACTCAAGCTTATGGTTAAATCCTTAATTGTAATAGTAAAACAGCTAACTCACGCAAATAACACGGCCACCACGAACCTTGCCCAAAACCCAACCCTATCAGGCATTACAACAAACCTGCCCAACTTCTCAGCTTCCAGCCATGTCGGCCCCCTCCCTATCGGAGATAAGACCACAAACTCATACCAGACACCCTTCTTTCACAATTCAGGCATAGGAAATTCACTAGACGTCCACCACAAAACCCCCAAACCCACAAGCAACACTGCCTCAAAAAACTTTGCACATCCTGCCACTGATGGGTCCCATTCAGGTAATATAGTTCTAATGGTTAACGTTCCCAAGTTAACCACATCGACACACAAGGAAGGGGCAGACTCTATCAAAAACAAGGCAATCCATTGGATTCGCCATGTCAGAGGATGCCGCTCCATAATACGCGAGGACTTACTTAATGTAGTACGACGGCCAGACCTGGGAACACATTTTGACATCCTAAAACTGACACTCAAGGACGGGACCATGGTGAACAATTTGGTGGCCCTAGAGGCAAGAACAAGCCCACCAGCACACTCACGCATCCAGTTTAAATACCCCAGGCCACCTACGCACCACGAGGAGTGCCCGAGTTACCACCCAGCAGAAACTTTATCCACTCATGGCAAAAATGATTGACTTACAGCCTCACCTAAAATCTATGCTGGCAAACCTTGCAACCCTCTAACATCTATCACCCCCAGGTCTGCCTTAAACCCCACCACTGTCTGTCCTTGTATTCTCTCCCCTATCCATGATACCAAGACCACCGTCAGTCCACTGAGCAAACATGACAACGATGCACCTTTCATCTTGCAGGCGCATTGCCCACCAAACCAAGTGCTGCTGGCTAGGCCTGCAAGCACCTCCTGGATCAGGACCAGGTCAGTTCCAATAGAGGAATATCACCAATCACCTCAGGCCCCACGGGTAAACATTGGTATTGACCCACTTCTTCCCACTCAACCACATCTGCCAGATCAACCTTCGACAGCCAACCATACAAACCCCAGGCATTTAGATAGGATAGTTCATCCACTGACTGGGGTACGACTTGTCTTGTGGAACGTGGCTGGTTTGAAATCTATTCTCCCCCTTCCAGCCTTCTCCTCCTTTATTGACGAACATGACATATGTCTTCTCCAAGAGACATGGTCACTCGACCCACTTTTTCGAACAGGCTATTCAAACTTCCACATCCCCGCTGTGGCCAGTACGAGAGGCAGGCCCTCAGGGGGTCTGACCATCTGGATCAAAACATCACTTAGCTGCCATATATCACAGCTACCTACCGACTCTCCCGACCTATTAGGCCTTCGTTTATCCTTTGGGCCTGACTCTGTGGTGAACATCTTTAACATCTACACTCGAGGGGTCAGGGGGAGTCAAGTCTCCAAAACCCTCTGCGCCCTCGTAGCCCTCTTACAAAACTATCCCCGCCATCATAAAACCATTGTGGCAGGGGACTTCAACGTCACATTCGAACCCCTTGACTGGGACAATCTCAGGTCCACTAACGAGGAGGATCAAGCCTGGTCTATCCCTGCCCTGTCAATCCCACCCATCAAGAGATGGACGCAGTTTGCTGTCCAGGTCAAATCACTGACCATGGAGTTTGTGCTCAGGGCGTTAAATGGCAGAACCAAATCAGACACCAATGGCTGTCACACGTTCAACAAAACCAATCACACCAGCAGAATCGACTACTGTCTATTCGACATAAGACTATGGCCCTTAGTCATCGACATGACGATCATTGAAAGGACTGAAAGCGATCACAACCCTCTCTCTGCCCACACATTAGCTCTAGGTAATCTCCCATCCACGTTTAACTCCCCAGCAGTAGCACCCGAGGGTATTAGCCTGGCCAACAATAAACGACACTTAAAATGGGACAAGGTCGTGGCTCGGCCTGCACTCATCAACGCTGCTAATAACACCCTAAAATCCACACTACTGGACCTAGAGGCAGGTCCTGCAATTCCCTACCAGGAAATAAGCTTAATCCACACCTCCTGTTTCAGGGATATCGCAGCTCATTTTTCAGTACCCCCAGCCCATGAGAACAAACGACACATAGGTAGGCACTGCTGGTTCAACAAAACGTGTCGGTCCCTAAACAAGTGCTTAGTTCAAGCCATTAAATCCAAGGACCCCACCGCCATCCGCGTAGCTAGGAAGTCCTATAAATCTGCAATACGCAAAGCCAATATAGATAATAAATGGTGGACAGCACTCAATGAGTCTGTGCGCGAGAGGAACCATAGTCTGTTCTGGTCCCTGGCAGCGCGAGGCCCAGAAACCAGTGGTTTGGACATCGCAACCAATATTGCCCCGAAAGACTGGGTAGTTCACTTTAGTAGCGTGTACTCCCCTGACCATGATAGCCCCATTCCTGTTTGCATGGGCCCCCACCTATATCCCTCATTATCACCCACCACCGCAGCACCCCTGTTCTCCCTAAGTGACATAACCTATTCCCTAAGCACCTTAAAACGCGGCAGGGCCCCTGGATCAGACTGCGTCCCAGCAGACCTGTTCTCAACAGACCTAGCATCCTGGTCAAGATACCTCACCATTATAGCAAACGCAATAGCATCTGGGGTGCCAGTTCCCGAGTCCTGGAAAGTAGCTATTGTTATTCCAATCTTTAAAAAGGGCGACAGATCACTTCCCTGCAACTATAGACCTATTAGCTTAATTGACTGTGTCCCAAAAGTCTTCTGCCACTGCCTCCTAGGAAAGATCAAAGAATGGATGACTGAACATGATATCCTTAGCCCCCTCCAAGCCGGTTTCCGGAAGAAAATTTCCACCACTGATCCAGTCCTCAGATTCCTATTATTATATTGGAAAACAGTGCTCATTGGTAAAGGCAGCCTTTATGTAGCTTTTGTGGCCCTCAAATCTGCTTTTGACCTAGTACCTCGCAACAAACTATGGGACACTCTCTCTCAGATGGGAATCCCGGAGCACATTCTTGCCATACTGATACGACTCCACGATGGCAACTACGCACGAGTCAGGTGGGGCAACAAGGGCCAACTAACTGATAAAATCCACGTTTCCAGGGGTGTGCGGCAAGGGTGCGTCCTTGCCCCGACCCTCTTTTCCCTGTATATCAATGAAATCGTCCCCTCCCTCCTCAGATTGCAGGCTGACGCACCTTCACTTGGCACACAAAAAATCCCAGTCTTACTCTTTGCCGATGACACTCTTCTGATATCCAAGACCCCTAGCGGCCTAAGGAAACTCCTTACGTGCTTCGAGAAATTCTGCTCATCACAGGGACTCGAAATCAATGCCTCGAAAACAAAACTAATGACCCTCAATCCCCATAGATCTTTTAAAGGGAAGTTTACTTTAGAGGGCTCCACACTTGAGAAGGTGGGCATTTTCAGCTACCTGGGCATAACATTCACTGACAACATGTCTTGGAAACCACACATAGGAAAACAAGTTCTAAAACTAAAACAAACGGGTACTACTAAAAAACTTTCACCTCTCACACACAAAACAAATTCGCCCAGCATTACAGTTATACGAAGCCCAGGCCGCCTCCTCAGCGCTTTACGGGGCTGAACTATGGGGCTATACCAAAACCCAAGACTTAACCGCCGCTGAAAATAACTTCCTGAGAAACCTTGTGTCCCTTCCGCAAAGCACCCCACTGTCCCCCCTTTTTAAGGACCTCGGTATCAAACGCATTGGACACAAAGCCCGCCTGCGACCTCTGCTGTACTGGTGGCGTCTCTGGACCACCCCTGAGCTCGACATCTTCACTGAAGCTCTACAAGTCATTCTAAAAGCCGACCATCTTCACACAATCCCATGGCTACGACGCATCAAGGGTTCACTGTACTCACTCGGGCTAGACCAACCACGTCCGTCTTCCCCTCGAAAAGCGAACTAAAGAAACTATATTGGCAAATGGCAAATTACGAAGACACAAGGGCTGCACTCCACACCACACTATCTTGTGACTTTGCCAACCTAAAAGAGTCATGCAAGTACGAAGCTTTTTGGGACCTAATCACGGCCCCAAGGGAAAGGAAACTGTACTTCCAGCTCCGCATTGGAACACTCCCATTAAGACTTCTCACCAGCAGCTGTTCACACAACGAATCAACCGCATGCCCAGCTTGCAAAGCCCCCGTCGAGAATCTCCCTCACGTCCTTTTTGCCTGCCCCGCGTACACCGCCCCTCAGAGGAAATGGCTGGCCCCGGCATGCAGACTACTGGGAGTCCGTAGCTCTGAGCTAGCCCTGCAAATCCTCAGTTCAGACACTAGGCCAACGCTAGTGATCGCCGTCGCCAAATTCCTCGGAGCTAGCTGGCTTGTTAGAGGGAAATCCCTTCTGTATAAAGACTCCAACTAAGACTGTCCTGTGCGAGTGCATTTTATTCCATTTTTATTCCATCTTTTCTTATCTTTTACTCCCTTTTATCATTATATTTATTATTGTAATCATCATTTTGTGTATTTATTTGTATTTATTACTGCTTGCGCTTTTTTGGCTCCTGTAGCCGCAATAAAGCTCCTTTGAATTGAATTGACTAAGGACTAGGACTACCACAACTATTCACAAGCCTTTACTTCTTCCGTCTCTTCCTAAAACAACTCCACTACCTCCACCCCGTTCACGTCCACCCGCTTTCCCTCCTCATTCACTTGCCTTTCCTTCTGCAGGAGATCTAACACCACAGGGTTCCCCTCATTCACTCGGGGAGATTTGGGTGGGACACAGCAGAACCTAGATCCATGGGAGAAATGACCCTGGTCCCATGATTTCTACAGATCCAGATCCAGAACCCTCCCCGCCAGAGGATGCTAGATCTTGTCAGCAGGTAATAGCTTGAGCAAAAGATCACAGATCCTGCCGAATTCTATTGTGGCTATCACTACACACAAATGGGCCAATAACCAGGCCACAGGGGACTCTCCTCCACCAGACACGGAGAGCCAAAAGATTGCTGCCACAGGTAAGACTGCTGCACAAGCAGCCAATCATTGCAGCACCCCTCTAGCAGGCCTTACAGCCCTAAGGCAGGGTGCACTATACCACAGCTGAGCACATATGTGCATGAGCACTATGTCCCTACAGTGTCTAAGCAAAACCTTAGACATTGTAAGTGCAGGGTAGCCATAAGAGTATATGGTCTGGGAGTTTGTCAAACACGAACTCCACAGTACCATAATGGCTACACTGAAATCTGGGAAGTTTGATATCAAATGTCTCAGCACAATAAATGCACACTGATGCCAATGTAGAATTTATTGTAAAATACACCCAGAGTGTGTCTTAAAGATGCCCCCTAAATACTAATCCAACTTCTAGTGTTAGGCTGACCCGTTTCTGCCAGCCTGCCACAACCAGACGAGTTGCTCGCCACATGGGGAGAGTGCGTTTGTCACTCTGTGGCCAGAAACAAAGCCTGTACTGGGTGGAGGTGCTTCTCACCTACCCCTGCAGGAACTGGCGGTGAGCCTCAAAGGCGCCACTGGGTATCCCAGCTAATGGAGACGCCCGCCTGTAGGAGGCTGGCCTGGCTTATAGTGGGTACCAAGGGGTACTTACACTCTGTACCAGGTCCAGTTATCCCTTATTAGTGTAGAAGAGGTGTTTCTAGCAGCTTAGGCTGGTAAATGGTAGCTATAGCAGAGCAGCTTAGGCTGAACTAGGAGACATGCAAAGCTCCTACTATACCACTGTCATATGCACAATATCGTAAGAAAACACAATACACAAATATACTAAAAATAAAGGTACTTTATTTTTATGACAATATGCCAAAAGTATCTCAGTGAGTACCCTCAGTATGAGGGTGCCAAATATACACAAGATATATGTACACAATACCAAAAAATATCAGCGACCTCTGAAGCCTGAGAGGACTGCCCTGAACCTAAGGACCAAGAAACTCCTGTGAGCAGCGGCTCTGCTCAACAAACAGCAACAATCTTGCAACTTTTCTGCAACTTTCAAAGACCTCAGTCTTCCTGCCGGAAGCATGAGACTTCACCCTCTGCACCCGACGCCCCCAGCTCGAGATCCAGAGAACCAACACCACAGGGAGGACTCCCCGCCGACTGCGACCTCGTGAGTAGCCTGACGTGACCTCCCCCCCCCCCCCCCCCCCCCCCCCCCCCCAGGTCCCTACAACAATCTCTGCAGAGAGAATCCTGAGGCTCCCCCCTGACCGTGACTGCCTGTTTAACAAGGGACCCGACGCCTGGACCAAGCACGGCACCCGCAGACCCCAGGACCAGAAGGAACCGAACCTCAGTGCAGGAGTGACCACCAGGTGGGGGCTGGCCCAAGAAGCCCCCCTGTGTTCTGCCTGCACTGCTAGTGACCCCCTGATCCCTCCATTGAATCCAATAGAAAACCCAAGCCTGCTTTGCACACTGCACCCGTCCGCCCCTGTGCTGCTGAGGGTGTGTTTTGTGTGTCTACTTGTGTCCCCCCCAGTGGTCTACAAAACCCTCCTGGTCTGTCCCCCGAGGACGCGGGTATTTACCTGCTGGCAGACTGGAACCAGAGCACCCCTGTTCTCCATAGGCACCTGTGTGTTTTGGGCACCTCTTTGACCTCTGCACCTGACCGGCCCTGAGCTGCTGGTGTGGTAACTTTGAGGTTGCCTTGAACCCCCAACTGTGGGCTACCTATGCTCAACTGAGACTTGCAAGTGTTTTACTTACCTCACAATCTAACCATTACTTACCTCCCCCAGGAACTGTTGAATTTTGCAGCGTGTCCACTTTTAAAATAGCTTATTGCCACTTTAACAAAAACTGTATATGTTATTGCTTTAATTCAAAGTTCCTAACTTACCTGTGTGGAGTGCCTTGCATTTTATGTATATACTTAAAATCTTGAGGTTCTAAAAATTAAGAAAATATATTTTTCTTCATAAAACCTATTGGCCTGGAGATAAGTTTTTGAGTGTGTGTTCCTCATTTATTGCCTGTGTGTACAAAAAATGCTTAACACTACTCTCTGATAAGCCTACTGCTCGACCACACTACCACAAAATAGAGCATTAGAATTCTCTTTTTGCCACTATCAACCTCTAAGGGGAACCCTTGGACTCGGTACACACTATCTCTTACTTTGAGATAGTATATACAGAGCAAACTTCCTACAGTTGGTTAGCTAGAAGGTGGTTTGATTTTGTTGAATGGAACAGTGCTTGGATGGCTGAATATAAGGTTTGGGTAGGAGGATGCGTGGTTTGGATAAAAGGTTGGGTTGGTTGGAAAAAAAATTAGGTTTGGGGATGGAGGTGTGTGGTTGGTCGATTTGAATGAAAGGGTTAGATGTACAGATGAATTGAAGGAACGATGGATGGATGAAAGAAAGTAAGTTTGGGTTCATTTAGAAGGAAGGAAAGCTGATTGCCTGATTGTAGGAAGTTGGCTCTGTATGCACTATTTCAAAGTAAGGAATAATATGCACAGAGTCCAAGGGTTCCCCTTAGAGGTAAGATAGTGGCAAAAAGAGATAATACTAATGCTCTATTTTGTGGTAGTGTGGTCGAGCAGTAGGCTTATCAAAGGAGTAGTGTTAAGCATTTGTTGTACATACACACAGGCAATAAATGAGGAACACACACTCCGAGACAAATCCAGCCAATAGGTTTTGTTATAGAAAAATATATTTTCTTAGTTTATTTTAAGAACCACAGGTTAAAATTCTACATGTAATATCTCATTTGAAAGGTATTGCAGGTAAGTACTTTAGGAACTTTGAATCATTACATTAGCATGTATACTTTTTACATAAAACAAAATAAGCTGTTTTAAAAGTGGACACAGTGCAATTTTCACAGTTCCTGGGGGAGGTAAAGTATTGTTAGGTTTCACAGGTAAGTAAGTCACTTACAGGTTTCAGTTTTTGGTCCAAGGTAGCCCACCGTTGGGGGTTCAGAGCAACCCCAAAGTCACCACACCAGCAGCTCAGGGCCGGTCAGGTGCAGAGGTCAAAGAGGTGCCCAAAACACATAGGCTTCAATGGAGAGAAGGGGGTGCCCCGGTTCCAGTCTGCCAGCAGGTAAGTACCCGTGTCTTCGGAGGGCAGACCAGGGGGGTTTTGTAGGGCACCGGGGGGGGGGGGGGCACAAGTCAGCACAAAAAGTACACCCTCAGCAGCGCGGGGGCGGCCGGGTGCAGGGTGCAAACACGCGTCGGGTTTTCAATGGTTTTCAATGAGAGATCAAGGGATCTCTTCAGCGTTACAGGCAGGCAAGGGGGAGGCTCCTCGGGGTAGCCACCACCTGGGCAAGGGAGAGGGCCTCCTGGGGGTCACTCCTACACAGGAGTTCCGTTCCTTTAGGTGCTGGGGGCTGCGGGTGCAGGGTCTTTTCCAGCCGTCGGGAAATGGAGTTCAGGCAGTCGCGGTCAGGGGGAGCCTCGGGATTGCCTCTGCAGGCGTCGCTGTGGGGGCTCAGGGGGGACAACTTTGGTTACTCACGGTCTCGGAGTCGCCGGAGGGTCCTCCCTGAGGTGTTGGTTCTCCACCAGTCGAGTCGGGGTCGCCGGGTGCAGTGTTGCAAATCTCACGCTTCTTGCGGGGAGTTGCAGGGGTCTTTAAATCTGCTCCTTGAAACAAAGTTGCAGTTCTTTTGGAGCAGTGCCGCTGTCCTCAGGAGTTTCGTGTCTTTCTTGAAGCAGGGCAGTCCTCAGAGGATTCAGAGGTTGCTGGTCCCTTGGAAAGCGTCGCTGGAGCAGGTTTCTTTGGAAGGCAGGAGACAGGCCGGTAAGTCTGGGGCCAAAGCAGTTGGTGTCTTCTGTTCTTCCTCTGCAGGGGTTTTTCAGCTCAGCAGTCCTCTTCTTCTTGTAGTTTCAGGAATCTAAAGTTTTAGGTTCAGGGAAGCCCTTAAATACTAAATTTAAGGGCGTGTTTAGGTCTGGGGTGGTTAGTAGCCAATGGCTACTAGCCCTGAGGGTGGGTACACCCTCTTTGTGCCTCCTCCCAAGGGGAGGGGGTCACATCCCTAATCCTATTGGGGAATCCTCCATCTGCAAGATGGAGGATTTCTAAAAGTTAGTCACTTCAGCTCAGGACACCTTAGGGGCTGTCCTGACTGGCCAGTGACTCCTCCTTGTTGTTCTCATAATTTTCTCCGGCCTTGCCGCCAAAAGTGGGGGCCGTGGCCGGAGGGGGCGGGCAACTCCACTAGCTGGAGTGTCCTGCGGTGCTGGCACAAAGGAGTGAGCCTTTGAGGCTCACCGCCAGGTGTGACAGCTCCTGCCTGGGGGAGGTGTTAGCAACTCCACCCAGTGCAGGCTTTGTTACTGGCCTCAGAGTGACAAAGGCACGCTCCCCATGGGGCCAGCAACATGTCTCGGTTGTGGCAGGCTGCTGGAACCAGTCAGCCTACACAGATAGTCGGGTAAGGTTTCAGGGGGCACCTCTAAGGTGCCCTCTGGGGTGTATTTTACAATAAAATGTACACTGGCATCAGTGTGCATTTATTGTGCTGAGAGGTTTGATACCAAACTTCCCTGTTTTCAGTGTAGCCATTATGGTGCTGTGGATTTCGTGTAAAACAGACTCCCAGACCATATACTCTTATGGCTACCCTGCACTTACAATGTCTAAGGTTTTGCTTAGACACTGTAGGGGCACAGTGCTCATGCACTGGTGCCCTCACCTATGGTATATTGCACCCTGCCTTAGGGCTGTAAGGCCTGCTAGAGGGGTGACTTATCTATACTTGCATAGGCAGTGAGAGGCTGGCATGGCACCCTGAGGGGAGTGCCATGTCGACTTACTCATTTTGTTCTCACCAGCACACACAAGCTGGCAAGCAGTGTGTCTGTGCTGAGTGAGGGGTCTCCAGGGTGGCATAAGACATGCTGCAGCCCTTAGAGACCTTCCCTGGCATCAGGGCCCTTGGTACCAGAGGTACCAGTTACAAGGGACTTACCTGGATGCCAGGGTGTGCCAATTGTGGATACAAAAGTACAGGTTAGGGAAAGAACACTGGTGCTGGGGCCTGGTTAGCAGGCCTCAGCACACTTTCAATTCAAAACATAGCATCAGCAAAGGCAAAAAGTCAGGGGGTAACCATGCCAAGGAGGCATTTCCTTACAGTGTGTGTTCCTCATTTATTGCCTGTGTGTATGTACAACAAATGCTTAACACCACTCCTTTTATAAGCCTACTGCTCGACCTCACTACCACAAAATAGAGCATTAGTATTATCTCTTTTTGCCACTATCTTACCTCTAAGGGGAACCCTTGGACTCTGTGCATACTATTCCTTACTTTGAAATAGTGCATACAGAGCCAACTTCCTACACCATTCATCTGAAGTCCGGACTTTGAGATGGGACAGTGTCTGGCAAATTACCACTTAAACTGTGATGGCCATTTCTACTGACCAGTAGAAGCCTATAACTCAGCACCAGTCCCAGTTGGGTGTGTCCGCTACAGTGCACCCACAATATGCACGCCACAGCCCATTATCCAGTGGGCTTCTGGCCTGGGCAGAGGTCTTTTTTTATATTGTGATCTCTTTGTAACTGCTATCTCTCTGGGAATATAAGTTGCTTTAAAACCCCCAGAAATGGTATATGGATCCATGTAGATGTGACTGCGGCTCATCAAACTAAGTAGAATTGCTGTATCTACAGGGAGTGCAGAATTATTAGGCAAATGAGTATTTTGACCACATCATCCTCTTTATGCATGTTGTCTTACTCCAAGCTGTATAGGCTCGAAAGCCTACTACCAATTAAGCATATTAGGTGATGTGCATCTCTGTAATGAGAAGGGGTGTGGTCTAATGACATCAACACCCTATATCAGGTGTGCATAATTATTAGGCAACTTCCTTTCCTTTGGCAAAATGGGTCAAAAGAAGGACTTGACAGGCTCAGAAAAGTCAAAAATAGTGAGATATCTTGCAGAGGGATGCAGCACTCTTAAAATTGCAAAGCTTCTGAAGCGTGATCATCGAACAATCAAGCGCTTCATTCAAAATAGTCAACAGGGTCGTAAGAAGCGTGTGGAAAAACCAAGGCGCAAAATAACTGCCCATGAACTGAGAAAAGTCAAGCGTGCAGCTGCCACGATGCCACTTGCCACCAGTTTGGCCATATTTCAGAGCTGCAACATCACTGGAGTGCCCAAAAGCACAAGGTGTGCAATACTCAGAGACATGGCCAAGGTAAGAAAGGCTGAAAGACGACCACCACTGAACAAGACACACAAGCTGAAACGTCAAGACTGGGCCAAGAAATATCTCAAGACTGATTTTTCTAAGGTTTTATGGACTGATGAAATGAGAGTGAGTCTTGATGGGCCAGATGGATGGGCCCGTGGCTGGATTGGTAAAGGGCAGAGAGCTCCAGTCCGACTCAGACGCCAGCAAGGTGGAGGTGGAGTACTGGTTTGGGCTGGTATCATCAAAGATGAGCTTGTGGGGCCTTTTCGGGTTGAGGATGGAGTCAAGCTCAACTCCCAGTCCTACTGGCACTTCCTGGAAGACACCTTCTTCAAGCAGTGGTACAGGAAGAAGTCTGCATCCTTCAAGAAAAACATGGTTTTCATGCAGGACAATGCTCCATCACACGCGTCCAAGTACTCCACAGCGTGGCTGGCAAGAAAGGGTATAAAAGAAGGAAATCTAATGACATGGCCTCCTTGTTCACCTGATCTGAACCCCATTGAGAACCTGTGGTCCATCATCAAATGTGAGATTTACAAGGAGGGAAAACAGTACACCTCTCTGAACAGTGTCTGGGAGGCTGTGGTTGCTGCTGCACGCAATGTTGATGGTGAACAGATCAAAACACTGACAGAATCCATGGATGGCAGGCTTTTGAGTGTCCTTGCAAAGAAAGGTGGCTATATTGGTCACTGATTTGTTTTTGTTTTGTTTTTGAATGTCAGAAATGTATATTTGTGAATGTTGAGATGTTATATTGGTTTCACTGGTAATAATAAATAATTGAAATGGGTATATATTTTTTTTTTGTTAAGTTGCCTAATAATTATGCACAGTAATAGTCACCTGCACACACAGATATCCCCCTAACATAGCTAAAACTAAAAACAAACTAAAAACTACTTCCAAAAATATTCAGCTTTGATATTAATGAGTGTTTTGGGTTCATTGAGAACATGGTTGTTGTTCAATAATAAAATTAATCCTCAAAAATACAACTTGCCTAATAATTCTGCACTCCCTGTATTTCCTTAAGTATGCATTAGCTGCCTGGCAGCAAAGATGATGTAATTTGTTAAGAACGTTAAACACCATAATGGAGGTTTGAACCAAATAGGTGTCGTCAGTTGACCGTCCTTTGTTCTGTCTTACGTTATGTAAGGTGTTGCCTTTATTCACAATAAAATTTGAATAAAAATCAAAAGCCTGCACAAATCAGTAAGTGTGGCTGTTTTCAGTATTTACAGTATATAAATCGGTTCACAGAAGAAAAACATAAATCCTTTTATTTGTCATGTTAATGGCAACATGTTTTCCTCTTGTTTTCTAACCATTAAATCCAGAACAGAAATGTTTTTTACGTTTCTTCCTCAGTCAATAGGTCCGTGAGTTGTATAGTGGTAGATTTTACAGTGAGAATTATAAAGAGAGCTAAGTGAAAGAATACTTTGATAATCTAAATGCATTTCAGCTTTACATTAAAATTTAAGAACACCAGCTTCATAATGTTAATTCACAGGAAATATACAAGATGTTCTGACAGCACTGCCTTGCCCCAGAGATTAGCAAAAGCTCCCTCATGCCTCCTGGAGGAAGTTGGCTCTGTATGTGCTATTTCAAAGTAAGGAATAGCATGCACAGAGTCCAAGGGTTCCCCTTAGAGGTAAAATAGTGGTAAAAATAGATAATACTAATGCTCTATTTTGTGGTAGTGTGGTCGAGCAGTAGGCTTATCCAAGGAGTAGTGTTAAGCATTTGTTGTACATACACATAGACAATAAATGAGGTACACACACTCAGAGACAAATCCAGCCAATAGGTTTTGTATAGAAAAATATCTTTTCTTAGTTTATTTTAAGAACCACAGGTTCAAATTTAACATGTAATATCTTGTTTGAAAGGTATTGCAGGTAAGTACATTAGGAACTTTGAATCATTTCAATTGCATGTATACTTTTCAAGTTATTCACAAATAGCTATTTTAAAAGTGGACACTTAGTGCAATTTTCACAGTTCCTGGGGGAGGTAAGTTTTTGTTAGTTTTACCAGGTAAGTAAGACACTTACAGGGTTCAGTTCTTGGTCCAAGGTAGCCCACCGTTGGGGGTTCAGAGCAACCCCAAAGTCACCACACCAGCAGCTCAGGGCCGGTCAGGTGCAGAGTTCAAAGTGGTGCCCAAAACGCATAGGCTAGAATGGAGAGAAGGGGGTGCTCCGGTTCCGGTCTGCTTGCAGGTAAGTACCCGCGTCTTCGGAGGGCAGACCAGGGGGGTTTTGTAGGGCACCGGGGGGGACACAAGCCCACACAGAAATTTCACCCTCAGCAGCGCGGGGGCGGCCGGGTGCAGTGTAGAAACAAGCGTCGGGTTCGCAATGTTAGTCTATGAGAGATCAACGGATCTCTTCAGCGCTGCAGGCAGGCAAGGGGGGGCTTCCTTGGGGAAACCTCCACTTGGGCAAGGGAGAGGGACTCCTGGGGGTCACTTCTCCAGTGAAAGTCCGGTCCTTCAGGTCCTGGGGGCTGCGGGTGCAGGGTCTTTTCCAGGCGTCGGGACTTAGGTTTCAGAGAGTCGCGGTCAGGGGAAGCCTCGGGATTCCCTCTGCAGGCGGCGCTGTGGGGGCTCAGGGGGGACAGGTTTTGGTACTCACAGTCGTAGAGTAGTCCGGGGGTCCTCCCTGAGGTGTTGGTTCTCCACCAGCCGAGTCGGGGTCGCCGGGTGCAGTGTTGCAAGTCTCACGCTTCTTGCGGGGAGTTGCAGGGGTCTTTAAAGCTGCTCCTTGAAACAAAGTTGCAGTCTTTTTGGAGCAGGTCCGCTGTCCTCGGGAGTTTCTTGTCTTTTTCGAAGCAGGGCAGTCCTCAGAGGATTCAGAGGTCGCTGGTCCCTTGGAAGGCGTCGCTGGAGCAGAGTTCTTTGGAAGGCAGGAGACAGGCCGGTGAGTTTCTGGAGCCAAGGCAGTTGTCGTCTTCTGGTCTTCCTCTGCAGGGGTTTTCAGCTAGGCAGTCCTTCTTCTTGTAGTTGCAGGAATCTAATTTTCTAGGGTTCAGGGTAGCCCTTAAATACTAAATTTAAGGGCGTGTTTAGGTCTGGGGGGTTAGTAGCCAATGGCTACTAGCCCTGAGGGTGGGTACACCCTCTTTGTGCCTCCTCCCAAGGGGAGGGGGTCACAATCCTAACCCTATTGGGGGAATCCTCCATCTGCAAGATGGAGGATTTCTAAAAGTTAGTCACTTCAGCTCAGGACACCTTAGGGGCTGTCCTGACTGGCCAGTGACTCCTCCTTGTTGCTTTCTTTGTTCCCTCCAGCCTTGCCGCCAAAAGTGGGGGCCGTCGCCGGAGGGGGCGGGCAACTCCACTAAGCTGGAGTGCCCTGCTGGGCTGTGACAAAGGGGTGAGCCTTTGAGGCTCACCGCCAGGTGTTACAGCTCCTGCCTGGGGGAGGTGTTAGCATCTCCACCCAGTGCAGGCTTTGTTACTGGCCTCAGAGTGACAAAGGCACTCTCCCCATGGGGCCAGCAACATGTCTCTAGTGTGGCAGGCTGCTGGAACTAGTCAGCCTACACAGACAGTCGGTTAAGTTTCAGGGGGCACCTCTAAGGTGCCCTCTGGGGTGTATTTTGCAATAAAATGTACACTGGCATCAGCGTGCATTTATTGTGCTGAGAAGTTTGATACCAAACTTCCCAGTTTTCAGTGTAGCCATTATGGTGCTGTGGAGTTCGTGTTTGACAGACTCCCAGACCATATACTCTTATGGCTACCCTGCACTTACAATGTCTAAGGTTTTGTTTAGACACTGAAGGGGTACCATGCTCAGGCACTGGTACCCTCACCTATGGTATAGTGCACCCTGCCTTAGGGCTGTAAGGCCTGCTAGAGGGGTGTCTTACCTATACTGCATAGGCAGTGAGAGGCTGGCATGGCACCCTGAGGGGAGTGCCATGTCGACTTACTCGTTTTGTCCTCACTAGCACACACAAGCTGGCAAGCAGTGTGTCTGTGCTGAGTGAGAGGTCTCCAGGGTGGCATAAGACATGCTGCAGCCCTTAGAGACCTTCCTTGGCATCAGGGCCCTTGGTACTAGAAGTACCAGTTACAAGGGACTTATCTGGATGCCAGGGTCTGCCAATTGTGGATACAAAAGTACAGGTTAGGGAAAGAACACTGGTGCTGGGGCCTGGTTAGCAGGCCTCAGCACACTTTCAATTGTAAACATAGCATCAGCAAAGGCAAAAAGTCAGGGGGCAACCATGCCAAGGAGGCATTTCCTTACACAACCCCCCCCCAAACGAAAGAGGATGAGACTAACCTTTCCCAAGAGAGTCTTCATTTTCTAAGTGGAAGAACCTGGAAAGGCCATCTGCATTGGCATGGGCAGTCCCAGGTCTGTGTTCCACTATAAAGTCCATTCCCTGTAGGGAGATGGACCACCTCAACAGTTTAGGATTTTCACCTTTCATTTGCATCAGCCATTTGAGAGGTCTGTGGTCAGTTTGAACTAGGAAGTGAGTCCCAAAGAGGTATGGTCTCAGCTTCTTCAGGGACCAAACCACAGCAAAGGCCTCCCTCTCAATGGCACTCCAACGCTGCTCCCTGGGGAGTAACCTCCTGCTAATGAAAGCAACAGGCTGGTCAAGACCATCATCATTTGTTTGGGACAAAACTGCCCCTATCCCATGTTCAGAGGCATCAGTCTGCACAATGAACTGCTTAGAATAATCTGGAGCTTTTAGAACTGGTGCTGAGCACATTGCTTGTTTCAGGGTGTCAAAGGCCTGTTGGCATTCCACAGTCCAGTTCACTTTCTTGGGCATTTTCTTGGAGGTGAGTTCAGTGAGGGCTGTCACAATGGATCCATATCCCTTCACAAACCTCCTGTAATACCCAGTCAAGCCAAGGAATGCCCTGACTTGAGTCTGGGTTTTTGGAGCTACCCAGTCCAGAATAGTCTGGATCTTGGGTTGGAGTGGCTGAACTTGGCCTCCACCTACAAGGTGGCCCAAGTAAACCACAGTTCCCTGCCCTATCTGGCATTTGGATGCCTTGATAGAGAGGCCTGCAGATTGCAGAGCCTTCAAGACCTTCTTCAGGTGGACCAGGTGATCCTGCCAGGTGGAGCTAAAGACAGCAATATCATCAAGATAAGCTGTGCTAAAGGACTCCAAGCCAGCAAGGACTTGATTCACCAACCTTTGGAAGGTGGCAGGGGCATTCTTTAAACCAAAGGGCATAACAGTAAACTGATAATGCCCATCAGGTGTGGAGAATGCTGTTTTCTCTTTTGCTCCAGGTGCTATTTTTATTTGCCAGTACCCTGCTGTCAAGTCAAAGGTACTTAGGAATTTGGCAGCACCTAATTTATCTATGAGCTCATCAGCTCTAGGAATTGGATGAGCATCTGTCTTGGTGACAGAATTGAGCCCTCTGTAGTCCACACAAAACCTCATCTCTTTCTTTCCATCTTTGGTGTGAGGTTTGGGGACTAAGACCACTGGGCTAGCCCAGGGGCTGTCAGAGCGCTCAATGACTCCCAATTCCAGCATCTTGTGGACTTCCACCTTGATGCTTTCCTTAACATGGTCAGACTGTCTAAAGATTTTGTTTTTGACAGGCATGCTGTCTCCTGTGTCCACATCATGGGTACACAGGTGTGTCTGACCAGGGGTTAAGGAGAAGAGTTCAGGAAACTGTTGTAGGACTCTCCTACAATCAGCTTGCTGTTGGCCAGAGAGGGTGTCTGAGTAGATCACTCCATCTACTGTGCCATCTTTTGGGTCTGATGACAGAAGATCAGGGAGAGGTTCACTCTCTGCCTCCTGATCCTCATCTGTTACCATCAACAGATTTACATCAGCCCTGTCATGGAAGAGCTTAAGGCGGTTCACATGGATCACCCTCTTGGGGCTCCTGCTTGTGCCCAGGTCCACCAGGTAGGTGACCTGACTCTTCCTTTCTAGCACTGGGTAAGGGCCACTCCATTTGTACTGGAGTGCCCTGGGAGCCACAGGCTCCAGAACCCAGACTTTCTGCCCTGGTTGGAACTCAACCAGTGCAGCCTTTTGGTCATACCAAAACTTCTGGAGCTGTTGGCTGGCCTCAAGGTTTTTGGTTGCCTTTTCCATGTACTCTGCCATTCTAGAGCGAAGGCCAAGTACATAGTCCACTATGTCTTGTTTAGGCTCATGAAGAGGTCTCTCCCAGCCTTCTTTAACAAGAGCAAGTGGTCCCCTTACAGGGTGGCCAAACAGAAGTTCAAAGGGTGAGAATCCTACTCCCTTCTGTGGCACCTCTCTGTAAGCAAAAAGCAGACATGGCAGGAGGACATCCCATCTCCTTTTGAGTTTTTCTGGGAGCCCCATGATCATGCCTTTTAATGTCTTGTTGAATCTCTCAACTAAGCCATTAGTTTGTGGATGGTATGGTGTAGTGAATTTGTAAGTCACTCCACACTCATTCCACATGTGTTTTAGGTATGCTGACATGAAGTTGGTACCTCTGTCAGACACCACCTCCTTAGGGAAACCCACTCTGGTAAAGATACCAATGAGGGCCTTGGCTACTGCAGGGGCAGTAGTCGACCTAAGGGGAATAGCTTCAGGATACCTAGTAGCATGATCCACAACTACTAGGATGTACATATTTCCTGAGGCTGTGGGAGGTTCTAGTGGACCAACTATGTCCACACCCACTCTTTCAAAGGGGACCCCCACCACTGGAAGTGGAATGAGGGGGGCCTTTGGGTGCCCACCTGTCTTACCACTGGATTGACAGGTGGGGCAGGAGAGGCAAAACTCCTTAACCTTCTGGGACATATTGGGCCAGTAGAAGTGGTTGACTAACCTCTCCCACGTCTTGGTTTGTCCCAAATGCCCAGCAAGGGGAATATCATGGGCTAAGGTCAGAATAAACTCTCTGAACAACTGAGGCACTACCACTCTCCTAGTGGCACCAGGTTTGGGGTCTCTGGCCTCAGTGTACAGGAGTCCATCTTCCCAATAGACCCTATGTGTTCCATTTTTCTTGCCCTTGGACTCTTCAGCAGCTTGCTGCCTAAGGCCTTCAAGAGAGGGACAGGTTTCTTGTCCCTTACACAGCTCCTCCCTTGAGGGTCCCCCTGGGCCTAAGAGCTCAACCTGATAAGGTTCAAGCTCCAAAGGCTCAGTTCCCTCAGAGGGCAGAACTTCTTCCTGAGAAGAGAGGTTCCCTTTTTCTGACTGTGTTGCAGTTGGTTTCCCAACTGACTTTCCTTTTCTCTTGGTAGGCTGGGCCATTTTTCCAGACTCCAGCTCTACTTTTTCACCCTGTGCCTTGCATTGTGCTCTTGTTTTTACACACACCAGTTCAGGGATACCCAGCATGGCTGCATGGGTTTTTAGCTCTACCTCAGCCCATGCTGAGGACTCCAGGTCATTTCCAAGCAGACAGTCCACTGGGATGTTTGAGGAGACCACCACCTGTTTCAGGCCATTGACCCCTCCCCATTCTAAAGTTACCATTGCCATGGGATGTGCTTTAGTTTGATTGTCAGCATTGGTGACTGTATAAGTTTTTCCAGTCAGGTATTGGCCAGGGGAAACCAGTTTCTCTGTCACCATGGTGACACTGGCACCTGTATCCCTCAGGCCCTCTACACTTGTCCCATTAATAAAGAGCTGCTGCCTGTATTTTTGCATGTTAGGGGGCCAGGCAGCTAGTGTGGCTAAATCCACCCCACCCTCAGAGACTAGAGTAGCTTCAGTGTGGACCCTGATTTGCTCTGGGCACACTGTTGATCCCACTTGGAGACTAGCCATTCCAGTGTTACCTGGATTGGAGTTTGGAGTGGAACTTTTCTTGGGACAGGCCTTGTCTCCATTTTGGTGTCCAGACTGACTACAGTTTCGACACCAGGCCTTTTTGGGATCAAAGTTTTTACCCTTGTACCCAGGATTGTTTTGTGAAGAGGCTCTGGGCCCACCCTCCTGTGCAGGTTTTTGGGGGCCTTTAGAAGACTCTTGACTATTTTTATTTTTGGCTGTCTCACCACCTTTCCCCTGGGGAGGTTTTGTGACCCCTTTCTTTTGGTCACCCCCTGTGGAAGTTTTGGACACCCTTGTCTTGACCCAATGGTCCGCCTTCTTTCCCAATTCTTGGGGAGAAATTGGTCCTAGGTCTACCAGATGCTGATGCAGTTTATCATTGAAACAATTACTTAACAGGTGTTCTTTCACAAATAAATTGTACAGCCCATCATAATTACTTACACCACTGCCTTGAATCCAACCATCTAGTGTTTTTACTGAGTAGTCTACAAAGTCAACCCAGGTCTGGCTCGAGGATTTTTGAGCCCCCCTGAATCTAATCCTATACTCCTCAGTGGAGAATCCAAAGCCCTCAATCAGGGTACCCTTCATGAGGTCATAAGATTCTGCATCTTTTCCAGAGAGTGTGAGGAGTCTATCCCTACACTTTCCTGTGAACATTTCCCAAAGGAGAGCACCCCAGTGAGATCTGTTCACTTTTCTGGTTACACAAGCCCTCTCAAAAGCTGTGAACCATTTGGTGATGTCATCACCATCTTCATATTTAGTTACAATCCCTTTAGGGATTTTCAACATGTCAGGAGAATCTCTGACCCTATTTATGTTGCTGCCACCATTGATGGGTCCTAGGCCCATCTCTTGTCTTTCCCTCTCTATGGCTAGGATCTGTCTTTCCAAAGCCAATCTTTTGGCCATCCTGGCTAACTGGATGTCCTCTTCATTGGAGTTATCCTCAGTGATTTCAGAGGTGTTGGTCTCTCCTGTGAGGGAACCAGCATCTCTGACTATTATTTTTGGAGTCAGGGTTTGAGGGACCCTTTTCTCCCTAGATAGGACTGGTAGGGGGGAATTTTCCTCCAAGTCACTATCCTCTTCCTCTGAGTTGCCACCCTAAGAGGGGTTGGCCTTTTCAAACTCTGCCAAAAGCTCCTGGAGCTGTATTTTGGTAGGTTTGGGGCCCATTGTTATTTTCTTTATTTTACAGAGTGACCTTAGCTCCCTCATCTTAAGATGGAGGTAAGGTGTGGTGTCGAGTTCCACCACAGTCACATCTGTGCTAGACATTTTGCTTCTAAAAGTTGGAATACTTTTTAGGAATCTAAAACTGGTTCTAGAATCTAATTCAAACTTTTACAAACTTTTAAACTCTAAAAGAAATGCTAAACAGGATCTAACACAAGCCCCTAGCAGGTCTTTTAAGAATTTGGAAAACTTTTCAAATTGCAAAAATCAATTTCTAATGACAATTTTGGAATTTGTCGTGTGATCAGGTATTGGCTGAGTAGTCCAGCAAATGCAAAGTCTTGTACCCCACCGCTGATCCACCAATGTAGGAAGTTGGCTCTGTATGTGCTATTTCAAAGTAAGGAATAGCATGCACAGAGTCCAAGGGTTCCCCTTAGAGGTAAAATAGTGGTAAAAAATAGATAATACTAATGCTCTATTTTGTGGTAGTGTGGTCGAGCAGTAGGCTTATCCAAGGAGTAGTGTTAAGCATTTGTTGTACATACACATAGACAATAAATGAGGTACACACACTCAGACAAATCCAGCCAATAGGTTTTGTATAGAAAAATATCTTTTCTTAGTTTATTTTAAGAACCACAGGTTCAAATTTAACATGTAATATCTTGTTTGAAAGGTATTGCAGGTAAGTACATTAGGAACTTTGAATCATTTCAATTGCATGTATACTTTTCAAGTTATTCACAAATAGCTATTTTAAAAGTGGACACAGTGCAATTTTCACAGTTCCTGGGGGAGGTAAGTTTTTGTTAGTTTTACCAGGTAAGTAAGACACTTACAGGGTTCAGTTCTTGGTCCAAGGTAGCCCACCGTTGGGGGTTCAGAGCAACCCCAAAGTCACCACACCAGCAGCTCAGGGCCGGTCAGGTGCAGAGTTCAAAGTGGTGCCCAAAACGCATAGGCTAGAATGGAGAGAAGGGGGTGCTCCGGTTCCGGTCTGCTTGCAGGTAAGTACCCGCGTCTTCGGAGGGCAGACCAGGGGGGTTTTGTAGGGCACCGGGGGGGACACAAGCCCACACAGAAATTTCACCCTCAGCAGCGCGGGGGCGGCCGGGTGCAGTGTAGAAACAAGCATCGGGTTCGCAATGTTAGTCTATGAGAGATCAACGGATCTCTTCAGCGCTGCAGGCAGGCAAGGGGGGGCTTCCTCGGGGAAACCTCCACTTGGGCAAGGGAGAGGGACTCCTGGGGGTCACTTCTCCAGTGAAAGTCCGGTCCTTCAGGTCCTGGGGGCTGCGGGTGCAGGGTCTTTTCCAGGCGTCGGGACTTAGGTTTCAGAGAGTCGCGGTCAGGGGAAGCCTCGGGATTCCCTCTGCAGGCGGCGCTGTGGGGGCTCAGGGGGGACAGGTTTTGGTACTCACAGTCGTAGAGTAGTCCGGGGGTCCTCCCTGAGGTGTTGGTTCTCCACCAGCCGAGTCGGGGTCGCCGGGTGCAGTGTTGCAAGTCTCACGCTTCTTGCGGGGAGTTGCAGGGGTCTTTAAAGCTGCTCCTTGAAACAAAGTTGCAGTCTTTTTGGAGCAGGTCCGCTGTCCTCGGAAGTTTCTTGTCTTTTTCGAAGCAGGGCAGTCCTCAGAGGATTCAGAGGTCGCTGGTCCCTTGGAAGGCGTCGCTGGAGCAGAGTTCTTTGGAAGGCAGGAGACAGGCCGGTGAGTTTCTGGAGCCAAGGCAGTTGTCGTCTTCTGGTCTTCCTCTGCAGGGGTTTTCAGCTAGGCAGTCCTTCTTCTTGTAGTTGCAGGAATCTAATTTTCTAGGGTTCAGGGTAGCCCTTAAATACTAAATTTAAGGGCGTGTTTAGGTCTGGGGGGTTAGTAGCCAATGGCTACTAGCCCTGAGGGTGGGTACACCCTCTTTGTGCCTCCTCCCAAGGGGAGGGGGTCACAATCCTAACCCTATTGGGGGAATCCTCCATCTGCAAGATGGAGGATTTCTAAAAGTTAGTCACTTCAGCTCAGGACACCTTAGGGGCTGTCCTGACTGGCCAGTGACTCCTCCTTGTTGCTTTCTTTGTTCCCTCCAGCCTTGCCGCCAAAAGTGGGGGCCGTGGCCGGAGGGGGCGGGCAACTCCACTAAGCTGGTGTGCCCTGCTGGGCTGTGACAAAGGGGTGAGCCTTTGAGGCTCACCGCCAGGTGTCACAGCTCCTGCCTGGGGGAGGTGTTAGCATCTCCACCCAGTGCAGGCTTTGTTACTGGCCTCAGAGTGACAAAGGCACTCTCCCCATGGGGCCAGCAACATGTCTCTAGTGTGGCAGGCTGCTGGAACTAGTCAGCCTACACAGACAGTCGGTTAAGTTTCAGGGGGCACCTCTAAGGTGCCCTCTGGGGTGTATTTTGCAATAAAATGTACACTGGCATCAGTGTGCATTTATTGTGCTGAGAAGTTTGATACCAAACTTCCCAGTTTTCAGTGTAGCCATTATGGTGCTGTGGAGTTCGTGTTTGACACACTCCCAGACCATATACTCTTATGGCTACCCTGCACTTACAATGTCTAAGGTTTTGTTTAGACACTGTAGGGGTACCATGCTCATGCACTGGTACCCTCACCTATGGTATAGTGCACCCTGCCTTAGGGCTGTAAGGCCTGCTAGAGGGGTGTCTTACCTATACTGCATAGGCAGTGAGAGGCTGGCATGGCACCCTGAGGGGAGTGCCATGTCGACTTACTCGTTTTGTCCTCACTAGCACACACAAGCTGGCAAGCAGTGTGTCTGTGCTGAGTGAGAGGTCTCCAGGGTGGCACAAGACATGCTGCAGCCCTTAGAGACCTTCCTTGGCATCAGGGCCCTTGGTACTAGAAGTACCAGTTACAAGGGACTTATCTGGATGCCAGGGTCTGCCAATTGTGGATACAAAAGTACAGGTTAGGGAAAGAACACTGGTGCTGGGGCCTGGTTAGCAGGCCTCAGCACACTTTCAATTGTAAACATAGCATCAGCAAAGGCAAAAAGTCAGGGGGCAACCATGCCAAGGAGGCATTTCCTTACACCTCCGCTTTGCATTTTTTGTAAACAAAAAATTACAGATTGTAACAATTAGTTTTCTTTCTTTTTTGTTCCTGGCAGTCAGTTTGCTTTTGTGCTGTTCCTGTATCTTTGATGTACTTTCTTTCACACTTTAAAAAAAAAAAAAAAAAAAACATTTCCACGATTGCTGTCTGTCTTTTTTTCGGACAGTAAATTTAATATTAATTAAAGGAGAAAATGTCTCTTGCCTTATTAAGTAGGTGATGACACTGGCTGAGTACATCATTACACTGTGGAGTTTTTTTTTTTTTTTTGCCAATGCAGAGCATATAGTCAAACAAGCGTTTTTTTTCTTTTTGGGAAAGTGGAAAGGATACGGAAAATACATTGACCAAGCTAAAATGTTGGTCAGTTCCCTTGAAAGGCGAGGCCTGTCTGCTTTACCATAGCTTAATTTTAACTTTCCTTACTTTAGAATAGACAGCACTACATTGTTAAAAAAAATTAGATTAAACTGTCTTTGGAATATGATTTTTCCACAGTTGCTGCAGTTTCACAAATTATTTGTGCCTAGCAGGGCAATTACCTGCATGTGTTGAACTGATAATGAAAATGTCAGTAAGGCTCAAACCTGATCTACTGAACTTTCTTTGTAAGGACTACTTGCTTGTCATTGTTGTAGTGTTTGTTTTCAACATGTTTCTCTCAAAATTGTATACCTGAACTGAAATAATTGTTAGGATAGATAAGTAGATTTACATGATCTGAAATCTCAATATACTATGTATCTACTGTTTGTGTAGCACGTGATTCTAATTTAGTTCATTTTCTTATTGTTTAGGCTGGAGAGCAAGCAAGAACCTGTGAAAACTGAGATGGGCCCTCCTCCTTCCCCAGCTTCCACCTGCAGTGATGCTTCTTCAATTGCAAGCAGTGCATCAATGCCATATAGTAAGTAAAAGAAATAGTCTTATAGATAAAATTCACCTAAGTTATTCATTGTTTATGGTCTGGCTTGACATCGCAGATGTCGCTAGACAGTTAATTGAGTGTTACTAGAGAATAGCTTTGGCTCTGTCCACATGTTGGGAGCCAGGTGTACATGTTTTCATTGGGCAGAAGTTGTGTGTGTTCTCAAAAAAGTGCCGCCTCTCCACGCAACTATGATAATTTTGTTTATATATCCAGCTGCCTAAGCCTGAATTTTCAGGGGTATACACGACATTGGAAAGCTGTTACTGTTTTAGATAGCTAGATAATTGGTTTCTCCGCAGAAGTGCGGAGGAGAGTAGTCCGTAATCTACATGGATATTTTGGTCTGGCTTGACAGTGCAAGTGTCGCACATGAACTTTTAACCCGCACCAATATTATTCTACAGTTACTAAAGCCAGGCCTGTTGGCATTACCAGTGCAGGTTTTAAATGTTGAGCTCAGTTAATTTTTGGTCACAGTTCAAAGAAATGTATTTATGTTGTATGTAGCATTGAGGTAGTTAGGTTCCCTATCTTAAGATAAATATTGTTGATTAGAATACTAAATTGTGTGCAGCCCCGGAACAGTTCTAACAAAAGATATTAACGTTCTGAAAAAAACCCAGTTTTTGTCTGTGCTGATATGCAGGCTGCAGTAACTGTTTTGTTGCCTTATAAACTAAACCAGTTAGATCAAGGTTGATTTGGAGAATGTAGGAAGTTGGCTCTGTATGCACTATTTCAAAGCAAGGAATAGTATGCACAGAGTCCAAGGGTTCCCCTTAGAGGTAAGATAGTGGCAAAAAGAGATAATTCTAATGCTCTATTTTGTGGTAGTGTGGTCGAGCAGTAGGCTTATCAAAGGAGTAGTGTTAAGCATTTGTTGTACATACACACAGGCAATAAATGAGGAACACACACTCAAAGACAATTCCAGGCCAATAGGTTTTTGTATAGAAAAATATATTTTCTTAGTTTATTTTAAGAACCACAGGTTCAAGATTTACATGTGCTACTTCAAATGAAAGGTATTGCAGGTAGGTACTTTAGCAACTTTGAATTAGCAAAATAGCATATACACTTTTCACATAAAATCACATATATCTATTTTAAAACAAGAGACAGTGCAATTTTCACAGTTCCTGGGGGGAGTAAGAGTTTGTTAGTTTTTGCAGGTAAGTAAACCACCTACGGGGTTCACGTTTGGGTCCAAGGTAGCCCACCGTTGGGGGTTCAGAGCAACCCCAAGGTTACCACACCAGCAGCTCAGGGCCGGTCAGGTGCAGAGGTCAAAGTGGTGCCCAAAACGCATAGGCTTCAATGAAGAAGGGGGTGCCCCGGTCCCAGTCTGCCAGCAGGTAAGTACCCACGTCTTCGGAAGGCAGACCAGGGGGGTTTTGTAGGGCACCGGGGGGGACACAAGTCCACACAAAGTACACGGGGGCGGCCGGGTGCAGTGTGCAAACATGCGTCGGGTTTTCAATAGGTTTCAATGGGAGACCAAGGGGTCTCTTCAGCGATGCAGGTAAGGGGGGGGGGGATCCTCGGGGTAGCCACCACCTGGGCAAGGGAGAGGGCCTCCGGGGGGGTCACTCCTGCACTGGAGTTCGGATCCTTCAGGTCCTGGGGGCTGCGGGTGCAGTGTCCCTACCAGGCGTCTGGTTTATGGAAGCAGGCAGTCGCGGTCAGGGGGAGCGTCTGGATTCCCTCTGCAGGCATCGCTGTGGGGGCTCGGGAGGGGGGTGGTCAACTCTGGCTACTCACGGTCTCGCAGTCGCTGGGGAGTCCTCCCTGAAGTGATTGTTCTCCACAAGTCGAGCCGGGGGCATTGGGTGCAGAGTGTCAAGTCTCACGCTTCCGGCGGGAAACGCAAGTTGTTGCAAAGTTGCTTCTTTGTTTCAAAGTTGCAGCCTTTGGTGAACAGAGCCGCTGTCCTCGGGATTTCTTGGTCCTTCTAGATGCAGGGCAGTCCTCTGAGGCTTCAGAGGTCGCTGGTCCCTGGGGAGAGCGTTGCTGGAGCAGTGTCTTTAGAAGTGGGTAGACAGGCCGGTAGAGCTGGGGCCAAAGCAGTTGGTGTCTCCATCTTCTCTGCAGGGTTTTTCAGCTTAGCAGTCCTCTTCTTCTTAGGTTGCAGGAATCTGAATTCCTAGGTTCTGGGGAGCCCTTATATACTAAATTTAAGGGTGTGTTTAGGTCTGGGGGGTTAGTAGCCAATGGCTACTCGCCCTGAGGGTGGGTACACCACCTTTGTGCCTCCTCCCGAGGGGAGGGGGGTCACATTCCTATCCCTTTTGGGGGAATCCTCCATCTGCAAGATGGAGGATTTCTAAAAGTCAGTCACCTCAGCTCAGGACACCTTAGGGGCTGTCCTGACTGGCCAGTGACTCCTCCTTGTTTTTCCTCATTATCTCCTCCAGCCTTGCCGCCAAAAGTGGGGCCGTGGCCGGAGGGGGCGGGCAACTCCACTAGCTGGAGTGCCCTGGGGTGCTGTAACAAAGGGGGAGAGCCTTTGAGGCTCACCGCCAGGTGTTACAGCTCCTGCAGGGGGAGGTGATAAGCATCTCCGCCCAGTACAGGCTTTGTTACTAGCCACAGTGACAAAGGCACTCTCCCCATGTGGCCAGCAACATCTCTGGTGTGTGGCAGGCTGCTAGAACTAATCAGCCTACACGGATAGTCGGTTAAGGTTTCAGGGGGCACCTCTAAGGTGCCCTCTGGGGTGTATGTTACAATAAAATGTACACTGGCATCAGTGTGCATTTATTGTGCTGAGAAGTTTGATACCAAACTTCCCGGTTTTCAGTGTAGCCATTATGGTGCTGTGGAGTTCGTGTTTGACAGACTCCCAGACCATATACTCTTATGGCTACCCTGCACTTACAATGTCTAAGGTTTTGCTTAGACACTGTAGGGGCACAGTGCTCATGCACTGGTGCCCTCACCTATGGTATATTGCACCCTGCCTTAGGGCTGTAAGGCCTGCTAGAGGGGAGACTTATCTATACTGCATAGGCAGTGTGAGGTTGGCATGGCACCCTGAGGGGAGTGCCATGTCGACTTACTCGTTTTGTCCTCACCAGCACACACAAGCTGGCAAGCAGTGTGTCTGTGCTGAGTGAGGGGTCCCCAGGGTGGCATAAGATATGCTGCAGCCCTTAGAGACCTTCCCTGGCATCAGGGCCCTTGGTACCAGGGGTACCAGTTACAAGGGACTTACCTGGATGCCAGGGTGTGCCAATTGTGGAAACAAAAGTACAGGTTAGGGAAAGAACACTGGTGCTGGGGCCTGGTTAGCAGGCCTCAGCACACTTTAAAATCAAAACTTAGCATCAGCAAAGGCAGAAAGTCAGGGGGTAACCATGCCAAGGAGGCATTTCCTTACAACCGGTTAGGCAAAAAAGCTATAGAAGTGGTACCACCAATAGAAATACTCAGTGTTATGCTCAAACCAGAAAATACATTAAGACCAATGCTGGATCCAGGAACACTAAATAAGTCTGTAAAGACAAGAAAATTAAAGACGACTCCCTTCCAAAAATTCATCTACTTATGGGAAAGGGAACTACATGGCAACCACAGAACTCAAGAATGCTTATCAACATACCAATGAACAAACAACAGACAGTTGCTCTGTTTTGTGGTGGACAAAACATACTACCAATTCATGATCCTAACTTTGACAAAATAAGCTCAGTTGGGATTCACAAAGTGCCTAGCTGTGGTAGCAGCACGTCTCAGACACCGGGTAATACATATCTACCCATACCTGGACGGCTGGCTAGAAAATGAAAGTATGTTCATCCAGTGCAAGGACAACATCACCAGTCATACGGACACTACAAAGACTGGGATTCTTCATCAATGACAAAAAATAATTGCAGCACCTAGAAAGGAGAAAATTGTTTCCTTGAGTGATCCGCGACTCAGAGACCACAAGGATGGTATCAATGGACAAAAGTGTCAAGGCAATTTTAGGGCAGACACACCTCTACCACAAGAGATAAGGTCTGTGTAGGAAGTTGGCTCTGTATGTGCTATTTCAAAGTAAGGAATAGCATGCACAGAGTCCAAGGGTTCCCCTTAGAGGTAAAATAGTGGTAAAAAGAGATAATACTAATGCTCTATTTTGTGGTAGTGTGGTCGAGCAGTAGGCTTATCCAAGGAGTAGTGTTAAGCATTTGTTGTACATACACATAGACAATAAATGAGGTACACACACTCGGAGACAAATCCAGCCAATAGGTTTTGTTATAGAAAAATATATTTTCTTAGTTTATTTTAAGAACCACAGGTTCAAATTCTACATGTAATATCTCATTTGAAAGGTATTGCAGGTAAGTACTCTAGGAACTTTGAATCATTACTTTAGCATGTATACTTTTTACATAAAACACAATAAGCTGTTTTAAAAGTGGACACTTAGTGCAATTTTCACAGTTCCTGGGGGAGGTAAGTTATTGTTAGTTTTCACAGGTAAGTAAGTCACTTACAGGTTTCAGTTTTTGGTCCAAGGTAGCCCACCGTTGGGGGTTCAGAGCAACCCCAAAGTTATCACACCAGCAGCTCAGGGCCGGTCAGGTGCAAAGGTCAAAGAGGTGCCCAAAACACATAGGCTTCAATGGAGAGAAGGAGGTGCCCCGGTTCCAGTCTGCCAGCAAGTAAGTACCCGCGTCTTCGGAGGGCAGACCAGGGGGGTTTTGTAGGGCACCGGGGGGGACACAAGTCAGCACAGAAAGTACACCCTCAGCAGCGCGGGGGCGGCCGGGTGCAGCGTGCAAACACGCGTCGGGTTTTCAATGGAAGTCAATGAGAGATCAAGGGATCTCTTCAGTGTCGCAGGCAGGCAAGGGGGGGGCTCCTCGGGGTAGCCACCACCTGGGCAAGGGAGAGGGCCTCCTGGGGGTCACTCCTGCACAGAAGTTCCGTTTCTTTAGGGGCTGGGGGCTGCTGGTGCAGGGTCTTTTCCAGCCGTCGGGAAATGGAGTTCAGACAGTCGCGGTCAGGGGGAGCCTGGGGATTCCCTCTGCAGGCGTCGCTGTGGGGGTTCAGGGGGGACAACTTTGGTTACTCACAGTCGTAGAGTTGCCGGAGGGTCCTCCCTGAGTTGGTTGTTCTCCACCAGTCGAGTCGGGGTCGCCGGGTGCAGTGTTGCAAGTCTCACGCTTCTTGCGGGGAGCTGCAGGGGTCTTTAAATCTTCTCCTTGTAACAAAGTTGCAGTTCTTTTGGAGCAGTGCCGCTGTCCTCAGGAGTTTCTTGTCTTTTTCGAAGCAGGGCCGTCCTCAGAGGATTCAGAGGTCGCTGGTCCCTTGGAAAGCGTCGCTGGAGCAGGTTTCTTTGGAAGGCAGGAGACAGGTTGGTAAGTCTGGGGCCAAGGCAGTTGGTGTCTTCTGGTCTTCCTCTGCAGGGGTTTTTCAGCTCAGCAGTCCTTCTTCTTGTAGTTGCAGGAATCTAAATTCTTAGGTTCAGGGAAGCCCTTAAATACTAAATTTAAGGGCGTGTTTAGGTCTGGGGGGGTTAGTAGCCAATGGCTACTAGCCCTGAGGGTGGGTACACCCTCTTTGTGCCTCCTCCCAAGGGGAGGGGGTCACATTCCTATCCCTATTGGGGGAATCCTCCTTCTACAACATGGAGGATTTCTAAAAGTTAGTCACCTCAGCTCAGGACACCTTAGGGGCTGTCCTGACTGGCCAGTGACTCCTCCTTGTTTTTCTCATTATTTTCTCCGGCCTTGCCGCCAAAAGTGGGGGCCGTGGCCGGAGGGGGCGGGCAACTCCACTAGCTGGAGTGTCCTGCGGTGCTGGAACAAAGGGGTGAGCCTTTGAGGCTCACCGCCAGGTGTTACAGCTCCTGCCTGGGGGAGGTGTTAGCATCTCCACCCAGTGCAGGCTTTGTTACTGGCCTCAGAGTGACAAAGGCACTCTCCCCATGGGGCCAGCAACATGTCTCGGTTGTGGCAGGCTGCTGGAACCAGTCAGCCTACACTGAACAATTGGGTAAAATACAGGGGGCATCTCTAAGATGCTCTCTGTGTGCATTTTTTAATAAATCCAACACTGGCATCAGTGTGGGTTTATTATTCTGAGAAGTTTGATACTAAACTTCCCAGTATTCAGTGTAGCCATTATGGAGCTGTGGAGTTCGTTTTTGACAGACTCCCAGCCCATATACTCTTATGGCTACCCTGCACTTACAATGTCTAAGGTTTTGCTTAGACACTGTAGGGGCATAGTGCTCATGCACATATGCCCTCACCTGTGGTATAGTGCACCCTGCCTTAGGGCTGTAAGGCCTACTAGAGGGGTGACTTACCTATGCCACAGGCAGTGGGAGGTTGGCATGGCACCCTGAGGGGAGTGCCATGTCGACTTAGTCATTTTCTCCCCACCAGCACACACAAGCTGGCAAGCAGTGTGTCTGTGCTGAGTGAGGGGTCCCTAGGGTGGCATAAGACATGCTGCAGCCCTTAGAGACCTTCCCTGGCATCAGGGCCCTTGGTACCAGGGGTACCAGTTACAAGTGACTTACCTAGGTGCCAGGGTTGTGCCAATTGTGGAAACAATGGTACATTTTAGGTGAAAGAACACTGGTACTGGGGCCTGGTTAGCAGGGTCCCAGCACACTTCTCAGTCAAGTCAGCATCAGTATCAGGCAAAAAGTGGGGGGTAACTGCAACAGGGAGCCATTTCTTTACAGTCTGAAAGTGAAGACAGGGGAAAAGAATGGGCATGATGGCCTCCTGCATTCTCCTACTACTCACATGAGACCAGTACAAGAATGGCTTCAACAATGGTCAGACAGCTGGCCTCACCCCTCAAGCTCACCTTTATTTGCGGGGGAAAATTTGGGTTGTAGACATCAAGACCCAGACCCATGGGATACATATGACCCTGATCCCATGATCACTATGGTCCCAGATTTATATCCTGCACAATCCTTCCCTCCAGAGGATACTGCTAGTTACCAGCAGGTTATAGCAAGGGCAGCTGCTTTTCGTAATGTTCAGTTACACAGAGACCCAATAGAACAGGATTTTCTATTTGATACTTTGACCATTACGCATACAAACATTCAATTTCTTACTGTGATCCCCGGGCATGATTTGTCATGCAAACGACATCTTGAAAGAGCCAGTCTACTCGAAAATTATAACTCTTAGGGTGGACAAAAAGTATAAACCTGCCCCTTCAGATCCAATATACATTAGGCCTCAGGTCCCACTAAGTTCAATAGTGGTGACCACTGCAAGGAATCAAGCTAACGTCTGGACACAGGGGACTCTCCTCCACCAGACGAGGAGAGCAAAAGGCTTGATGCTCCAGGCAAAAGAGTTGCTGTACAAGCAGCAAATCATTGGCACATTGCCAATTCGCAGGCCTTAATTTCAAGGTATGACTGGGCTCACTGGGATGAGATGGAGGAGGTTCTCCAGTATCTCCCAGATGAGCTCGGTAAACCTAGCCAGCAGATTGTTTCAGAAGGGCAAACAGTCTCTAATAATTCCATACGCTGTGCATTAGATGCCGCAGACACAACTGCACTCAGGGTAAACACTATTGCTAAGTAGACATGCATGGCTTAGATGCACTGGCTTCAAGCCAGAGATATAACTGGCTGTGCTCAACATGCCCTTTGACAAGAATCATCTTTTTGGCCCTCAAAAATTAAGAAGCTAAAAAAAAAGATACTGGCACCACGAAGGCCATGGGTGCTCCTCACTCTGAGGCACATAGAGGCAACTTGCGTTGCCCTACATTTAGAGGCAGTTATACAGCAACAACCTCTGAACCATCTACTTCCCAAACAAGGCAACCTTCAACCTCTTACTCTAGAGATTTTTCAGAGGCACCTATAGAGGCAAAAATAAGAGGCTGAGGCAAGTGCACTATCACCTGACGCTCTTCCTCAGCAGCTAAGCACTGACTACACACGTCTCCCCAAACCCCACGCCACACCTGTAGGGGGATGACTTCAGGATTACCACACACAATGGAGACACATAACATTGGACCTGTGGGTCCTCCATTATCCAACATGGTTATTGTCCAGGGCTTACTTCCACACCTCCAAACGCTCACTTTTTCTTTCGCAGTTTAGCTCATGAGCATCTTACTCTTCTGAAGGAAGAGGTACAATCCCTGCTCCTCTTGTGTGCCATAGAGCCTGCCCCACTATAGTTCCAGGAGTTTACTCCCTATACTGTCTCATCCCCAAAATGGACAGATCGCTCAGACCTATTTTGGATATCAGACCTTTAAACCACTATTTTGTCTCGCTTTCACATAATTACTCTTCAAGATGTTTTTCTACTTCTTCAACAAATGGACTTCATGACGACTCTAGACTTAAAGGATGTCTACTTCCCCATCCACCCTGCACACTGGAAATACATAAGGTTTGTGGCTGCAGAAAAACATAATCAATTCAGAGTTCTGCCTTCTCGGAGCACAACCACTCCAAGAGTATTTACAAAGTGTCTAGCTGTAGTTGTAGCAGTTCTCAGAAGACAAAAGATACATGTGTTTCCTTACTTAGGCGACTGGCTCATCAAAGCCAGCACACTACAGAAGTGTCAATCTGACACTCAAACCACAGTAGACCTACTTCACAAGTTAGGGTTCACAATCAACATTTTAAATTCTACCTACAACCTCTTCAGATTCAGCCATATCTGGGAGCCATTGTCAATGCAGAGTTGGGGTTAGGATATCCCAAACCCAGCCTGTAGTCGCAATTCTCAGCTTCCCCTGACCCAAATTCAGGAGAATCACACCTACAGTCAGGACTGTCATTTGCCTCTTAGTGATGATGGCATCCTGTACTGCCATTGATCCCCATGCCAGGCTCCACATTCCTCCCCTACAGCAGCAGTGTCTGTCTTGTCAGTGGTCTGTCACAGGGCCACCTTCAATATCTTGTGTTGTTAGACCGCCATACTGACACTGTAATGGTGGAACACCACCAACCTGTTAAAAGGGCCGCCTTTTCAAAACCCTGTGCCTCTGCTCATTCTGACCACGGATTCATCCCTGACTGATTGGGGCACGCATCTTCAGGACCTCACAGTGCAGAGCCTTTGGGATCTCAGTCACCAAACCATGCACATCAATTATCTACAGCTTCAGCAGTATTCCTAGCCCTGAAAACTTTCCTTCCTCACCGGTCACCCAAAGTTGTCTTTGTCTGGATGGACAACATGACACATGCTAGCCACCACTTTCATGAAGTCTGAAGAGCATGTGTATCTACAGCCACACGTGCCATTGAATTGAAAATGTTACTTACCAATAGATATCTATTTGTAGCATTTAGTTTTGTATGTTCACGTGCCCACCTCCTCCTTCCCAGATGTCTGGGCCATTCCAGTTACCTTATATTTGTACATATGTAAGCACGCTTGCATGGACATCTTTCGCTATACCTCCTCTATACTCTCTCACCTGTCTGTGGGAAAACAATCTTACAAAGGACTCAATGCCCATGCGCAGTATCACCGAGCAGGAGTTGACACCCGATCCTGTGACTCGGAAATGCTTCTTTGGAAAAAAAACACAGCTTGTAGCACTCCAAACCCAAAACTAGTTGCCAGGAGTATGCAGAGCATGTGAAATCACAGCTCTACGTGCCACAAACACATGTCTACACGTTAAGTAACATTTTCCTTCAGGGCTCGAAAAATCTACTCGACCATTTGCTATGGCGAGACATAGTTGATCCGGTTGACAAAGAACAGGTGTTCTGTTCAGTCAGAAAGTGGATGGGCAATAAAAGATGCCTTTATATCATGTTCTTATGTCACATTTGCTCTGTTCAGACAGTTAAAAAGTCAGTTTGTCTTACAGTTAATTTGCCTTCTGACTGCAGAGTTACAGGACTTTGTAAGGTGAACTATGTGACCTCCTGTTGTGAAATAAAAGGAAATAGGATGTCAGGCTTTTCCTTACACACAACCTTTAAATGACTAAGTCAACTGTACAAGCATTTCAAAATATATTCAAATAGTTGTGAAAGCCCATCTTTTTATTTGTGTGATGATAAAACTAGTTTAATAGGATGAAAACAAATCAGTATACTTTGTGTTGATGTACAAAGGATATGTTTTCTGAAACCCAATATTCAAAGATTTATACACTCTATAGTTTCATCAGTAAAGTTGCAGGTGAGTGGAAAATGTTTTGGACATTTTCTGGTAATTTACTGTGTGTAGATGACAATATGCTACCACATCATGGTTTAGTAATATATTTATTAAAAGTGAGTGTTTGAACAAACTGAGAAACACTCCTGCTGTGATGTCAGTGCTGTTAGTAAACTAAAAGAAACTCATGGGCCATGTGTCTCCTATATGTGGGTTAAATTCTTGTGATGCATGCAGCAAACGTTAGTCTACTAAATCAAACAAAAGCGTTTTTATTGTACAGCAGATATGCTGAGCTCCCATATTTGAAGGTGCAATCATATGTGAGTGTGAAGAAAAAGGTGACTAAACTATTTGCCTAGGATCACACAATTTGAGACTCGTTTACGGGTCAAGTACATTACAGTTAGATCGAGTAGATTATTTAAGTTAATTGACCTGCAGGTCTAGTAACATTTGTGTGATATTTTGAGGCCTGCCTCCCTTGATGATGATCATAATTTCACCACGTAGTGCAGGGGGTCTTCAAACTGTGGGGGTGTGAGCCCCCCTGAGGGGGGGGGCTCAAGTGATCCCGGGGAGCACCAGGCTCTGGCCAAAAGAAACATTATGCAGATAACAGTACTATATTTAAAGCAGAAAACACATTTATTGCATTTTTAAAAAGGTAACAGAACTTAACTCCAATGTTTAAGTCTAGGCATAGTCAAACATTGCCAATTTAATATAATAATTGTGGAAAATTCAGAGGGGTGCCCCGGTGATTTTATTTGTTCTTCAGAGGTAGAGGATGGGGAGGGCCATGTCCGCATTAAGACAGGGTCAGCATTAAAAAGCTTGAAAACCGTTGATCTAGTGTTTGGACTCTGAATGCGTTTTTTTTTCTCCTAAAACATTAAATATGTCTCCAATGACCTGTTATGTTGACCCAAAGTGCTGCACACCTCAGACAGAATTAAATAGGCAAAACTATGGGTATTGTTTCTTAATCATTAACTCCTCCCCAGCACCCTGACGTAATTTTAAAAATTAGCTAGATGTCAGTGTATTGGACAAGCCAACAAAAGTGGCATTAAGTAGCATCCAAATGTGCTCTGGTAGCCTATCACATCCTTCAATTTGTAAACATATCTGTCTTCAAGCTGGTAATTAATTGTTAATTAACTTTTTTTCTAGCAAAGAGTAAAAGATAAAACATTTTAAGCTTTATTATAAACTGTGTAGGAAGCTGGCCTGGTGTGTGGTGAGCTGCTATGGTGTTGTCACCTTATACCAGGTCCAGGTATCCCCTATAAGTGAAGTGTAGGCAGTGTCTAGGAAGCCAGGGCTCTCTAGATGTAGCTGTGGATGAGCAACCAAGACTTATCTAGGTGACATGCAAAGCTTATGCAATACCACTATAGGCACACAGCACTATGACACATGAAAGAACCACGCAATGTTACAAAAATAAAGGTACTTTACTAGGGTAACACAAATACTAGAATACTAATAGGCAATCCCCCAACTGGAGGTAAGTAAAAACACTACTATATACACACATTAGCAGTCCCCCACCCAAGGATGTGGAATCGTAAGAGGGGAGCTGGAGGGACTAGGAACCCCAAGAGGTGAGTACCAGAGTGACCCCCAGTGACCAGGAGAGCAGAGGTAAGTACCTGGTTTCCCCCCCAACCCATCTGGAGGACTTAAAAAAAAAAAAAAAAAAAAAAAAAAAGATTGTGCAATACCTAAACAAGACTGTAAGAACCCAAAAGTGGATTCTGGAAGAAGAGGACCTGCAAAGCAAGGGGACCAGATCCAGTTCATGATGGAGTGTCATGTCGTGGCAGGATCCACTACCCACTCTTGTGTGGATGCAGGGCCAGGTTGATGAGGGATGAAGAAACCTAATTGTGCAGCACAGGAGAAGCCAAGGAGCCCCTGAAGTGATGCAGATGTTGTCCCATGTCTGCTGTCTGGTTGCAGCGGGTCAATGGTGCAGGAAAACCACCACAAGCCTTGGCAAATGCAGAAGACAGAAAAGAAGTATTGCAAAACTGAAGATGACCATCAAGGTCCTGGGTTCTCGACCCAAGAAGGGGAGTCCGGGATGACCCTCAGCAGTCGGGAGAGTCACAAGAATAGGATGCAGCCCCCACAGCAACCCACTGGCAGCAGGCACAGCAAACTCAGTGAGGTCCACTCAGCACACATGGAGAAGAGTCCCATGTCGCTATCGCAGCAAAGAGGAAACACTGCTTGACAGTAAGACGTTCTGGGGGCCAGGGCTACATGAAGCCTCAAGCTCACTTGGGGCAGGAGCAAACAAGCTTTGGTAGCTACAAGAGTCGTGGCGCACAGGGATACTGTCCTGCAAGGAGAGGCAAGGGCTGACTGTCTCCTAAGTTAGACAGCTGGCAGAGAGGGCTGAAAATACAACTTCAGACCACCACCTGTGATGCAGGATCCACACAGCTCTGTAGGAGAGCAGATCCAAGCAGCCCGTCATCATTGCAGTTGGTGGCTGCAGATGCAGGGGAGTGACTCCTTTACTCCAAGGGAGATTTCTTCTTGCTTCTTGGTGCAGACTGGAGTCTCGTCGACCTCGGAGAATGCACAGCCGGGGGAATGTTGCAGTTACTGGAAGGAGCCGGAGAAACAGTGTTGCGAAGTGGAGTTGTTGCTGAAGTTGCAAATTGTTGGTTCCTGTGGAGTCCAGTTGCGGTTCCAGTGTCCAGAGGAGTCCTGCTGGAATATTGCACATCAAATCTGATGACCCACCTAAGAGTGAGACCCTAAATACCCCAGGAAGAGGACCTTGCAGGATGACTACCTATCAGGCGGAGGCTGTGCCATCACCTACCCGACCTGGCCACTCAGATGCTCCCAGGGGCCTCTGCACATCTTGGATTCAAGATGGCAGAGCCAAGTGGCCATCTGGAGGAGCTCTGAGCACCACCCCTGCGGTGGTGATGGACAGGGGAGTGGTCACTCCCCTTTCCTTTCTCCAGTTTTGCGCCAGAGCAGGGAACTATGGTCCCTGGACCGGTGCAAACCGGTTTATGCAAGGAGGGCACCAAATGTGCCCTTCAAAGCATACCAGTGGCCTGGGGAGGCTACCCCGCCCAAGCCATGTAACACCTGTTTCCAGGGGGAGATGGTGTTGCCTTCCTCTCCCTCATGAAATTATTTGTTCTGCCTTCCCCCCTGTTTGAGCTGGTCAAGCAGCAGGAGGGCAGACCCTGTGTGTGTGGTGGCAGCAGCGTGGGCTGCCCGTAAAAAAACTGAAGACTGGCAGGAGCAATACTGGGGGTCCTCTAAGGAGCCACCAACGTGCATGGAACCATACCCAATACTGGGAACAGCATTAGGGTATGATTCTGACATGTTTGATATCAAACATGCCCAGGTTTGGAGTTACCATTATGTAGCTGGACACAGGTAAGTGACCTGTGTCCAGTTTATGGGTAAAATGGCTTCCCCTCACTTATGAAGTTCACTCACACACAGGTGTGCACCCTGCCCTCTGGGCTAGAAAGGCCCATCATGGGGATGACGTGGTGCAGTGACCTGTAGTCACGCGGGCCATAATGGCAGTCTGCAGACACATTTTGCATGGGCTTCCATGGGTGGCACAATACATGTTGCAGCCCATGGGGAACCTGTGTTGCCCCAATGCCCTGGGTACCTAGGTACCATATACTAGGGACTTTAATGGGGGCACCAGTATGCCAACTGTGGAGTGTTAAAGTCCTTGCCAACCAAATTTAGAGGGAGAGAGCACAATCACTGGGGTTCTGGTTAGCAGGATCCCAGTGAAAACAGTCAAAGCATACTCACAGCAAGCACAAATTGGGAGTAACCATGCCAAAAAAGGGGTACTTTCCTATAAACTGTGTCTTGGGTTTATTTTTCTAACCTTTTTTCATTATAGAACGACGACGTTCTACTCCTGCACCAAAAGAAGAGGAGAAGGTGAATGAAGAACAGTGGTCTCTAAGAGAAGTTGTGTTTGTGGAAGATGTCAAGAATGTTCCAGTTGGCAAGGTTTGAAAAATTTGAAATATTGTCCTGGAAAGAGCAGCTCTTGCTTTCAGATAATCGTAAATTATCAGTAGTGTTATTTGCCAGTGTCCAAGACTATTTATACTGTGGCCAAACTGTTTAGAAGCCGTACTCCAGGGTATCAAGGTAAACAATGCATTATTCAAAGTATTATGATTCTGTTCTAACCCCTTTCAGCCTCCCAAAAATTGCCATTATGTATACTATATAAAATTTGACTGACTCATTGTAGGAAGCTGGCTCTGTATATACTATCTCAAAGTGAGAGATAGTGTGCACAGAGTCCAGGGGTTGCCCGAGAGCCGTGACCGAGGCAATAATAGATACTAATGCTCTGTGGTAGTGTGGTTGAGCAGTTAGGCTTATCAGAGGGTAGTGTTAATCATTTGTTGTACACACACAGGCAATAAATGAGAACATAAACTCAGTGACTTAATTCCAGGCCAATAGGTTTTTATAGAGAAAAATATTATTTTTTTAATTTATTTTAGAATTACAAGATTCAAATTGCAGGTAAGTACATTAAATGTAAGGTACTTTGCATATGTATAGATAGGACTTTGAATCAAAACAGTAATATACACAGTTTGGCATAAAATGGCAATAAGCGATTTTAAAAGTGGACACAGTGCAAAAATCAACAGTTCCTGGGGGAGGTTAATGTGGTAAGTAAAGCACTTAAAAGTTCAGTCTCCGGGGCATAGGTAGCCCACCGTTGGGGGGACACATCCCTATTGGGCTAAATCCTCAAAAGCAAGTTGGAGGATTTTCTAAGGAGGGGGTCACTTCAGCTCTGGTCACCTTAGGAGTGGACCTGGCTGAAGGGGTGACTCGTCCTTGTTTTACTCATTATCTCCCGGACTTGCTGCCAAAAGTGGGGGCTGTGTCCGGTGGGTGGGCATCTCCACTGGCTGAGTGCCCCGGAGTGCTGTAACACCAGGCTTGAGCCTTTGAGGCTCACCGCCAGGTCTTCCAGTTCCTGCAGGGGGAGGTGTGAAGCACCTCCACCCAGGACAGGCTTTGTTCCTGGTCACAGAGTGCAAAAAGGAACTCACCCCACATGGCCAGAAACTGGTTTGGAAGTGGCAGGCTGGCAGAGACTGGTCAGCCTAGCAATAGCAGTTGGGCTGGCATGCAGCAGGGCATCTCTAAGATGCCCTGTGTGTGCATTTCTCAATAACTCCTACAAAGAAAAGAATGCTGCCCAAGCTCGACGCAGAAGGGGAATGTGCTCCAAGTTGAAATAAAGGAGACGGCACATGTTGAGACAGGAGCATTCCTTTAACATAAAGTGGGTTTTCATGCTTCTGAATCCTGTCAAAACCATCAATTGGAACGAGACACTATGAGGCAGAGCGTGTCTATGTTGAGCCACCAGAGCCACATGAAGAACAACAAAAGATTTTCTATGATGAAGAATACCTTAGTGCTCTGAATTTTCAGAGACTGATAACATCAAAGGCCAATGGCATGAACTCAACGTGACTTGCCAGAAGAGGGAGTTTACTTGTCCCTGTAACAAAGTACCCTCTTTTCGGCTTCACTGGGATGCTCATAGCCAGGACCCCAGTGATTGTGCTATCTTCCTCTAAATTTGGTTGTTACTGTCTTTGTACACCCCACAGTTGGCACACTGGTGCCTCCATATAAGTCTCTAGTGTATGGTGCCTAGGTACCCAGGGCTTTGGGGCACCAGGGGATCCCCATGGGCTGCAGCATGTATTATGCCACCCATGGGAGCTCATGTAGAATGTGTCTGCAGACCTGCCTTTCCAGCCTGCGTGAAAAGGTGCATGCACCCTTTCACTTTAGGTCACTGCACCAGGTCACTATAAGTCACCCCTATACAGGCCCTCCTTGCCCATAGGGCAGGGTGCAGATACCTGTATGTGAGGGCACCCCTGCGAGAGCAGAGGTGCCCCTAGGAACTCCAGCTTCATTTTCCTTGACTTAGTAAGTGCGGGGACGCCATTTTATGTGTGTACTGAACACAGGTCACACTACCTGTGTCCAGTTAACGGTTACTCTGAACCTGGGCTTGATTGGTACCAAAGTTCTCTTCCAGGGGATCCTAATCAATAGTCATAAACAATAAATATTCCCACCCTCGTGCGGGGATCCCGGAAAATATTTCCGCCCCGTGCGGGGATCCCGGAGCATATATAAAAACACATGTAGAAGTATGAAATATATATGAAAAAATAACATGTTCGATGGCATATGTTGCTGCAGATACACATGTTTGGCACAGTCCGCTGCCTGGTGTTGGGCTCGGAGTATTACAAGTTGTTTTTCTTCGAAGAAGTCTTTTTGGTCACGGGACCGAAGGACTCCTCCCTCTTTGGCTCCATTGCGCATGGGCGTCGACTCCATCGTAGATTGTTTTTTTCCGCTGTCTGGTTCGGACGTATTCCTTTTCGCTCCGTGTTTCGGTTCGGAAAGTTAGTCAGAATCTCGGAAGAAAGCGTCGGTATTGTTCCGTTCGGTATCGGGATAGTTAGGTACATCGACACCGATCATCGGAAGACTTTGGGGCAGTTTCGATCCCCCATCGGGGCCTGGTCGGCCCGACCGCGTGCGACATCGAAGCCGATGGAACGGACCCCGTTTCGTTTCTGCCCAAAATGTCACAGTAAGTATCCTTATACAGATCAGCACTTGGTCTGTAACTTGTGCTTGTCCCCCGAGCACAAGGAGGATACCTGTGAAGCCTGTCGAGCCTTCCGGTCCAGAAAAACACTCCGGGACCGAAGAGCCAGGCGTCACCAAATGGCGTCCACGTCGACAAAACAACGTTTCGACGACGAAGAGGAAACATTCTCGGTTCCGGAATCAGAATCCGGAGACTCCGACGTCGAACAACAGCAACAAACTGTGAGTAAGACGTCGAAAAGTAAATCCATCGACAAACCGAAAGCCCAGGGGACGCCACTGCCAACAGGCCATGGCTCGACCCATAAATCAGGCGACCCGTCGAAGGGGCCGAAAAAGGGCACGCCCATAGCGAGACAAAAACAAGATACCGGCACCGAAAAACATCGGCACCGAGAATCCATGCCGAAAGGAACAAAAATTCTGTCGGTGCCGAAACCGAAAAAAGATTCTCTCTCGGCGCCGAAAAATACCACACCTTCATCCTACTCAGAGGAACAAGGACTAAGTGGCCAAATGCACAAATTTGGACAAGAGCTCCAAAGTGTAGAATCGGACTACACACAAAAGAGACTGTGCATCCAGCAAGATACAGGGAAGATATCAACCCTTCCCCCAATCATGAGGAAAAGAAGGATCGGACTTCCAAAGGATGACACACAACCACAAGCCAAAGTGGTTAAAAAAGTCACGCCTCCGCCCTCTCCTCCACAGGCATCGCCGGCACAAACACCGCCACAAATGTACTCACCAGCGCAAACTACCATAAGTCATGACGATCAGGATCAAGACGCTTGGGACCTGTATGACACCCCAGTGACGGACAATGATCCCGAGTCATACCCCACAAAGCCGTCACCGCCAGAGGACAGTACCTCATACTCGCAACTGGTGGCTAGGGCTGCAGACTTCCACAATGTCCAACTGCATTCCGATCCTATAGAGGATGATTTCTTATTTAACACCCTCTCGGCTACACATAGCCAATATCAATGTCTCCCAATGCTACCAGGGATGTTACGGCACGCAAAACAAATTTTTGAGGAGCCCGTAAAATCAAGAGCCATCACCCCAAGGGTGGATAAGAAATACAAACCACCACCCACAGACCCAGTGTTTATTACTTCGCAGTTACCACCCGACTCTGTGGTAGTAGGGGCAGCTCGCAAAAGAGCAAATTCACATACATCTGGCGACGCCCCACCTCCGGACAAAGAAAGCCGAAAATTTGACGCGGCAGGGAAAAGAGTGGCGTCACAGGCAGCCAACCAGTGGCGCATCGCAAATTCACAAGCGCTGCTGGCCAGATATGACCGCGCACACTGGGACGAGATGCAACTTCTCGTAGACCATCTTCCCCAGGAATACCAAAAAAGGGCGCAGCAAATAGTGGAAGAGTGACAAACGATCTCAAACAATCAAATCCGCTCTTCACTAGACGCAGCCGATACTGCAGCAAGAACAGTCAACACTGCTGTCACCATAAGGAGACACGCTTGGCTACGCACTTCAGGCTTCAAACCTGAAATCCAGCAGGCTGTCCTTAATATGCCCTTCAACGAGAAACAACTGTTTGGCTCGGAAGTGGATACAGCCATTGAAAAACTTAAAAAGGACACAGACACGGCCAAAGCCATGGGCGCACTCTACTCCCCGCAGAGCAGAGGCTCTTTCAGGAAAACTCCATTTAGAGGGGGGTTTCGTGGCCAACCCACAGACACCACCAGCCAACAATCAAGAACCACACCATATCAGGGTTCCTTCCAAAGGGGAGGTTTCAGGGGATATCGGGGGGGTCAATTCCCAAGGAGTAGGGGAAGATTCCAGACTCCAAAAACACCTCCACCTAAACAGTGACTTTCACGTCACGCAACCCCTTCACTCAACACCAGTGGGGGGAAGACTAAGCCAATTCTACCAATCTTGGCAACAGATTACAACAGACAATTGGGTATTAGCAATAATCCACCATGGCTATTGCATAGAATTCCACAACTTCCCACCAAACATCCCCCCCAAAAACACGCAAAATGTCACAACATCATTTAGAACTTTTAGGACTAGAAGTTCAAGCACTACTGCAAAAGGATGCAATAGAATTAGTACCAGTACAACAAAAAAACACAGGAGTTTACTCCCTGTACTTTCTAATTCCAAAAAGAGACGAAACATTGAGACCAATATTAGATCTCAGGACACTAAATACCTACATCATATCGGACCATTTTCACATGGTCACACTACAAGACATCATTCCACTGCTCAAACAGCAAGATTACATGACCACATTAGACCTAAAGGATGCGTACTTTCATATACCAATACACCCTTCTCGCAGAAAGTACCTACGGTTCGTATTCAAAGGAATACATTACCAATTCAAGGTGTTGCCATTCGGAATAACACCTGCACCAAGAGTGTTCACAAAATGTCTAGCAGTAGTAGCAGCACACATCAGGAGACAACAGATACATGTGTTCCCTTACCTAGACGACTGGCTAATCAAAACCAACACAGTAAAAAAATGCGCAAACGACACCACCTTTGACATACAAACCCTTCACAAACTGGGGTTTTCCATCAACTACACAAAATCACACCTAGAACCGTGTCAAACACAACAATATCTAGGAGCAACCATCAACACATCAAAAGGAATTGCCACTCCAAGTCCACAAAGAGTGCAGGCATTCCACAAGCTAATAAGTGCTATGTTTCCAAACCAAAAGATACAAGCAAAATTTGCGCTAAAACTTCTAGGCATGATGTCATCATGCATAGCCATTGTCCCAAACGCAAGACTACACATGCGACCCTTACAACAGTGTCTAGCATCACAATGGTCACAGGCACAGGGTCAACTTCAAAATCTGGTGTTGGTAGACCGCCAAACATACCTCTCGCTTCTATGGTGGAACAGCAAAAATTTAAACAAAGGGCGGACATTTCAGGACCCAGTGCCTCAATACGTTATAACAACAGATGCTTCCATGACAGGGTGGGGAGCACACCTCAATCACCACAGCATTCAAGGACAATGGGATATACCCGAAACAAAATTTCATATCAATTACCTAGAACTGTTGGCAGTATTTCTAGCGTTAAAAGCCTTCCAACCCATAATAACACACAAATACATTCTTGTCAAAACAGACAACATGACAACAATGTATTATCTAAACAAACAAGGAGGAACACACTCAACACAATTGTGCCTCCTAACACAAAAAAATTGGCAGTGGGCGATTCACAACAACATTCGCCTAATAGCACAATTTATTCCAGGAATACAAAACCAACTAGCAGACAACCTTTCGCGAGACCACCAACAAGTCCACGAATGGGAAATTCACCCCCAAGTTCTGAACAAGTACTTTCAAATTTGGGGAACACCCCAGATAGATTTGTTCGCAACAAGAGAAAACTCAAAATGCCAAAACTTCGCATCCAGGTACCCACACCGCGAATCACAAGGCAATGCTCTATGGATGAATTGGTCAGGGATATTTGCGTACGCTTTTCCCCCTCTCCCTCTCCTTCCATATCTAGTAAACAAGTTAAGTCAAAACCAACTCAAACTCATACTGATAGCACCCACATGGGCAAGACAACCTTGGTATACAACTCTACTAGACCTTTCACTAGTACCGCATGTCAAACTACCCGACAGGCCAGATCTGTTAACACAACACAAACAACAGATCAGACATCCAAACCCAGCATCATTGAATCTGGCAATTTGGCTCCTGAAATCCTAGAATTCGGACACTTGGACCTCACACAAGAATGCATGGAGGTCATAAAACAAGCTAGAAAACCTTCCACTAGACACTGCTATGCATCTAAGTGGAAAAGATTCGTTTACTACTGCCATGCCAATCAAATACAACCAGTACATGCCTCTACTAAAGACATAGTAGGATACTTACTACATTTGCAAAAAGCAAATCTCGCTTTTTCATCTATAAAAATACACCTCGCAGCTATATCTGCTTACCTACAAACTACTCATTCATCGTCTCTATTTAGAATACCAGTTATTAAAGCATTCATGGAAGGGCTAAAAAGAATTATACCACCAAGAACACCACCAGTTCCTTCATGGAATCTTAACATCGTCTTAACAAGACTCATGGGTCCCCCTTTCGAACCCATGCATTCCTGTGAAATGCAATATCTAACCTGGAAGGTCGCATTTCTCATTGCAATCACATCCCTCAGAAGAGTAAGTGAAATACAGGCATTTACCATACAAGAACCATTTATTCAAATACACAACAATAAAATAGTTCTAAGAACAAATCCAAAATTTCTGCCAAAAGTAATCTCACCATTCCATTTAAATCAAACAGTAGAATTGCCAGTGTTCTTCCCACAACCAAATTCTGTGGCTGAAAGGGCACTACATACATTAGACATCAAAAGAGCACTAATGTATTACATTGACAGAACAAAGCTAATCAGGAAAACAAAACAACTGTTCATAGCTTTTCAAAAACCACACATAGGAAATCCAATCTCTAAACAAGGCATTGCTAGATGGATAGTCAGATGCATTCAAACATGCTATCTTAAAGCCAAAAGAGAATTGCCTATTACACCAAAGGCACACTCAACCAGAAAGAAAGGTGCTACAATGGCCTTTCTAGGAAACATTCCTATGAGCGAAATATGTAAGGCTGCAACCTGGTCTACGCCTCATACGTTTACTAAACACTACTGTGTAGACGTACTAAATGCACAACAAGCTACAGTGGGCCAAGCTGTACTAAGAACATTATTCCAAACTACTTCAACTCCTACAGGCTAAACCACCGCTTTTAGGGGAGGTAACTGCTTTATAGTCTATGCCAAACATGTGTATCTGCAGCAACATATGCCATCGAACTGAAAATGTCACTTACCCAGTGTACATCTGTTTGTGGCATTAGTCGCTGCAGATTCACATGTACCCTCCCACCTCCCCGGGAAGCCTGTAGCCGTTTAGAAGTAGATCATAAACCTTAAACATCTGAACATTTGTAAATAATTATTAGAAACTCTTATCATACATACATATTCACTCCATTGCATGGGCACTATTTATACCAAACAACTCCATCCTCACCCTCTGCGGGGAAAACAATCTAAGATGGAGTCGACGCCCATGCGCAATGGAGCCAAAGAGGGAGGAGTCCTTCGGTCCCGTGACCAAAAAGACTTCTTCGAAGAAAAACAACTTGTAATACTCCGAGCCCAACACCAGGCAGCGGACTGTGCCAAACATGTGAATCTGCAGCGACTAATGCCACGAACAGATGTACACTGGGTAAGTGACATTTTCATTTTAGTAGATGTCTGTAGGAAGTTGGCTCTGTATGTGCTTTCAATTGTAAACATAGCATCAGCAAAGGCAAAAAGTCAGGGGGCAACCATGCCAAGGAGGCATTTCCTTACACAACCCCCCTTCCCCCAAACGAAAGAGGATTAGACTAACCTTTCCCAAGAGAGTCTTCATTTTCTAAGTGGAAGAACCTGGAAAGGCCATCTGCATTGGCATGGGCAGTCCCAGGTCTGTGTTCCACTATAAAGTCCATTCCCTGTAGGGAGATGGACCACCTCAACAGTTTAGGATTTTCACCTTTCATTTGCATCAGCCATTTGAGAGGTCTGTGGTCAGTTTGAACTAGGAAGTGAGTCCCAAAGAGGTATGGTCTCAGCTTCTTCAGGGACCAAACCACAGCAAAGGCCTCCCTCTCAATGGCACTCCAACGCTGCTCCCTGGGGAGTAACCTCCTGCTAATGAAAGCAACAGGCTGGTCAAGGCCATCATCATTTGTTTGGGACAAAACTGCCCCTATCCCATGTTCAGAGGCATCAGTCTGCACAATGAACTGCTTAGAATAATCTGGAGCTTTTAGAACTGGTGCTGAGCACATTGCTTGTTTCAGGGTGTCAAAGGCCTGTTGGCATTCCACAGTCCAGTTCACTTTCTTGGGCATTTTCTTGGAGGTGAGTTCAGTGAGGGCTGTCACAATGGATCCATATCCCTTCACAAACCTCCTGTAATACCCAGTCAAGCCAAGGAATGCCCTGACTTGAGTCTGGGTTTTTGGAGCTACCCAATCCAGAATAGTCTGGATCTTGGGTTGGAGTGGCTGAACTTGGCCTCCACCTACAAGGTGGCCCAAGTAAACCACAGTTCCCTGCCCTATCTGGCATTTGGATGCCTTGATAGAGAGGCCTGCAGATTGCAGAGCCTTCAAAACCTTCTTCAGGTGGACCAGGTGATCCTGCCAGGTGGAGCTAAAGACAGCAATATCATCAAGATAAGCTGTGCTAAAGGACTCCAAGCCAGCAAGGACTTGATTCACCAACCTTTGGAAGGTGGCAGGGGCATTCTTTAAACCAAAGGGCATAACAGTAAACTGATAATGCCCATCAGGTGTGGAGAATGCTGTTTTCTCTTTTGCTCCAGGTGCCATTTTTATTTGCCAGTACCCTGCTGTCAAGTCAAAGGTACTTAAGAATTTGGCAGCACCTAATTTATCTATGAGCTCATCAGCTCTTGGAATTGGATGAGCATCTGTCTTGGTCACAGAATTGAGCCCTCTGTAGTCCACACAAAACCTCATCTCTTTCTTTCCATCTTTGGTGTGAGGTTTGGGGACTAAGACCACTGGGCTAGCCCAGGGGCTGTCAGAGCGCTCAATTACTCCCAATTCCAGCATCTTGTGGACTTCCACCTTGATGCTTTCCTTAACATGGTCAGATTGTCTAAAGATTTTGTTCTTGACAGGCATGCTGTCTCCTGTGTCCACATCATGGGTACACAGGTGTGTCTGACCAGGGGTTAAGGAGAAGAGTTCAGGAAACTGTTGTAGGACTCTCCTACAATCAGCTTGCTGTTGGCCAGAGAGGGTGTCTGAGTAGATCACTCCATCTACTGTGCCATCTTTTGGGTCTGATGACAGAAGATCAGGGAGAGGTTCACTCTCTGCCTCCTGATCCTCATCTGTTACCATCAACAGATTCACATCAGCCCTGTCATGGAAGAGCTTAAGGCGGTTCACATGGATCACCCTCTTGGGGCTCCTGCTTGTGCCCAGGTCCACCAGGTAGGTGACCTGACTCTTCCTTTCTAGCACTGGGTAAGGGCCACTCCATTTGTCCTGGAGTGCCCTGGGAGCCACAGGCTCCAGAACCCAGACTTTCTGCCCTGGTTGGAACTCAACCAGTGCAGCCTTTTGGTCATACCAAAACTTCTGGAGCGGTTGGCTGGCCTCAAGGTTTTTGGTTGCCTTTTCCATGTACTCTGCCATTCTAGAGCGAAGGCCAAGTACATAGTCCACTATGTCCTGTTTAGGCTCATGGAGAGGTCTCTCCCAGCCTTCTTTAACAAGGGCAAGTGGTCCCCTTACAGGATGACCAAACAGAAGTTCAAAGGGTGAGAATCCTACTCCCTTCTGTGGCACCTCTCTGTAAGCGAAAAGCAGACATGGCAAGAGGACATCCCATCTCCTTTTGAGTTTTTCTGGGAGCCCCATGATCATGCCTTTTAATGTCTTGTTGAATCTCTCAACCAAGCCATTAGTTTGTGGATGGTATGGTGTAGTGAATTTATAAGTCACTCCACACTCATTCCACATGTGCTTTAGGTATGCTGACATGAAGTTGGTACCTCTGTCAGACACCACCTCCTTAGGGAAACCCACTCTGGTAAAGATACCAATGAGGGCCTTGGCTACTGCAGGGGCAGTAGTCGACCTAAGGGGAATAGCTTCAGGATACCTGGTAGCATGATCCACTACTACCAGGATATACATATTTCCTGAGGCTGTGGGAGGTTCTAGTGGACCAACTATGTCCACACCCACTCTTTCAAAGGGAACCCCCACCACTGGAAGTGGAATGAGGGGGGCCTTTGGATGCCCACCTGTCTTACCACTGGCTTGACAGGTGGGGCAGGAGAGGCAAAACTCCTTAACCATGTTGGACATATTGGGCCAGTAGAAGTGGTTGACTAACCTCTCCCACGTCTTGGTTTGTCCCAAATGTCCAGCAAGGGGAATGTCATGGGCCAATGTTAGGATGAACTTCCTGAACAGCTGAGGCACTACCACTCTCCTAGTGGCACCAGGTTTGGGGTCTCTGGCCTCAGTGTACAGGAGTCCATCTTCCCAATAGACCCTATGTGTTCCATTTTTCTTGCCTTTGGACTCTTCAGCAGCTTGCTGCCTAAGGCCTTCAAGAGAGGGACAGGTTTCTTGTCCCTTACACAGCTCCTCCCTTGAGGGTCCCCCTGGGCCTAAGAGCTCAACCTGATAAGGTTCAAGCTCCAAAGGCTCAGTTCCCTCAGAGGGCAGAATTTCTTCCTGAGAAGAGAGGTTCCCTTTCTTTTGCTGTGTTGCAGTTGGTTTCCCAACTGACTTTCCTTTCCTCTTGGTAGGCTGGGCCATTCTTCCAGACTCCAGCTCTACTTGTTCACCCTGTGCCTTGCATTGTGCTCTGGTTTTCACACACACCAGTTCAGGGATACCCAGCATTGCTGCATGGGTTTTTAGTTCTACCTCAGCCCATGCTGAGGACTCCAGGTCATTTCCAAGCAGACAGTCCACTGGGATATTTGAGGAGACCACCACCTGTTTCAGGCCATTGACCCCTCCCCATTCTAAAGTAACCATTGCCATGGGATGTACTTTTCTCTGATTGTCAGCGTTGGTGACTGTGTAAGTTTTTCCAGTCAGGTATTGGCCAGGGGAAACCAGTTTCTCTGTCACCATGGTGACACTGGCACCTGTATCCCTCAGGCCCTCTATTCTAGTCCCATTAATTAAGAGTTGCTGTCTGTATTTTTGCATGTTAGGCGGCCAGACAGCTAGTGTGGCTAAATCCACCCCACCCTCAGAAACTAGAGTAGCTTCAGTGTGGACCCTGATTTGCTCTGGGCACACTGTTGATCCCACTTGGAGACTAGCCATACCAGTGTTACCTGGATGGGAGTTTGGAGTGGAACCTTTCTTGGGACAGGCCTTGTCTCCAGTTTGGTGTCCATGCTGTTTACAGCTATGACACCAGGCCTTTTTGGGATCAAAGTTTTTACCCTTGTACCCATTGTTTTGTGAAGAGGCTCTGGGCCCACCCTCCTGTGCAGGTTTTTGGGGGCCTGTAGAAGACTCTTTACTATTTTTAGTTTTGGTTGTCTCATCACCCTTCCCCTGGGGAGTCTTTGTGACCCCTTTCTTTTGGTCACCCCCTGTTGAAGTCTTGGACACCCTTGTCTTGACCCAATGGTCCGCCTTCTTTCCCAATTCTTGGGGAGAAATTGGTCCTAGGTCTACCAGATGCTGATGCAGTTTATCATTGAAACAATTACTTAACAGGTGTTCTTTCACAAATAAATTGTACAGCCCATCATAATTACTTACACCACTGCCTTGAATCCAACCATCTAGTGTTTTCACTGAGTAGTCAACAAAGTCAACCCAGGTCTGGCTCGAGGATTTTTGAGCCCCTCTGAACCTAATCCTGTACTCCTCAGTGGAGAATCCAAAGCCCTCAATCAGGGTACCCTTCATGAGGTCATAAGATTCTGCATCTTTTCCAGAGAGTGTGAGGAGTCTATCCCTACACTTTCCAGTGAACATTTCCCAAAGGAGAGCACCCCAGTGAGATCTGTTCACTTTTCTGGTTACACAAGCCCTCTCAAAAGCTGTGAACCACTTGGTGATGTCATCACCATCTTCATATTTTGTCACAATCCCTTTGGGGATTTTTAACATGTCAGGAGAATCTCTGACCCTATTTATATTGCTGCCACCATTGATGGGTCCTAGGCCCATCTCTTGTCTTTCCCTTTCTATGGCTAGGAGCTGTCTCTCTAAAGCCAATCTTTTGGCCATCCTGGCTAACAGGAGGTCATCTTCACTGAGAGCATCCTCAGTGATTTCAGAAATGTGGGACCCTCCTGTGAGGGACTCACTATTTCTGACTAACACAGTTGGAGACAGGACTTGAGGGGTCCTGTTCTCCCTATTTAGGACTGGAGGAGGGACATTGGCCTCCAAGTCACTAATTTCTTCCTCTGTGAGGTCATCATCAGAGGGGTTGGCTTTTTCAAACTCTGCCAACAGCTCCTGGAGCTGAATTTTGGTAGGTCTGGAGCCAATGGTTATTTTTTTGATATTACAGAGAGACCTTAGCTCCCTCATCTTAAGATGGAGGTAAGGTGTGGTGTCGAGTTCCACCACCTGCATCTCTGTATCAGACATTATTCTGCTAAGAGTTGGAATACTTTTTTAAGAATCTAAAACTGTTTCTAGAATCTAATTCAAACTTTTAACAAACTTTTAAACTCTAAAAAGACAATGCTAAACAGGGACTTAACACACAAGGCCCTAGCAGGACTTTTAAGAATTTAGAAAACTTTCAAATTGCAAAAATGAATTTCTAATGACAATTTTGGAATTTGTCGTGTGATCAGGTATTGGCTGAGTAGTCCAGCAAATGCAAAGTCTTGTACCCCACCGCTGATCCACCAATGTAGGAAGTTGGCTCTGTATGTGCTATTTCAAAGTAAGGAATAGCATGCACAGAGTCCAAGGGTTCCCCTTAGAGGTAAAATAGTGGTAAAAATAGATAATACCAATGCTCTATTTTATGGTAGTGTGGTCGAGCAGTAGGCTTATCCAAGGAGTAGTGTTAAGCATTTGTTGTACATACACATAGACAATAAATGAGGTACACACACTCAGAGACAAATCCAGCCAATAGGTTTTTGTATAGAAAAATATCTTTTCTTAGTTTATTTTAAGAACCACAGGTTCAAATTCTACATGTAATCTCTCATTCGAAAGGTATTGCAGGTAAGTACTTTAGGAACTTCAAATCATCAAAATTGCATGTATACTTTTCAAGTTATTCACAAATAGCTGTTTTAAAAGTGGACACTTAGTGCAATTTTCACAGTTCCTAGGGGAGGTAAGTTTTTGTTAGTTTTACCAGGTAAGTAAGACACTTACAGGGTTCAGTTCTTGGTCCAAGGTAGCCCACCGTTGGGGGTTCAGAGCAACCCCAAAGTCACCACACCAGCAGCTCAGGGCCGGTCAGGTGCAGAGTTCAAAGTGGTGCCCAAAACGCATAGGCTAGAATGGAGAGAAGGGGGTGCCCCGGTTCCGGTCTGCTTGCAGGTAAGTACCCGCGTCTTCGGAGGGCAGACCAGGGGGGTTTTGTAGGGCACCGGGGGGGACACAAGCCCACACAGAAATTTCACCCTCAGCAGCGCGGGGGCGGCCGGGTGCAGTGTAGAAACAAGCGTTGGGTTCGCAATGTTAGTCTATGGGAGATCAACGGATCTCTTCAGCGCTGCAGGCAGGCAAGGGGGGGCTTCCTCGGGGAAACCTCCACTTGGGCAAGGGAGAGGGACTCCTGGGGGTCACTTCTCCAGTGAAAGTCCGGTCCTTCAGGTCCTGGGGGCTGCGGGTGCAGGGTCTTTTCCAGGCGTCGGGACTTAGGTTTCAGAGAGTCGCGGTCAGGGGAAGCCTCGGGATTCCCTCTGCAGGCGGCGCTGTGGGGGCTCAGGGGGGACAGGTTTTGGTACTCACAGTCGTAGAGTAGTCCGGGGGTCCTCCCTGAGGTGTTGGTTCTCCACCAGCCGAGTCGGGGTCGCCGGGTGCAGTGTTGCAAGTCTCACGCTTCTTGCGGGGAGCTTGCAGGGTTCTTTCAAGGCTGCTGGAAACAAAGTTGCAGCCTTTCTTGGAGCAGGTCCGCTGTCCTCGGGAGTTTCTTGTCTTTTCGAAGCAGGGGCAGTCCTCAGAGGATGTCGAGGTCGCTGGTCCCTTTGGAAGGCGTCGCTGGAGCAGGATCTTTGGAAGGCAGGAGACAGGCCGGTGAGTTTCTGGAGCCAAGGCAGTTGTCGTCTTCTGGTCTTCCTCTGCAGGGGTTTTTCAGCTAGGCAGTCCTTCTTCTTGTAGTTGCAGGAATCTAATTTTCTAGGGTTCAGGGTAGCCCTTAAATACTAAATTTAAGGGCGTGTTTAGGTCTGGGGGGTTAGTAGCCAATGGCTACTAGCCCTGAGGGTGGGTACACCCTCTTTGTGCCTCCTCCCAAGGGGAGGGGGTCACAATCCTAACCCTATTGGGGGAATCCTCCATCTGCAAGATGGAGGATTTCTAAAAGTCAGAGTCACCTCAGCTCAGGACACCTTAGGGGCTGTCCTGACTGGCCAGTGACTCCTCCTTGTTGCTTTCTTTGTTCCCTCCAGCCTTGCCGCCAAAAGTGGGGGCCGTGGCCGGAGGGGGCGGGCAACTCCACTAAGCTGGAGTGCCCTGCTGGGCTGTGACAAAGGGGTGAGCCTTTGAGGCTCACCGCCAGGTGTCACAGCTCCTGCCTGGGGGAGGTGTTAGCATCTCCACCCAGTGCAGGCTTTGTTACTGGCCTCAGAGTGACAAAGGCACTCTCCCCATGGGGCCAGCAACATGTCTCTGGTGTGGCAGGCTGCTGGAACTAGTCAGCCTACACAGACAGTCGGTTAAGTTTCAGGGGGCACCTCTAAGGTGCCCTCTGGGGTGTATTTTACAATAAAATGTACACTGGCATCAGTGTGCATTTATTGTGCTGAGAAGTTTGATACCAAACTTCCCAGTTTTCAGTGTAGCCATTATGGTGCTGTGGAGTTCGTGTTTGACAGACTCCCAGACCATATACTCTTATGGCTACCCTGCACTTACAATGTCTAAGGTTTTGTTTAGACACTGTAGGGGTACCATGCTCATGCACTGGTACCCTCACCTATGGTATAGTGCACCCTGCCTTAGGGCTGTAAGGCCTGCTAGAGGGGTGTCTTACCTATACTGCATAGGCAGTGAGAGGCTGGCATGGCACCCTGAGGGGAGTGCCATGTCGACTTACTCGTTTTGTCCTCACTAGCACACACAAGCTGGCAAGCAGTGTGTCTGTGCTGAGTGAGAGGTCTCCAGGGTGGCACAAGACATGCTGCAGCCCTTAGAGACCTTCCTTGGCATCAGGGCCCTTGGTACTAGAAGTACCAGTTACAAGGGACTTATCTGGATGCCAGGGTCTGCCAATTGTGGATACAAAAGTACAGGTTAGGGAAAGAACACTGGTGCTGGGGCCTGGTTAGCAGGCCTCAGCACACTTTCAATTGTAAACATAGCATCAGCAAAGGCAAAAAGTCAGGGGGCAACCATGCCAAGGAGGCATTTCCTTACAATGTCCAATTGGACGGCACAGAAAATACCAGCAACACATGTGAAAAGAGAAAAGGATTCATGCTGCAAAACTGGTGGTGTCAGTACTTGAATATTTGCAAGTAAGGGTGTTGAGCGCTTGTAGTTAACTTACCCTGTGTAGGGACAGCAGAGCAATAAGGCAGGCTGTTTAGATTCACATGCTGTGCATTATTCTTTCTGTTTTTTTGTGTTTATTTTAACCCCCCGGTCAGGCGTCGTCGATCACTATTTGGTGCTTGGTCCGTCCCATGTGTGACGTGAGGACTTCACCCTTTGTCTCCAGGGTTCAATAGCGCCAGTCAGATGGGAGAGCTCTGTCACTAAATTGATCAGGGAGATTTGCCCACGCCTTTCCACCGTTTCCCCACCCACCCCCCACCCCCAATGCTAAGGGTCTTGGAGAAGGCCAAGCAACAATGGGCCAGACAGACATGGTACTCTGACGTACTCGAATGGTCCAGGGGGCAGATGATCAAACTCAAGTTGGAGTGGGACCTTCTCACGGCGCAGAAAGGACAAGTGTAAGGAAATGCCTCCTTGGCATGGTTACCCCCTAACTTTCTGCCTTGCTGATGCTAAGTTTTGATTGAAAGTGTGCTGAGACCATGCTAACCAGGCCCCAGCACCAGTGTTCTTTCCCCAAACTGTACCTTTGCTTCCACAATTGGCACAGCCCTGGCACTCAGATAAGTCCCTTGTAACTTGTACCCCTGGTATCAAGGGTCCTGATGCCAGGGAAGGTCTCTAAGGGCTGCAGCATGTCTTATGCCACCCTGGGGATCCCTCACTCAATACTTGCACACTGCCTCACAGCTTGTGTGTGCTGGTGGGGAGAAAAAGACTAAGTCGACATGGCACTCACCTCAGAGTGCCATGCCAAACTCACACAGCCTGTGGCATAGGTAAGTCACCCCTTGCAGCCTTAAGGCCGGGTGCACTATACCACAGGCGAGGGCATGTGTGCGTGAGCACAATGCCCCTACAGTGCCTAAGCAAAACCTTAGACATTGTAAGTGCAGGGTAGCCATAAGAGTATATGGTCTGGGAGTTTGCCAAACATGAACTCCACAGTTCCATAATGGCTACACTGAAAACTGGGAAGTTTGGTATCAAACTTCTCATCACAATAAATGCACACTGATGCCAGTGTGCAATTTATTATAACATACACCCAGAGGGCATCTTAGAGATGCCCCCTGAATACCAATCCGACTTCTAGTGTAGGCTGACCAGTTTCTCCAGCCTGCCACACACCGACATGTTGCTGGCCACATGGGGAAGAGTGCCTTTGTCACTCTGTGGCCAGGATCAACACCTGTACTGGGCAGAGGTGCTTCACACCTCCCCCCTGCAGGAACTGTAACACCTGGCGCTGAGCCTCAAAGGCTCACCCCTTTTGTTACAGCGCCCCAGGACATCCCATCTAGTGGGAATGCCAGCCCCTCTGGCCACTGCCCCCACTTTTGGCGGCAAGGCTGGAGGAGATAATGAGAAAAACAAGGAGGAGTCACCCACCAGTCAGGACAGCCCCTAAGGTGTCCTGAGCTTAGGTGACCGCTGCCTCTAGAAATCCTCCATCTTAGTTTTGGTGGATTCCCCCAATAGGACTAGTGATGTGCCCCCACCCCACAGGGAGGAGGCACCAAGTGGGTTTAGCCACCTTCAAGGACAGTAGCCATTGGCTACTGCCCTCCCAGACCTAAACACACCCCTGAATTCAGTATTTTGGGGCACCCCAGATCCCAGGAAATGAGATTCCTGCAACCTGAAGAAAGGAGGACTGCTGACCTACAAGCCTGTAGAGAAGGAGGAAGATGACAACTGCTTTGGCCCCAGCCCTACCAGCCTGTCTCCAACTTCGAAAACCTGCAACCAGTGACGCATCCGACAGGGACCAACGACCTCTGAAGCCTCAGAGGACTGTCCTGGACTAAAGGACTGTGAGGAAATGCCTCCTTGGCATGGTTGCCCCCTGACTTTTTGCCTTTGCTGATGCTATGTTTACAATTGAAAGTGTGCTGAGGCCTGCTAACCAGGCCCCAGCACCAGTGTTCTTTCCCTAACCTGTACTTTTGTATCCACAATTGGCAGACCCTGGCATCCAGATAAGTCCCTTGTAACTGGTACTTCTAGTACCAAGGGCCCTGATGCCAAGGAAGGTCTCTAAGGGATGCAGCATGTCTTATGCCACCCTGGAGACCTCTCACTCAGCACAGACACACTGCTTGCCAGCTTGTGTGTGCTAGTGAGGACCAAACGAGTAAGTCGACATGGCACTCCCCTCAGGGTGCCATGCCAGCCTCTCACTGCCTATGCAGTATAGGTAAGACACCCCTCTAGCAGGCCTTACAGCCCTAAGGCAGGGTGCACTATACCATAGGTGAGGGTACCAGTGCATGAGCATGGTACCCCTACAGTGTCTAAACAAAACCTTAGACATTGTAAGTGCAGGGTAGCCATAAGAGTATATGGTCTGGGAGTCTGTCAAACACGAACTCCACAGCACCATAATGGCTACACTGAAAACTGGGAAGTTTGGTATCAAACTTCTCAGCACAATAAATGCACACTGATGCCAGTGTACATTTTATTGTAAAATACACCACAGAGGGCACCTTAGAGGTGCCCCCTGAAACTTAACCGACTGTCTGTGTAGGCTGACTAGTTCCAGCAGCCTGCCACACCAGAGACATGTTGCTGGCCCCATGGGGAGAGTGCCTTTGTCACTCTGAGGCCAGTAACAAAGCCTGCACTGGGTGGAGATGCTAACACCTCCCCCAGGCAGGAGCTGTGACACCTGGCGGTGAGCCTCAAAGGCTCACCCCTTTGTCACAGCCCAGCAGGGCACTCCAGCTTAGTGGAGTTGCCCGCCCCCTCCGGCCACGGCCCCCACTTTTGGCGGCAAGGCTGGAGGGAACAAAGAAAGCAACAAGGAGGAGTCACTGGCCAGTCAGGACAGCCCCTAAGGTGTCCTGAGCTGAGGTGACTCTGACTTTTAGAAATCCTCCATCTTGCAGATGGAGGATTCCCCCAATAGGGTTAGGATTGTGACCCCCTCCCCTTGGGAGGAGGCACAAAGAGGGTGTACCCACCCTCAGGGCTAGTAGCCATTGGCTACTAACCCCCCAGACCTAAACACGCCCTTAAATTTAGTATTTAAGGGCTACCCTGAACCCTAGAAAGTTAGATTCCTGCAACTACAAGAAGAAGGACTGCCTAGCTGAAAAACCCCTGCAGAGGAAGACCAGAAGACGACAACTGCCTTGGCTCCAGAAACTCACCGGCCTGTCTCCTGCCTTCCAAAGATCCTGCTCCAGCGACGCCTTCCAAAGGGACCAGCGACCTCGACATCCTCTGAGGACTGCCCCTGCTTCGAAAAGACAAGAAACTCCCGAGGACAGCGGACCTGCTCCAAGAAAGGCTGCAACTTTGTTTCCAGCAGCTTTAAAGAACCCTGCAAGCTCCCCGCAAAAGGCGTGAGACTTGCAACACTGCACCCGGCGACCCCGACTCGGTTGGTGGCGATCCAACACCTCAGGAGGGACCCCAGGACTACTCTAAGACTGTGAGTACAAAAACCTGTCCCCCCTGAGCCCCCACAGCACCGCCTGCAGAGGGAATCCCGAGGCTTCCCCTGACCGCGACTCTTTGAATCCTAAGTCCCGACACCTGGGAGAGACCCTGCACCCGCAGCCCCCAGGACCTGAAGGACCGGACTTTCACTGGAGGAGTGACCCCCAGGAGTCCCTCTCCCTTGCCCAAGTGGAGGTTTCCCCGAGGAACCCCCCCCTTGCCTGCCTGCAGCGCTGAAGAGATCCCTAGATCTCCCATTGACTTCCATTACAAACCCGACGCTTGTTTCTACACTGCACCCGGCCGCCCCCGCGCTGCTGAGGGTGAAATTTCTGTGTGGACTTGTGTCCCCCCCGGTGCCCTACAAAACCCCCCTGGTCTGCCCTCCGAAGACGCGGGTACTTACCTGCAAGCAGACCGGAATCGGGGCACCCCCTTGACTCCATTCTAGCCTATGTGTTTTAGGCACCACTTTGAACTCTGCACCTGACCGGCCCTGAGCTGCTGGTGTGGTGACTTTGGGGGTTGCTCTGAACCCCCAACGGTGGGCTACCTTGGACCAAGAACTGAACCCTGTAAGTGTCTTACTTACCTGGTAAAACTAACAAATACTTACCTCCCCTAGGAACTGTGAAAATTGCACTAAGTGTCCACTTTTAAAACAGCTATTTGTGAATAACTTGAAAAGTATACATGCAATTTTGATGATTTGAAGTTCCTAAAGTACTTACCTGCAATACCTTTCGAATGAGCTATTACATGTAGAATTTGAACCTGTGGTTCTTAAAATAAACTAAGAAAAGATATTTTTCTATACAAAAACCTATTGGCTGGATTTGTCTCTGAGTGTGTGTACCTCATTTATTGTCTATGTGTATGTACAACAAATGCTTAACACTACTCCTTGGATAAGCCTACTGCTCGACCACACTACCACAAAATAGAGCATTAGTATTATCTATTTTTACCACTATTTTACCTCTAAGGGGAACCCTTGGACTCTGTGCATGCTATTCCTTACTTTGAAATAGCACATACAGAGCCAACTTCCTACATTGGTGGATCAGCGGTGGGGTACAAGACTTTGCATTTGCTGGACTACTCAGCCAATACCTGATCACACGACAAATTCCAAAATTGTCATTAGAAATTGATTTTTTGCAATTTGAAAAGTTTTCTAAATTCTTAAAAGACCTGCTAGGGCCTTGTGTTAGATCCTGTTTAGCATTTCTTTTAGAGTTTAAAAGTTTGGTAAAAGTTTGAATTAGATTCTAGAACCAGTTTTAGTTTCTTAAAAAGTATTCCAACTTTTAGAAGCATAATGTCTAGCACAGATGTGAATGTGGTGGAACTCGACACCACACCTTACCTCCATCTACAGATGAGAGAGCTAAGGTCACTCTGTAAACTAAAGAAAATAGCAATGGGCCCCAAACCTACCAAAGTACAGCTCCAGGAGCTTTTGGCAGAGTTTGAAAAGGCCAACCCCTCTGAGGATGGCAACTCAGAGGATGAAGATAGTGACTTGGAGGGAAATTCCCCCCCTCCAGTCCTACTTAGGGAGAGCAGGGCTTCTCAAGCCCTGACTCCACAAATAATAGTCAGAGATGCTGGTTCCCTCACAGGAGGGACCAACAACTCTGAAATCACTGAGGATAACTCCAGTGAAGAGGACATCCAGTTAGCCAGGATGGCCAAAAGATTGGCTTTGGAAAGACAGATCCTAGCCATAGAGAGGGAAAGACAAGAGATGGGCCTAGGACCCATCAATGGTGGCAGCAACATAAATAGGGTCAGAGATTCTCCTGACATGTTGAAAATCCCCAAAGGGATTGTAACTAAATATGAAGATGGTGATGACATCACCAAATGGTTCACAGCTTTTGAGAGGGCTTGTGTAACCAGAAAAGTGAACAGATCTCACTGGGGTGCTCTCCTTTGGGAAATGTTCACTGGAAAGTGTAGGGATAGACTCCTCACACTCTCTGGAAAAGATGCAGAATCTTATGACCTCATGAAGGGTACCCTGATTGAGGGCTTTGGATTCTCCACTGAGGAGTACAGGATTAGGTTCAGGGGGGCTCAAAAATCCTCGAGCCAGACCTGGGTTGACTTTGTTGACTACTCAGTGAAAACACTAGATGGTTGGATTCAAGGCAGTGGTGTAAATAATTATGATGGGCTGTACAATTTATTTGTGAAAGAACACCTGTTAAGTAATTGTTTCAATGATAAACTGCATCAGCATCTGGTAGACCTAGGACCAATTTCTCCCCAAGAATTGGGAAAGAAGGCGGACCATTGGGTCAAGACAAGGGTGTCCAAGACTTCAACAGGGGGTGACCAAAAGAAAGGGGTCACGAAGACTCCCCAGCAGAAGGGTGATGAGACAACCAAAACTAAAAATAGTAAAGAGTCTTCCACAGGCCCCCAAAAACCTGCACAGGAGGGTGGGCCCAGAGCCTCTTCACAAAACAATGGGTACAAGGGTAAAAACTTTGATCCCAAAAAGGCCTGGTGTCATAGCTGTAAACAGCATGGACACCAAACTGGAGACAAGGCCTGTCCCAAGAAAAGTTCCACTCCAAACTCCAATCCAGGTAACACTGGAATGGCTAGTCTCCAAGTGGGATCAACAGTGTGCCCAGAGCAAATCAGGGTCCACACTGAAGCTACTCTAGTCTCTGAGGGTGGGGTGGATTTAGCCACACTAGCTGCCTGGCCGCCTAACATGCAAAAATACAGGCAGCAGCTCTTTATTAATGGGACAAGTGTAGAGGGCCTGAGGGATACAGGTGCCAGTGTCACCATGGTGACAGAGAAACTGGTTTCCCCTGGCCAATACCTGACTGGAAAAACTTACACAGTCACCAACGCTGACAATCAGAGAAAAGTACATCCCATGGCAATGGTTACTTTAGAATGGGGAGGGGTCAATGGCCTGAAGCAGGTGGTGGTCTCCTCAAATATCCCAGTGGACTGTCTGCTTGGAAATGACCTGGAGTCCTCAGCATGGGCTGAGGTAGAGCTAAAAACCCATGCAGCAATGCTGGGTATCCCTGAACTGGTGTGTGTGAAAACAAGAGCACAGTGCAAGGCACAGGGTGAAAAAGTAGAGCTGGAGTCTGGAAAAATGGCCCAGCCTACCAAGAGAACAGGAAAGTCAGTTGGGAAACCAACTGCAACACAGCAAAAGAAAGGGAACCTCTCTTCTCAGGAAGAAGTTCTGCCCTCTGAGGGAACTGAGCCTTTGGAGCTTGAACCTTATCAGGTTGAGCTCTTAGGCCCAGGGGGACCCTCAAGGGAGGAGCTGTGTAAGGGACAAGAAACCTGTCCCTCTCTTGAAGGCCTTAGGCAGCAAGCTGCTGAAGAGTCCAAAGGCAAGAAAAATGGAACACATAGGGTCTATTGGGAAGATGGGCTCCTGTACACTGAGGCCAGAGACCCCAAACCTGGTGCCACTAGGAGAGTGGTAGTGCCTCAGCTGTTCAGAGAGTTCATCCTAACATTGGCCCATGACATTCCCCTTGCTGGACATTTGGGACAAACCAAGACGTGGGAGAGGTTAGTCAACCACTTCTACTGGCCCAATATGTCCAACATGGTTAAGGAGTTTTGCCTCTCCTGCCCCACCTGTCAAGCCAGTGGTAAGACAGGTGGGCATCCAAAGGCCCCCCTCATTCCACTTCCAGTGGTGGGGGTGCCCTTTGAAAGAGTGGGTGTGGACATAGTTGGTCCACTGGAACCTCCCACAGCCTCAGGAAATATGTATATCCTGGTAGTAGTGGATCATGCTACCAGGTATCCTGAAGCTATTCCCCTTAGGTCGACTACTGCCCCTGCAGTAGCCAAGGCCCTCATTGGTATCTTTACCAGAGTGGGTTTCCCTAAGGAGGTGGTGTCTGACAGAGGTACCAACTTCATGTCAGCATACCTAAAGCACATGTGGAATGAGTGTGGAGTGACTTATAAATTCACTACACCATACCATCCACAAACTAATGGCTTGGTTGAGAGATTCAACAAGACATTAAAAGGCATGATCATGGGGCTCCCAGAAAAACTCAAAAGGAGATGGGATGTCCTCCTGCCATGTCTGCTTTTCGCTTACAGGGAGGTACCACAGAAGGGAGTAGGGTTCTCACCCTTTGAACTTCTGTTTGGTCATCCTGTAAGGGGACCACTTGCCCTTGTTAAAGAAGGCTGGGAGAGACCTCTCCATGAGCCTAAACAGGACATAGTGGACTATGTACTTGGCCTTCGCTCTAGAATGGCAGAGTACATGGAAAAGGCAACCAAAAACCTTGAGGCCAGCCAACAGCTCCAGAAGTTTTGGTATGACCAAAAGGCTGCACTGGTTGAGTTCCAACCAGGGCAGAAAGTCTGGGTTCTGGAGCCTGTGGCTCCCAGGGCACTCCAGGACAAATGGAGTGGCCCTTACCCAGTACTAGAGAGGAAGAGTCAGGTCACCTACTTGGTGGACCTGGGCACAAGCAGGAGCCCCAAGAGGGTGATCCATGTAAACCGCCTTAAGCTCTTCCACGACAGGGCTGATGTCAATCTGTTGATGGTAACAGATGAGGATCAGGAGGCAGAGAGTGAACCTCTCCCTGATCTTCTGTCATCAGACCCAAAAGATGGTACAGTAGATGGAGTGATCTACTCAGACACCCTCTCTGGCCAACAGCAAGCTGATTGTAGGAGAGTCCTACAACAGTTTCCTGAACTCTTCTCCTTAACCCCTGGTCAGACACACCTGTGTACCCATGAGGTGGACACAGGAGACAGCATGCCTGTCAAGAACAAAATCTTTAGACAGTCTGACCATGTTAAGGAAAGCATCAAGGTGGAAGTCCACAAGATGCTGGAATTGGGAGTCATTGAGCGCTCTGACAGCCCCTGGGCTAGCCCAGTGGTCTTAGTCCCCAAACCTCACACCACAGATGGAAAGAAAGAGATGAGGTTTTGTGTGGACTACAGAGGGCTCAATTCTGTCACCAAGACAGATGCTCATCCAATTCCAAGAGCTGATGAGCTCATTGATAAATTAGGTGCTGCCAAATTTCTAAGTACCTTTGACTTGACAGCAGGGTACTGGCAAATAAAAATGGCACCTGGAGCAAAAGAAAAGACAGCATTCTCCACACCTGATGGGCATTATCAGTTTACTGTTATGCCCTTTGGTTTAAAGAATGCCCCTGCCACCTTCCAAAGGTTGGTGAATCAAGTCCTTGCTGGCTTGGAGTCCTTTAGCACAGCTTATCTTGATGATATTGCTGTCTTTAGCTCCACCTGGCAGGATCACCTGGTCCACCTGAAGAAGGTTTTGAAGGCTCTGCAATCTGCAGGCCTCTCTATCAAGGCATCCAAATGCCAGATAGGGCAGGGAACTGTGGTTTACTTGGGCCACCTTGTAGGTGGAGGCCAAGTTCAGCCACTCCAACCCAAGATCCAGACCATTCTGGACTGGGTAGCTCCAAAAACCCAGACTCAAGTCAGGGCATTCCTTGGCTTGACTGGGTACTACAGGAGGTTTGTGAAGGGATATGGATCCATTGTGACAGCCCTCACTGAGCTCACCTCCAAGAAAATGCCCAAGAAAGTGAACTGGACTGTGGACTGCCAACAGGCCTTTGACACCCTGAAACAAGCAATGTGCTCAGCACCAGTTCTCAAAGCTCCAGATTATTCTAAGCAGTTCATTGTGCAGACTGATGCCTCTGAACATGGGATAGGGGCAGTTTTGTCCCAAACAAATGATGATGGCCTTGACCAGCCTGTTGCTTTCATTAGCAGGAGGTTACTCCCCAGGGAGCAGCGTTGGAGTGCCATTGAGAGGGAGGCCTTTGCTGTGGTTTGGTCCCTGAAGAAGCTGAGACCATACCTCTTTGGGACTCACTTCCTAGTTCAAACTGACCACAGACCTCTCAAATGGCTGATGCAAATGAAAGGTGAAAATCCTAAACTGTTGAGGTGGTCCATCTCCCTACAGGGAATGGACTTTATAGTGGAACACAGACCTGGGACTGCCCATGCCAATGCAGATGGCCTTTCCAGGTTCTTCCACTTAGAAAATGAAGACTCTCTTGGGAAAGGTTAGTCTCATCCTCTTTCGTTTGGGGGGGGGTTGTGTGAGGAAATGCCTCCTTGGCATGGTTGCCCCCTGACTTTTTGCCTTTGCTGATGCTATGTTTACAATTGAAAGTGTGCTGAGGCCTGCTAACCAGGCCCCAGCACCAGTGTTCTTTCCCTAACCTGTACTTTTGTATCCACAATTGGCAGACCCTGGCATCCAGATAAGTCCCTTGTAACTGGTACTTCTAGTACCAAGGGCCCTGATGCCAAGGAAGGTCTCTAAGGGATGCAGCATGTCTTATGCCACCCTGGAGACCTCTCACTCAGCACAGACACACTGCTTGCCAGCTTGTGTGTGCTAGTGAGGACCAAACGAGTAAGTCGACATGGCACTCCCCTCAGGGTGCCATGCCAGCCTCTCACTGCCTATGCAGTATAGGTAAGACACCCCTCTAGCAGGCCTTACAGCCCTAAGGCAGGGTGCACTATACCATAGGTGAGGGTACCAGTGCATGAGCATGGTACCCCTACAGTGTCTAAACAAAACCTTAGACATTGTAAGTGCAGGGTAGCCATAAGAGTATATGGTCTGGGAGTCTGTCAAACACGAACTCCACAGCACCATAATGGCTACACTGAAAACTGGGAAGTTTGGTATCAAACTTCTCAGCACAATAAATGCACACTGATGCCAGTGTACATTTTATTGTAAAATACACCACAGAGGGCACCTTAGAGGTGCCCCCTGAAACTTAACCGACTGTCTGTGTAGGCTGACTAGTTCCAGCAGCCTGCCACACCAGAGACATGTTGCTGGCCCCATGGGGAGAGTGCCTTTGTCACTCTGAGGCCAGTAACAAAGCCTGCACTGGGTGGAGATGCTAACACCTCCCCCAGGCAGGAGCTGTGACACCTGGCGGTGAGCCTCAAAGGCTCACCCCTTTGTCACAGCCCAGCAGGGCACTCCAGCTTAGTGGAGTTGCCCGCCCCCTCCGGCCACGGCCCCCACTTTTGGCGGCAAGGCTGGAGGGAACAAAGAAAGCAACAAGGAGGAGTCACTGGCCAGTCAGGACAGCCCCTAAGGTGTCCTGAGCTGAGGTGACTCTGACTTTTAGAAATCCTCCATCTTGCAGATGGAGGATTCCCCCAATAGGGTTAGGATTGTGACCCCCTCCCCTTGGGAGGAGGCACAAAGAGGGTGTACCCACCCTCAGGGCTAGTAGCCATTGGCTACTAACCCCCCAGACCTAAACACGCCCTTAAATTTAGTATTTAAGGGCTACCCTGAACCCTAGAAAGTTAGATTCCTGCAACTACAAGAAGAAGGACTGCCTAGCTGAAAAACCCCTGCAGAGGAAGACCAGAAGACGACAACTGCCTTGGCTCCAGAAACTCACCGGCCTGTCTCCTGCCTTCCAAAGATCCTGCTCCAGCGACGCCTTCCAAAGGGACCAGCGACCTCGACATCCTCTGAGGACTGCCCCTGCTTCGAAAAGACAAGAAACTCCCGAGGACAGCGGACCTGCTCCAAGAAAGGCTGCAACTTTGTTTCCAGCAGCTTTAAAGAACCCTGCAAGCTCCCCGCAAAAGGCGTGAGACTTGCAACACTGCACCCGGCGACCCCGACTCGGTTGGTGGCGATCCAACACCTCAGGAGGGACCCCAGGACTACTCTAAGACTGTGAGTACAAAAACCTGTCCCCCCTGAGCCCCCACAGCACCGCCTGCAGAGGGAATCCCGAGGCTTCCCCTGACCGCGACTCTTTGAATCCTAAGTCCCGACACCTGGGAGAGACCCTGCACCCGCAGCCCCCAGGACCTGAAGGACCGGACTTTCACTGGAGGAGTGACCCCCAGGAGTCCCTCTCCCTTGCCCAAGTGGAGGTTTCCCCGAGGAACCCCCCCCTTGCCTGCCTGCAGCGCTGAAGAGATCCCTAGATCTCCCATTGACTTCCATTACAAACCCGACGCTTGTTTCTACACTGCACCCGGCCGCCCCCGCGCTGCTGAGGGTGAAATTTCTGTGTGGACTTGTGTCCCCCCCGGTGCCCTACAAAACCCCCCTGGTCTGCCCTCCGAAGACGCGGGTACTTACCTGCAAGCAGACCGGAATCGGGGCACCCCCTTGACTCCATTCTAGCCTATGTGTTTTAGGCACCACTTTGAACTCTGCACCTGACCGGCCCTGAGCTGCTGGTGTGGTGACTTTGGGGGTTGCTCTGAACCCCCAACGGTGGGCTACCTTGGACCAAGAACTGAACCCTGTAAGTGTCTTACTTACCTGGTAAAACTAACAAATACTTACCTCCCCTAGGAACTGTGAAAATTGCACTAAGTGTCCACTTTTAAAACAGCTATTTGTGAATAACTTGAAAAGTATACATGCAATTTTGATGATTTGAAGTTCCTAAAGTACTTACCTGCAATACCTTTCGAATGAGCTATTACATGTAGAATTTGAACCTGTGGTTCTTAAAATAAACTAAGAAAAGATATTTTTCTATACAAAAACCTATTGGCTGGATTTGTCTCTGAGTGTGTGTACCTCATTTATTGTCTATGTGTATGTACAACAAATGCTTAACACTACTCCTTGGATAAGCCTACTGCTCGACCACACTACCACAAAATAGAGCATTAGTATTATCTATTTTTACCACTATTTTACCTCTAAGGGGAACCCTTGGACTCTGTGCATGCTATTCCTTACTTTGAAATAGCACATACAGAGCCAACTTCCTACAAGGACCAAGAAACTCCTGTGAGCAGCGGCCCTGCTCAAAACCAGCTACTGCTTTGCAACAAAGAAGCAACTTTCAAAGACTGCATGTTTCCTGCCGGAAGCGTGAGACTTCCGGCAGGAAATATATTTTTCAATATAGAAACCTATTGGCCTGGAGTAAGTCTTTGAGTGTGTGTTCATCATTTATTGCCTGTGCGTGTACAACAAATGCTTAACACTACCCTCTGATAAGCCTACGGCTCAACCACACTACCACAAAATAGAGCATTACAATGATCTCTTTTTGCTACTATGTTACCTCTAAGGGGAACCCTTGGACTCTGCACACACTATTTCTTACTTTGAAATAGTTTATACAGAGCCAACTTCATACACACACTCAAAGACTTACTCCAGACCAATAGGTTTTTATATTGAAAAATATATTTTCTTAGTTTATTTTAAGAACCACAGGTTCAAGATTTACATTAAACACTTTAAATGTAAGGTACTTCACTTAGATAATTTAGGAACTTTGAATGAAAACAATATCATGTACAGTCTTTGTAAAAATGGCAATAAGCTATTTTCAAAGTGGACACAGTGCAAAAATCAACAGTTCCTGGGGGAGGTAAGTAAAGGTTAGATTAGGAGGTAAGTAAAACACTTACAAGTCTCAGTTCTGGGGCATAGGCAGACCACCGTTGGGGGTACAAGGCAACCCCAAATGTACCACACCAGCAGCTCAGGGCCGGTCAGGTGCAGAGGACAAAGAGGTGCCCAAAACCCATATGCGCCTATGGAGAACAGGGGTGCTCCTGTTCCAGTCTGCCAGCAGGTAAGTACTTGTGTCCTCGGGGGCAGACAAGGGGGGTTTTGTAGAGCACTGGGGGTGTGGGGGACACAAGAAGGCTCACAAACCACACCCTCAGCGGCACAGGGGCGGCCGTGGGTCACTCTAGCAGTGCAGGCAGGCACAGGGGCTTCTCGGGACAGCCACCACCTGGGCTAGGCAGAGGGTCGCCTGTGGGGTCACTCCTGCGTCGAAGTTCGGTTCCTTCAGGTCCTGGGGGCTGCAGGTGCAGTGTTGGTTCCAGGTGTCGGGTCCCTTGTTACAGGCAGTCGCGGTCAGGGGGAGCCTTTGGATTCTCTCTGCAGGCGTTGCTATGGGGGTGGGGGGGTCTTCTCTGGTTACTCACGGGCTTGCAGTCGCCAGGCAGTCCTCCCTGAGGTGTTTGTTCTCTGGATCTTGAGCCGGGGGCGTCGAGTGCAGTGTGTGAAGTTTCACGCTTCTGGTCGGAAATGTGCAGTCTTTGAAAGTTGCTTCTTTGTTGCAAAGAAGTACCTGGTTTTGAACAGAGCTGCTGTTCACAGAAGTTTCTTGGCCCTTTAGTCCAGGGCAGTCCTCTGAGGCTTCAGAGGTTGCTGGTCCCTGTCGGATGTGTCGCTGGAGCAGGTTTTCGAAGTTGGAGACAGGCCGGCAGGCCGATTGTATTGTCGGGATCGATTAAACACCCTTTCCGCCGACCGCACCCTTCTCGGGCCTACTTCGAAACAGGCTGGTGGATCAGACTCAGTTTCTCTTTTGCCCTCGGTGCCACGCCAAGTTCCCCTACACTGACCAACACTCGGTGAGGAACCTCTGCCTCTCTGCCGGTCACATGGAGGAAAACTGTAAAGCATGTCGATCTTTCTACTCCAAGAAAACTCTGCGGGATCGAAGAGCACGTCTGCTAGAGATGGCATCCAAATCGACTGAACAAACACCAATCATTTTTTGGGAAGAACAAGCGAAGACTGCAGTTTCCATCGCAGATTCTGATTCTGACTGTGACTCCAATGAGGACAGCCAAGTGATTCCCACAGCGCTGTAAGTTAGTATGCCAGCCCCTTACCATCACCAAAGACCATCCAAAAAGTCATCACAACTCTTCTTGGGTCCACCACTGCTTGTCGGCCATGGTAGGATCCGAAAGATACATCTCGATGACAAACTCTCTAGTTTGGCATCTAAAAAGACAAAAATGCATTGTGCGTCGACTGAACAGCATTCCACATCTGTTTCGGGATCGATTCGAAGAGTGGAGGCTTCCACCTCGGAACCGAAACATCCATCTTCCACCTCAGAGCTGAAACACCCAACATCCATTTCGGAACTGAGAAAGCTTTCATCAGTTTCGGAGCCGACATTCTCGGCCCGATTAAAACAATCTGTCTTCCCCAAGCTTTCGGAGTTCAAACCTGTGGGGAAGAAATATGTTCCAACTGCAGAAGAATCAACTACTGTCCTTGAGGGTGGCTACACCCTCCTTGTGCTCCCTCCCTTTGCGGAGGGGAGAACATCCCTATCCCTTTTCGGCTAAATCCTCCAAAGCAAGATGGAGGATTTCTCTAGCTTCAGTTCTGGTCTCCTTAGGGGTGGACCTGGCTGGAGTGGTGACTCCTTGTTTTTCTCATTATCCCTCTGGACTTGCTGCCAAAAGTGGGGGCTCTTCTGGGGGTTGGGCATCTCCACTGGCTGGAGTGCCCTGGGGGCATTGTAACACCAGACCCGAACTTTTGAGGCTCACCGCCTGGTGTTACAGTTCCTGCAGGGGGGAGGAGTGAAGCATCTCCACCCTGAGCAGGCTTTGTTTCTGGCCCCAGAGAGCACAAAGGCTCTCATCCCGGGGGTCAGAAACTAGTCTCGCAGTGGCAGACTGGCACAGACCAGTCAGTCCTGCACTGAAGAATTGGGTAAAATACAGGGGGCATCTGTAAGAGGCCCTCTGTGTGCATTTTGTAATAAATCCAACACTGGCATCAGTGTGGGTTTATTATTCTGAGAAGTTTGATACCAAACTTCTCAGTGTAGTCGTTATGGAGCAGTGGAGTTCGTTTGACAAACTCCCAGCCCATGTACTCAATATGGGCACACAGCACTTACAATGTCTAAGGTTTTGTTTAGACACTGTAGGGGCATATTGCGCTTGCAGCTATGCCCTCAGTTGTGGTATAGTGCACCCTGCCTGAGGGCTGTAAGGCCTGCTAGAGGGGTGACTTACCTATGCCACGGGCAGTATTCTGTGTGCATGGCATCCTGAGGGGGATGCCATGTTGACTTTACCTTTTTCTCCCCACCAGCACACACAATCTGCAATGGCAAGGTGCATGTGTTAGGTGAAGGGCCCCTTAGAGTTGCACAACACATGCTGCAGCCCTTAGGGTCCTTTCCTTGTTACAGGGCCCTTGGTACCACTGGTACCTTTTACAAGGGACTTATCTGTGCGCCATGGGTGTGCCAGTTGTGGAAACAATGGCACATTTTTAGTGAAAGAACACTGGTGCTGGGGCCTGGTTAGCAGGGTCTCAGCACACTTGTCAGTCAAGTAGGCATCAATATCAGGCAAAAAGGAGGGCGGGGTGAGTAACTACAACAAGGAGCCATTTTTCTACAGCGCCAGCATTATTTTGGCTCCTGTTTGACCTCTGTACCAGACCGGCCTTGTGTTGCTGGTGCTGGGTGTGTGGGGTTGAAGTGAACCCCCAACGGTTACCTATACCCAGGAGATTGAACCCATAAGTGTGGTACTTACCTCTGAAACTGTACTGTACTTACATCCCCCATGAACACTTGAAAATTGCAGTGCCCACTTTTAAAATAGTGTTTAGCCATTTTTATGAAAACTTTGTACAATATTGAATCTATTCAAAGTCTCAACTATTACTATGCAAAGTACCTTTCATTTAATGTACTTACCTGCTAAATGAATCTTGTGGTTCTAAAAATAAATTAACAAAAGAATATTTTTCTTTATAAAAACCTATTGGCCTGGAGTTAAGTCATTGAGTGTGTTTTCACTTATTGCTTGTGTGTGTACAACAAATGCTTAACACTACCCTCTTGTAGAAAGTTGGCTCTGTATGCACTATTTCAAAGTAAGGAATAGTATGCACAGAGTCCAAGGGTTCCCCTTAGAGGTAAGATAGTGGCAAAAAGAGATAATTCTAATGCTCTATTTTGTGGTAGTGTGGTCGAGCAGTAGGCTTATCAAAGGAGTAGTGTTAAGCATTTGTTGTACACACACAGGCAATAAATGAGGAACACACACTCAAAGACAATTCCAGGCCAATAGGTTTTTGTATAGAAAAATATATTTTCTTAGTTTATTCTAAGAACCACATTTTCAAATTCTACATGTAATACTTTGCATGAAAGGTATTGCAAGTAAGTACTTTAGGAACTTTGAATAATCACAATAGCATATATACTTTTCAAATAAATCAGAGCAACCCCAAAGTTACCACACCAGCAGCTCAGGGCCGGTCAGGTGCAGAGTTCAAAGTGGTGCCCAAAACACATAGGCTTCAATGGAGAAGGGGGTGCCCTGGTTCCAGTCTGCCAGCAGGTAAGTACCCGCGTCTTCGGAGGGCAGACCAGAGGGGTTTTGTTGGGCACCGGGGGGGGACACAAGTCAGCACAGAAAGTAAACCCTCAGCAGCACAGGGGCGGCCGGGTGCAGTGTGCAAACACGCGTCGGGTTTTCAATATGTTTCAATGGGAGACCAAGCGGTCTCTTCAGCGATGCAGCCAGGCAAGGGGGGGGGGGGGGGGGGGGGGCTCCTCGGGGTAGCCACCACCTGGGCAAGGGAGAGGGCCTCCTGGGGGTCACTCCTGCACTGGAGTTCCGATCCTTCAGGTCCTGGGGGTTGTGGGTGCAGGGTCTTTTCCAGGCGTCGGGATTTTGGAATCAGACAGTCGCGGTCAGGGGGAGCCTCGGGATTCCCTCTGCAGGCGTCGCTGTGGGGTCCCAGGGGGGACAACTTTGGTTACTCATAGTCTTGGAGTCGCCGGGGGGTCCTCCCTGTAGCATTGTTTCTTCACCAGTCGAGTCGGGGTCGCCGGGTGCAGTGTTGCAAGTCTCACGCTTCTGGCGGGAATTGCAGGGGTCTTTAAAGTTGCTCCTCTGGAAACAAAGTTGCAGTCTTTGTTGAACAGGGCCGCTGTTCTCGGGTGTTTCTTGGTCCTTTTAGAGCAGGGTAGTCCTCTGAGGATTCAGAGGTCGCTGGTCCTGGGGAAAGCGTCGCTGGAGCAGTTTTCTTCCGAAGGGGGGAGACAGGCCGGTAGGGCTGGGGCCAAAGCAGTTGGTGTCTCAGTCTTCTCTGCAGGGTTTTTCAGCTCAGCAGTCCTCTTCTTCTTAGGTTGCAGGAATCTGAGTTCCTAGGTTCAGGGGAGCCCCTAAATACAGAATTTAGGGGTGTGTTTAGGTCAGGGAGGGCAGTAGCCAATGGCTACTAGCCCTGAGGGTGGCTACACCCTCTTTGTGCCTCCTCCCAAGGGGAGGGGGGGTCACATTCCTATCCCTATTGGGGGGATCCTCTATCTGCAAGATGGAGGATTCCTAAAAGTCAGTCACTTCAGCTCAGGTTGCCTTAGGGGCTGTCCTGACTGGTCAGTGACTCCTCCTTGTTTTTCTCATTATCTCCTCCGGCCTTGCCGCCAAAAGTGGGGCCGTGGCCGGAGGGGACGGGCAACTCCACTAGCTGGAATGTCCTGTGGCTCTGGAACAAAGGGGGTGAGCCTTTGAGGCTCACCGCCAGGTGTTACAGCTCCTGCCTGGGGGAGGTGTTAGCATCTCCACCCAGTGCAGGCTTTGTTACTGGCCACAGAGTAACAAAGGCACTCTCCCCATGTGGCCAGCAACATGTCTCGAGTGTGGCAGGCTGCTAAAACCAGTCAGCCTACACAGGTAGTTGGTTAAGGTTTCAGGGGGCACCTCTAAGGTGCCCTCTGGGGTGTATTTCACAATAAAATGTACACTGGCATCAGTGTGCATTTATTGTGCTGAGAAGTTTGATACCAAACTTCCCAGTTTTCAGTGTAGCCATTATGGTGCTGTGGAGTTCGTGTTTGACAGACTCCCAGACTATATACTCTTATGGCTACCCTGCACTTACAATGTCTAAGGCTTGGCTTAGACACTGTAGGGACACAGTGCTCATGCACTGGTGCCCTCACCTATGGTATAGTGCACCCTGCCTTAGAGCTGTAAGGCCTGCTAGAGGGGTGACTTATCTATACTGCATAGGCAGTGTGAGGTTGGCATGGCACCCTGAGGGGAGTGCCATGTCGGCTTACTCGTTTTGTCCTCACCAGCACACACAAGCTGGCAAGCAGTGTGTCTGTGCTGAGTGAGGGGTCCCCAGGGTGGCATAAGATATGCTGCAGCCCTTAGAGACCTTCCCTGGCATCAGGGCCCCTGGTACCAGGGGTACCAGTCACAAGGGACTTACCTGGATGCCAGGGTGTGCCAATTGTGTAAACAAAAGTATAGGTTAGGGAAAGAACACTGGTGCTGGGGCCTGGTTAGCAGGCCTCAGCACACTTTCATTTCAAAACATAGCATCAGCAAAGGCAAAAAAGTCAGGGGGTAACCATGCCAAGGAGGCATTTCCTTACAACAGTCTCTCGCAGCAATGGTCTCAGGCACAAGGTCAGCTTCACTATCTAGTGTTGTTAGGACCGCCAAACTTACAACTCTCTGCAATGGTGGAATCACACCAACTTATCAAAAGAGAAGTCATTTCAGGACCCTGTGCCACAGAGCATAAGCACCACTGATGCATCGACAGGTTGGGGAGCCCATGTCAGCAATCTTACTGTAAAGGCAGAATGGGTCTGAATTGCTTGCAGTGTTCTTAGCACTCAAAGCATTCCAGCTACAGATCCCACACAAAACAGTGTTAATAAGGACAGACGACAAGACAGCAATGTATTCTCTGCCAAAACAAGAAGGGATGCACTCATCTAAATTGTCCCTTCTAGAAAGGACAATTTGGAAATGGGAAATTCACAATCTCATTCAAATACTAGCAGAGTATATCCCAGGGATACACAACCAACTAGCGGCCCTCTTAAGCAGGATGCATCAACAAATACAGAAATAGGAAATTCACCCACAAGTGATTCAACAGTACTTTAGCACCACACATAGATCTCTTTGCAATAAGCGCAAAAGCAAAATGCCCAAACTTCGCATCCAGGTACCCACACCCTCGATCCAAAGGCAGTGCTCTATGGATCAATTGGTCAGGATATTATCTTACGGTTTTCCCCCCTCTCCCACTAATTCCATTTCTAGTCAACAAGATCTGTCACACCTCCCTCACTATGATACTCATAGCTCCGATGTGGGCACGTCGACACTGGTACACAACACTGTTGGATCTATCTGTAGTTCCACATCACAGGGTCCCAAACAGAGCTGACTTATTGACTCAAAATAAAGGTGAGATCAGACATACCAATCTCAGTATGCTCAACCTAGCAATTTGGCTTCTGAGGTCATAGAGTTTGGATATCTACAACTTCCATCTGAATGTATGGACATTCTTAAAGAAGCACGTAAACCTACAACTAGACAGTGCTATGCAGGTAAATGGAAACGTTTTGTATATTACTGTCAACCCAAAAACATTGATCCACTTAAAGCATCAGTACAGGATATTGTCTGTTATTTGCTTTACTTACAAAAAGAGAGTTAGCGAAATTCACACATTCACTTTAGAAGAACCTTTCTTACAAATTCACAAACACAAAATAGTATTTAGGACAAATCGAAAATTCTTACCCAAAGTGGTTTCACCATTTCACATCAGTCAGTTAGTGAAATTGCCAGTCTTCTTTCCACAGCCAGAATCAGTTGCTGAAAGAGCTCTTCACACGCTTGATGTCAAAAGAGCTCTCTTGTATTATATAGACAAAACAAAACATTTCAGAAAATACAAACACATTTTTGGGGCTTTTCAGCAGCCTTATAAGGGTAATCCTATTTCAAAACAGGGATTAGGTAGATGGATAGTAAAGTGTATTCAGACTTGCTATCTTAAGGCTAAAAGGCAACTATTAGTAACTCCTAAAGCACATTCTATTAGAAAGAAGAGAGCTTCAATGACATTCTTAGGAAATATACCAATGGCAGACATATGCAAAGCAGCCATCTGGTCCACACCACACACATTTACTAAACACTACTGTGTGGCTGTGCTATCTCGCCAGAAAGCAAATGTTGGTCAAGCAGTGCTTAGAACACTATTTCAAACTACTCCAACTCCTACAGGCTAGCCACCGCTTATTTTTGGAGCGGACTGCTTTTCAGTCAATGCAAAGCATGTGTATCCACAGCTACACATGCCATTGAATGGAAAATATCACTTACCCAGTAGACATCTGTTCGTGGCATGTGGTGCTGTAGATTCACTTACGCCCTCACACCTCCCCGGAAGCCTGTAGCCATTGTAGAACTTTATGTAGATATCCATATATTGCATGGACATCTTCATTTCTTACTATATGTATGTACATGTTCGGTGGCATGTGTAGATGCATATCCCGCCATCTAGTGTTGGGCTTGGAGTATTACAAGTTGTTTTTCTTCGAAGAAGTCTTTTCGAGTCACGAGATCGAGGGACTTATCCCCTTTTGGCTCCATTGCGCATGGGCGTCGACTCCATCTTAGATTGTTTTCTTTCCGCCATCGGGTTCGGACGTGTTACTCTTCGTTCCGTGTTTTGGTTCGGAAAGTTAGTTAAATCTCGGAAAATTCGACGGTATTGTTGGCGTTCGGTATCCGGTTAGTTAACGCAGATCGAAACCGAATCAAGAAGAGCTCCGGTAGCCCTTCGGGGCTTCTATTCCCCAGCGGGGCCTGGTCGGCCCGACCGCGTGCGTCTTCAAGGCTAATGGAACGGACCCCATTCCGCTTCTGCCCCGAATGCTACAAGAAGTATCCTTACACAGATCAACATCTGGTCTGTAATTTGTGTTTGTCCCCCGAACACAAAGAGGATACCCGCGAGGCCTGTCGGGGGTTTCGGTCGAAGAAAACGCTACGGGACCGGAGAGCACGAAGGCTTCAAATGGCATCGGTGCCGTCCGGACACCACGACGTGGAGGAAGAGGAGACTTTCTCCATAGCTGACTCGGACGAGCCCGAAACAGAGCAGGTGCCGAAAACCGTGAGTAAACCAGCCCCGGCCAAAACTCGCGCCAAAATCATGAAGGCCCAGGGGACGCCACCGCCGGCAGGCCATGGCTTAACCCGTAAAATCGGTGACCATCCATTGGCACCGAAAAAAAGCACACACGTGTCGAAGTCATCCGACTCCGGTCGAGATCCCGGCACAGAGCATACTCGACACCGAGAACATGGCTTAGACCAGACTTGACACCGAGAGACCGGCTCCGAGATAAGTCGGCACCGAGAGATCGGCACACCGAAACCTACAAAAGTGGCTTCGGAGCCGAAAAAAAATGTAGAATAAGTTTTGGTACCGAAACACCGAGCTTCGGAGCCGAAAACATGCTCATACTCCGAAGAACAAGGCCTTTCAGAACAACTACAATGCCATACATTTAGACAAGAGCTAGAAGCAGGGGAGCCAGATTATACACAAAGAAGGCTCCATATTCAAAAGGAGACCGGGAAATAAGAACTCTCCCTCCTATAAGGATGAAAAGGAAACTTGCTTTCCAAGACAAAGAAAAACAACCACAAGCAAAAGTGGCAAAAGCAGTAACTCCACCTCACTTCGCCACAATCATCACCACACCACTCACCGCAACTGTCACCAGTTGCAACCCCCCCATGATGCAATCACCAATGCACACAGGGATCAGCCAGGATGACCCAGATGCATGGGATCTATATGATGCGCCAGTATCAGATAATAGTCCAGACTGCTACCCAGCAAGACCATCACCACTTGAAGTCAGTACTGCCTACACGCAAGTGGTGTCCAGAGCAGCGGCTTTTCACAATGTGGCACTGCACGCAGAACCCATTGAGGATGACTTTTTATTTAATACTTTGTCGTCAACACACAGTCAGTACCAAAGTCTCCCAATGTTACCAGGGACGTTGAAACACGTGAAACAAGTATTTCAAGAACCTGTCAAAGGCAGAGCCATCACACCTAGGGTGGAGAAAAAGTACAAGTCTCCCCCTACAGACCCTGTATACATCACACAACAACTGACTCAGTACTAGTAGGCGCAGCACGTAAAAGGGCTAATTCACACACCTCTGGAGATACACCACCACCAGACAAAGTCGAAAGTTTGATGCAGCGGGAAAAGAGTTGCAGCACAAGCGGCCAATCAATGGCACATTGCTAATTCCCAGGCTTTATTGTCAAGATACGACAGGGCTCATTGGGATGAAATGCAGCACTTTATAGAACATCTACCCAAAGAGTTCCAAAAGCGTGCACAACAAGTGGTGGAAGAGGGCCAAAGTATCTCGAACAACCAGATACGATCGGCAATGGATGCAGCGGACACAGCCGCAAGAACTGTGAATACAGCGGTCACTATTCGGAGACACGCATGGCTTCGCACCACCGGGTTTAAGCCCGAAATACAACAGGCTGTGCTTAATATGCCTTTTAATGGACAGCAGTTGTTTGGGCCAGAGGTGGACACAGCTATAGAGAAGCTAAAGAAGGATACGGCCAAGGCCATGGGTGTGCTCTACTCCCCACAGAGCAGAGGCACATTTAGGAAGACACAATTTAGAGGGGGGTTTTGGGCCCAAAGCACAGAACCCTCAACCTCACAAACCAGACTCACATACCATAATCAGTATCAGAGAGGAGGCTTTCGGGGACAATACAGAGGTGGACAGTTCCCTAAAACTAGAGGAAAGTTCCAAAGCCCAAAGACCCCTCAAAATAAACAGTGACTTCAGTGTCACAAATCCCCAACCCATAACACCAGTAGGGGGGAAGACTCACAGATTTTCCCCAAAACTGGGAAGAAATAACAGACTTGTGGGTCCTAGCCATTATCCAACATGGTTATTGCATAGAATTCCTACAATTACCACCAAATGTGCCTCCAAGAACACACATGTCCAAACAGCACTTGGATCTATTACAACTAGAAGTCCAAGCGTTGTTTCAAAAAGACGCAATAGAACTGGTACCCAACCATCAGAAAGGAACAGGTGTTTATTCCATGTATTTTCTAATACCCAAAAAGGACAAAACTCTGAGACCCATCTTAGATCTCAGAACACTAAATCTTTACATCAAATCAGATCACTTTCACATGGTGACACTTCAAGACGTAATCCCATTGCTCAAACATCAAGACTACATGTCAACATTAGATCTCAAGGATGCGTACTTCCATATACCCATACATCCTTCACACAGGAAATACTTAAGGTTTGTAATCCAAGGAGTACATTACCAATTCAAAGTGTTACCATTTTGGATAACAACAGCACCAAGGGTATTTACAAAATGCCTTGCAGTAGTAGCAGCCCATATCAGAAGACACCACATACACGTATTCCTGTATCTAGATGATTGGTTAATCAAGACCAACACGCAGGAACAGTGTCTTCAACACACAAAATACGTCATAGAAACCCTTCACAAACTAGGGTTCTCACTAAACTACCAAAAATCACACTTACAGCCGTGTCAAATACAACAATACTTAGGAGCAACAATCAACACAAAAAAAGGGATTGCTACTACAAGTCCACAAAGGGTACAAGCATTCCAAAACGTAATACAAAGCATGCACCCAAACCAAAGGTTTCAGGTAGAATTAGTGATGAAACTACTAGGCATGATGTCCTTATGCATAGCCATTGTCCCAAACACAAAATTACACATGCAGCCCTTACAACAGTGCCTAGCAACACAATGGTCACAAGCACAGGGTCAACTTCAAGATCTAGTGTTGATAGACCGCCAAACAAACACCTCGCTTCAATGGTGGAATTATGTAAATTTATACCAAGGGCGGCCTTTCCATGACCCAGTGCCTCAATACGTGGTCACAGATGCTTCCATGGTAGGGTGGGGAGCACACCTCAACCAACACAGCATCCAGGGACAATGGGACACTCAGCAGAAACAACTTCATATAAATCAGTTAGAACTACTAGCAGTGTTTCTAGCGTTGAAAGCATTTCAACCACTAATAGCCCACAAACACATTCTTGTCAGAACAGACAACATGACAACAATGTATTACCTAAACAAACGGAGAGGGACACACTCAACACAGTTGTCTCTTAGCACAAAAGATTTGGCATTGGGCGATTCACAATCACATTCGCCTAATAGCGCAATACATACCAGGAATTCAAAACCAGTTAGCCGTCAATCTCAGTCGGGATCACCAACAGATCCACGAATGGGAAATTCATCCCCAGATACTACAAACCTACTTCCAAAACTGGGGAACACCGCAAATAGACCTATTCGCAACCAAAGAAAACGCAAAATGCCAAAACTTCGCATCAAGGTACCCACAGCCTCACTCCAAGGGCAATGCGTTATGGATGAGTTGGTCAGGGATATTTGCTTACGCTTTTCCCCCTCTCCCACTCCTTCCGTATCTCGTAAACAAATTGAGTCAAAACAAACTGAAACTAATACTAATAGCACCAACTTGGGCACGACAACCTTGGTACACAACACTACTAGACCGGTCAGTAGTGCCTCATATCAAACTACCAAACAGACCAGATCTGTTAACTCAACACAAACAACAGATCAGACACCCGAAACCAGCATTGCTCAATCTGGCTCCTGAAGTCTTAGAATTCGGACATCTAGACCTTACACAAGAATGTATGGAGGTCATCAAACAGGCTAGAAAACCTACTACAAGACATTGCTATGCAAATAAATGGAAAAGATTTGTTTATTACTGTCATAATAATCAAATTCAACCATTACACGCATCCGCGAAAAACACTGTAAGCTACTTACTACACTTACAAAAGTCTAAGTTAGCTTTTTCGTCCATTAAAATACATCTCACAGCAATTTCGGCCTATCTGCAAATTACACATTCAACTTCACTATTCAGAATCCCAGTCATAAAAGCATTTATGGAGGGTCTAAAAAGGATCATTCCACCAAGAACACCACCAGTTCCTTCGTGGAACCTCAATATTGTATTAACACGACTCATAGGTCCACCATTTGAACCCATGCACTCTTGTGAGATACAATACTTAACCTGGAAAGTAGCCTTCCTAATAGCTATCACATCTCTCAGAAGAGTAAGTGAAATACAAGCCTTTACCATACAAGAAACCTTTATACAAATACACAAACATAAAGTGGTTCTACGCACAAATTCCAAATTTTTGCCAAAAGTCATATCACCGTTCCACTTAAATCAAACAGTGGAACTCCCAGTGTTCTTTCCAGAACCAGATTCTGTAGCTGAAAGAGCATTACATACATTAGACAGAAAAAGAGCACTAATGTATTACATTGATAGAACCAAACAAATTTGCAAAACAAAACAATTGTTTGTAGCTTTCCAAAAACCTCATGCAGGGAATCCAATATCCAAACAAGGCATTGCCAGATGGATAGTTAAATGTATTCAAACCTGTTATATAAAAGCAAAGAGAGAACTGCCTATTACACCAAAGGTACACTCCACTAGAAAGAAAGGCGCCACCATGGCCTTTCTAGGAAATATACCAATGACAGAAATCTGTAAGGCAGCCACATGGTCTACGCCTCATACATTCACTAAACATTACTGCGTGGATGTGTTAACAACACAACAAGCCACAGTAGGACAAGCAGTATTAAGAACATTATTTCAAACAACTTCAACTCCTACAGGCTAAACCACCGCTTTTGGGAAGATAACTGCTTAGTAGTCTATGCACAGCATGTGTATCTGCAGCTACACACGCCATTGAACGGAAAATGTCACTTACCCAGTGTACATCTGTTCGTGGCATGAGACACTGCAGATTCACATGCGCCCTCCCACCTCCCCGGGAGCCTGTAGCCGTTATAAGTTGATAAAAATAAAACTTGTACATTTGTAAATTTGTAAATATATCACTTTTAGTCACATTATGTACATACATACTTACTCCATTGCATGGGCACTATTACTATATACAAAACTCCTACCTCACCCTCTGCACACAAAACAATCTAAGATGGAGTCGACGCCCATGTGCAATGGAGCCGAAAGGGGAGGAGTCCCTCGATCTCATGACTCGAAAAGACTTCTTCGAAGAAAAACAACTTGTAACACTCCAAGCCCAACACTAGATGGCGGGATATGCACAGCATGTGAATCTGCAGCGTCATGTCACGAACAGATGTACACTGGGTAAGTGACATTTTCCATACATTTTTTCACTCCTTACTTCACCCTCCTGCTGGAAAACAATCTAACAATGGACTCGATGCCCATGTGTACTATCATTGTGAGCGGGAGTCACTCGATCTTGTAACTCAAAAAAGCTTCTTTGAAGAAAAACAACTTGTAACACTCCGAGCTCAGCACTAGATGGCAGACTTATGCAAAGCATGCAAATCTGCAGCACCACATGCCACGAACAGATGTCTACTGGGTAAGTAACATTTTCCTTAGTGTGTGCCTTTGTGCGTGCATTTCGTGCTACCACAAGAGAGCATTTTGGGGTCATTTCTGCCTCTGTAATTCCTCTGAGGTTTGTTTGGACTCTTTTCACACTGTACCTCATTTTGGTCCACCATATAAAGAGCCGGATTCCTACACCCCCTGACTCCAGGAGCTCAGATTCCTTGGACCAAAGAAGGACACCAAAGAAGGACACCAAAGAGCCACAAGAACTGAGGAGCAGCAACTCAATTGGTGCCAATCCTGTCTGCCTGCTTGCTGTCCTCCAGAATTGTGCCAAAGCCCAGCTTGTCCTGTAGCTGATCAGCCTTCAAAATCTGCTGGCAGTTCATTAAGCAACCCGCATCTCCCTTGGAGTAGAGTAACTGTTTCTCCGCTTGTTTGCAGGCACCAAAGACTGACACGAGTTTCTATGAGCATGACCCTGTCGGACCAAGCAACACTGCACCAGAGCCCCATAGCCCGAGGAGGAGTGAACCGATGATACCCACGAGATCCAGAGACCTTGCAGAGCTAAACCCCCCTTTGGGTTTAGCTGGGACGGACTCTCAGTCCCTGTCTGGAGCCTCTTTGTGCGGTAATTCAAAACTGAGAGAGTGTTTGACCACAAAAACCTGACATGTTGGCTAACGTTGCCAGTGAGGTCCTAAGACCCTTGAGAACTGAGCTCCTCCTTTGGGGTTAGCCAGAGTGGTCCCCAGTCCCTGCCTGCAGCCTTTTTTGTTTTTTTGCAGGCAGCCGAGAACCACAAGTGTCTACAGCAACGTGGACTAGCCGGACAAGGACCCACTGTGCTCACGCCCCACAGCCTGAGTTGCTGTGTCCCGTGAAATTCACACTTCTCATGTAAGTATCTCCTCAGAGGCAGTCTGTTAGTGGCCCTCTCACTCTAGCAAAAAGTAGTGCGGTTAGTGTGGCAACTTGTCCGCATGCCGCTTTTGAATAGAGACGCTTGTTGAGTACTCCATTCACTCTCACCCAGGCCCCCTGGGAGTCATACAAAGCCACTTCAAACTACCTAAACATCTATAGTGTTAAATACTTTTTCATGATCTACATAAATAATGATGACTGACCTTGCACATCCTTGATGTGGACTAGCACCCCTTTAAGTCTGCATAGGCTATTTCTCATGCTCCTACCTGGCATAAATGCCCTTCTGGTCCTCCTGGACCAGTGTCCTCGCCACTATTGCCTACCTGGTTGCCAGCAACTGGCACTTATTTCACCTCAACTTTAAGAAGTGAAATGGACAGGTATGAGGCACATTCCTCCAAGGGTTTATTTAGTTTGTGAATTACTCAAATGGTGGCACAGTGTAGGTCTGTTAGTGGACCAAGCAAACCTGTATCATTAAAACTGTTAAGGATATGGGGAATAAACAATGAAGAGAAACGTATAATAAAAAAATTAGGCAAAGAGTCATTTCTGACTCTGAGATTTCCGTCACCCCTGCCTGAACCTCCTCATGTATCAGTTGCATCCATAATCTCCTTGTCTGATTTAGGTTGTAATAGAAGGACATCCATGATGAGTGCAACAGCTCCAGTTGGAGAGTGGGGGGGGGGGGACTTCTCCCAGTTTAGATCACCATGGCTTTCAGCAAAGATATTTGCAACCTCTTTGCTACTGGAGACAATCAGGCCTCCCTCTTTGTATATTGAAGGGATTATTCTGGCTCTTTCTTTTCTGCGCCAGCCCATGGAAAGGCTTACCAACCTTATTGCCATATTCGTAAATCTGATATCTATATGTAGTAATTTGTGCTGGAGGGTCTTGTGCAAATCTTCCAGAAGTGCACAGGTATCACTTGTTTGGATTAAGGCCTGCTCGCTTTTAAGCAGGAGAATCCAGATTTTGACCTTGGTCACCTGTTGCTCCCTCCCATGCACCCTGCACATGCTGAGATAATGCTCTGTCTCTTATCAGTCCTAAATGCCTCCCAGAGGCTGACTGGGGACATTACCAATGGAGTATTAATTTCAAAATACTGCCCTCTCACCCTGCAGAGGAGGTCAGTAAAACTGATTTTAAACTGGCAAATACTAATGGAACCCCTAGCAGGTCCACAGGAGAGTACCTCGACTTGCACATGGTCTGGAAGACCTTAACAGATAATAAGCAGTCTTGTAGTGAGACTAGTGCAGTCATTCTTTGTAAATACGTACTCTGTCCTGTAGCTGCACTTGTGGGGTATTGTGTAGTGTGTGTATTGCTACTCTGGGTGCCTGGTCTTCCAGAAGTCCACCAAATCCAAGGAAATTGCCCACTTCGCTAGAGTCTGGAGTCTAGTCAGTGTCTCTGGTCCAAAAATGGGTTGAAGTCCCACCCCACCCCACCCCACCACTAGGGAGTCAGTTTCTGTCTGAATTTAGGTAACTACAGGACATGGAGCATTGCAGGAGCTAAAGAGTGAGGGGCATAGGCGGTACATAGTCAATGGGAAACCCTTCAAAAGTAGACTCCTAAAATTACAAAGCATCCCAATCTTTTGAGCAGACCCTGTTGACTGCCAATGATAATAAATTATATATTACCCGCCCAGCCCCTAGTAAATCCTAAGTAATAGCCCCTAGAATAACCATGTCTCCCAAAAATGAGCAGTTAGTGCACATTAGGTGTTTCTTGTAGCATTTGAGGAGTGTCTGTTAATGTATACAAGGACCACTCTATGTTCAGTCTTGTCAAGAAGTCCATTCATGTACCATGAAACAATTTTAAACCGACTAGGGACTCTGTGTGGTACCTATGATTGGGACATTCTCATACCATAAACATCTAGTTGAATGCCTGCTTAGTACCATAACTAACTAAAAGGAAACCCCCAAAACTCCAATTTCTCTCTTCTTCCCTTCCATATTCCTTCCCAATGTACTGTACTTAAGTAATCAAAAAGGAACCTCGTAACACTAACACTAACACTAGAGGGAAAACACTCTGTAGAAGAAAACTGAGTGCCGTCCAACTTTTAGATGCAGTCACTCTGGGCGCCAGCTGCCTTCTTACCCTCTGCCAGGGGAGACTGACCGGACAACATCATCCGTGCCTGTCAGGTCTATTTCACAGCTCTGGCTACGTCCTTCTTGTTAGAAATGGGGTCTTTGGTTGGCAATCAGGTTACCCCCTGTCCAAGCAAGGACTCTCACTCTATTCAGGTTAAGTCACACACAATCCAAATGATCCTGTGTCCACCCTCTGGTAGCTTGGCACTGAGCAGCTAGCTAAAATTAGAAGGCAATGGGTAAAGTATTTGTTCAATAAATCATACATTAACACCATATAGCACCACAAAAATACACCACACAGCATTTGGGAAACTATATAATATTTGTCTGATAAGATGCAGGTCAAAACGATTAAAATGCAATAAGTATATGTTGAGATATCACTGAAAAGTGATATAAAGTGTCTTAAGTCTTTTAAAAGCAAACAAAGTCTCTTTCAAACACAAAGTACCTGGTTTGTGTGAAAAATCTTCACAAAGAATCGCAGAGGAGAAGGGTGGAAACGAAGGGGTGTGCGAACGGGTTTTCACGCAGGGATGGCTGTGCTTTCATTTCCGGCGCTTGGTTGTGGTTTTCCTTCGGGTTGCGGGGTTTTCAGACGCCCCGGGGACGATGCGTAGATTTCCTGCGCTAGAAGGACGAAGTCACAGGAGCTTTGTCGATCCAGTTGCCGTTGCGTCAAACTTTCTACCACACGGCAGGCACTGCGTTGATTCCTCTCTGCAAGGTGAGCTGCGTTGTTCCGGCTCGGCTGTGCGTCGATCCAGTGGGCTGTGTGTCGAATTTCCGGTTGGTACGCTGGCGCTGCATCGATCTAGTTGCGAAGTCAGGCTGCGTTTTTCCGGTTTGGCATTCAGTGAAATTTTCACTGCGGTGCTGGCTGTGCATCACGTCTGGCAGGCTGTGCTTCGAATTTCGCCACACATGGAGTTCTTCTTGTAGAGATGAAGTCTTTTTGGTTCTGAGACGTCAGGGAACAGGAGGCAAGCTCTACCCAAGCCCTTGGAGAGCACTTCTTCACCACAGCCAGAGAGCAGCAAGGCAGCAGGGCAACAGCAAGGCAGCAGTCCTTCACAGAAAGCAGAAAGATGAGTCCTTTGGGCAGCCAGGCAGTTCTTCTTGGAAGGATGCAGTTTCTGGTTCAAGTTTCTTGTCCACAAAGTGTCTGAGTTGGTGGGGGCAGAGGCCCTGTTTATATCCCCAAATGTGCCTTTGAAGTGGGGGAGCCTTCAAAGAGTGGCTTAGAAGTGCACCAGGTCCCCTTTCAGTTTAATCCTGTCTTCCGGGGTCCCAGTGGGGGGTGTGGAAGTCCTCTGTGTGAAGGCAGGCCCTTCACCCTCCCAGCCCAGGAAGACCTATTCAAAATGCAGATGTATGCAAGTGAGGCTGAGTATCCTGTGTTTGGGGTGTGTCTGAATGAATGCACAAGGAGCTGTCTACTAAACCCAGCCAGACATGGATTGTAAGGCACAGAAATAATTAGGTGCAGAGAAATGCTCACTTTCTAAAAGTGGCATTTCTAAAATAGTAATTTTAAATCCAACTTTACCAGTCAGCAGGATTTTGTATCACCATTCTGGCCATACTAAAAATGACCTTCCTACTCCTTTCAGATCAGCAGCTACCACTCAAACAATGTATGAGGGCAGCCCTGAAACAAGGCTATAGCCTCCCTCTGAGGGATCGCTATCACCATGCAGATAGCAGCCGGTTCTCTTGCTATGCCCCTGCCCTTTGGACAATGGGAAATGGGGCCTCGTCTTTACTCATTCCCAGACCTCTGTGTGGTTGAATATCCGGGTTTTCCTTATTAAGATGAATTAATTTGGCAAGTTACAGGAACATGAGCTTAACCTCCATTGTGGAAAGCTTTTGTTCCACTTGCTGAAAGGATTTCCTCTGCTTCTGTACAAGTCTAGTGTAATCCAGGAATGGCAGGATCGTTTGTGAGTCCCACTTGAATTCTTCAACCTCATGTATTGCATGGAGGTTCAGGTCTCTTTTTCAGTAATTTAAGAAGCAAGCAAAGATGGGGCTGGGAGGAGCACCAGGAGAGGGAGAGAAAAATAAAACCCAAAAAGCTATTTTTCCCCCACTGGGCCGTCAGCAGTCAGACCACCGGAATCCACAGCACTGTAGCTACCCATTTGGGGAAAAAAAGGAGGGTGGGAAGGGGTGTTCTTGAACGGGGCGCAGCCGAGATTTTGTGGCACTGGTGTTTGGATGCTAAAGATCGGTGCAACCTTTGGTGGAAATTTTAGGATATACCTAGTTAGAATGAAATAAGGGTTGTTTATATTTGAAAACTATATCTTGATCATACAGAGTGGGTACTGATGCAGGTCTGTCACGATATATGTAGGTAAGAATTTGCTATATTTCATGATAATTATTGCAGAATTGTACAGTTGTAGCCCAATGAAGAGAGTTGATTACTGAGTGTCTGGCTATCTGTTCTAAAAAGCAGTCAGTAAAGGAAAGAGGTAGAAAACATCAGTGGTAAACTAATGTGCATCTGAAAGTAAACATAAATCTTTTCTAAGTGAAATCAGCTGTTTTGCAATGCACTAAGCCACATCCAATAGTGGCCAGTGCATATAGATGTCTAGAGCAGTATATTGTTAAATGCAAAATGTGCAGTATGTAGCCTAAATAAGTTAATATATGCAAGAAGCTAGGTTGACATCTTCTCATTGTTAAAGCCTCAGCCATTCAATGTGTGTATGAATACGACTGTTAGAGAAAGCTACAGCCGACAACATTGATGGGAAGAGAGAAAAACTTAGTTTAACTAAAATATAAGATGGCATTTTTATATAAAAACAAACGTAATCATCTGTCCCAAAACCATTTAGACCAACTGCTTTATTAGCTTAGTAATGGAAACTTTTCTAGCAGACTGTCGAAAAATCATGGGTTCAGTAGTTAATTCCCAGTTTGACAATGCACATTGGTCTATATGTAGTGATATCCAAGAACAGTCTGGCTATACTAACAGCACAGGCTGTTGGTTTGTGTCCAGCAGCTGGCAATAGAGACAGAAGCATGTGCTTCAAGCCAGCCAGTCTACCATGGCCTCCAATGGAATCCAAAATGTAATACAGATCTACCTTTAAGCATGTGTGTTGATCCCCTCTCAAGCAGTTATCAAGTGTCTGTTTCGGGTATATTCACCCAACTAAAGAGCATGCAGGTGAAGCTTTGAATCATTTTACATTGATTCTTCCTTCGCACACGTTTATGCATAATGTTAAACTCTTATACATTCTTTCTGAGTCAGTCAGCATTTAGATATCAATGTGTCTACTATTGGGCTGCTGGTTTATTCCATTATGAAAACTCCCAATGTCATTATCCATGGCAGAAGTATGTAGCCTGTGGTATGTTACATTGTAAGACACCTTCTTTTTTTACTGAAATGTTTTGTGATATACCAAATTAATATTGCACTTCTTCATGCAGGTGTTAAAAGTGGATGGTGCTTACGTTGCTGTAAAGTTTCCAGGCACGTCTAATAATACGAATAGCCAGAACACTTCTGTGACTGATCCAGATCCTTCATCTCTTCTTCAGGATTGTAGACTTCTTAGGATCGATGAACTTCAGGTATTTAACATTTGCACTTTGTTTCAGTCAGATATTGCATGTATCTAATGTAAATGGCAATTTCAGTTTTTTTTTTTTTACAAATTATTTGTAGGTTGTAAAAACTGGTGGTACTCCAAAAGTTCCAGACTGTTTCCAAAGAACTCCTAAAAAGCTGTGCATACCTGAAAAAACTGAAATTTTAGCTGTGAATGTCGATTCTAAAGGTAAGTCAGCTTAAGTTTCCTAATTATTCTGCACTCCTGCAAAAACAATGAAGGGAAGATCACGTTACCAAGAAAGTGAGAAGACTGATAACTGATGGCCAACAAGACTGCCTCAAAATAGGAACTGGGTGATGGAAAAAGGCATTTGCCATCCATGCTGAAAGATTTGGGGGACACAAATGAGTAGATGTCATTGGAGACAAATCAGAGATAGTGGCAGCTTAACCATACTGCCAGACTAAAAGAGGTGCTAAGAAATTCATTTTTGACAAACCTCTCATGTAGTGAAGTAGCCTGCAGTTAAAAGGTACAAAACACTGTTGTATTCTGTGATAAATAATAATGGATTGCTGCGGGATGGCAAATATTAAAGCTTATTATCTACTAAAACACTCTTGCTAGTGGTGGCACCTCTACAGTATTGTTGCTGTTATGTAATGGACCTTGTTAATGTAGGAAAAATATTTTTCCATACACTGTACTTTTGACTTTTCTTGTAATACATATGCACCCATTTCTTATGGCACTTCCTGCCGATTCCACAGTGTACAGATTATCCCTTCAACCTTTAGTTTGGACTTGAAATGCTTTACCCCAGCATTGGCTATCCAGTGTGGCCTGATCCTGATGCCACTAAGAGCTGTTGCATATTAAAAGGAGTCCTCTTTTTGGTTGGAGCCCCCTTAGGTGATGATGCTGCCCATGGAGCTGACCAGTATCTTGAAGTTGTCTGCATCAGAAGAAATAATCTGTGTGACAAGGGAAAAAGTTAAGGTGTACTTTATTGATGATCCCTTGGCAGAGCACCCCCTGAGAGCGCAGAGATTTACCCAGACGGTGACTTTCCATTCTGGTTCTTAAGCCCTGGCAATATCTTATGAAGAGTGTGGCCATATAGAAAATGATTCTGAGGCTGTTAAACTGCTTCTAATTTACATTCTCCAGTATTGAGGTATCTATCATAGATTCACATGCTTGATTCATTCCCAGTCGTCGAAGTGGAAGTCCCACGGTATCATAGTAAGCAGCATCTATCACTATAATAATAGGCTATAAAGAGGATTCTAAAGCGCAGCTTAATAGCCTATGTAGGAAGTTGGCTCTGTATATACTATTTCAAAGTAAGAAATAGCGTGCACAGTCGAAGGGTTCCCCTTAGAGGTAAGATAGTGGCAAAAAGAGATAATTCTAATGCTCTATTTTGTGGTAGTGTGGTCGAGCAGTAGGCTTATCAGAGGGTAGTGTTAAGCATTTGTTGTACACCCACAGGCAATAAATGAGGAACACACACTCAATGACAATTCCAGGCCAATAAGTTTTTATATAGAAAAATATCTTTTCTTAGTTTATTTTAAGAACCACAGGTTCAAGATTTACAAACAATACTTTAAATGAAAGGTATTTCACTTAGGAACTTTAGGAACTTTGAATTAGCAAAATAGCATATACAGTTTTCACACAAATGGCAATAAGCTATTTTAAAACTGGACACAGTGCAATTTTCAACAGTTCCTGGGGGAGTTAAGTATTTGTTAGTTTTGCAGGTAAGTAAACCACCTACAGGGTTCAAAGTTGGGTCCAAGGTAGCCCACCGTTGGGGGTTCAGGGCAACCCCAAAGTTACCACACCAGTAGCTCAGGGCCGGACAGGTGCAGAGGTCAAAGTGGTGCTGTAGGAAGTTGGCTCTGTATGTGCTATTTCAAAGTAAGGAATAGCATGCACAGAGTCCAAGGGTTCCCCTTAGAGGTAAAATAGTGGTAAAAAGAGATAATACTAATGCTCTATTTTGTGGTAGTGTGGTCGAGCAGTAGGCTTATCCAAGGAGTAGTGTTAAGCATTTGTTGTACATACACATAGACAATAAATGAGGTACACACACTCAGAGACAAATCCAGCCAATAGGTTTTGTATAGAAAAATATATTTTCTTAGTTTATTTTAAGAACCACAGGTTCAAATTTAACATGTAATATCTTGTTTGAAAGGTATTGCAGGTAAGTACATTAGGAACTTTGAATCATTTCAATTGCATGTATACTTTTCAAGTTATTGACAAATAGCTACTTTAAAAGGGGCCGGTCAGGTGCAGAGTTCAAAGTGGTGCCCAAAACGCATAGGCTAGAATGGAGAGAAGGGGGTGCCCCGGTTCCGGTCTGCTTGCAGGTAAGTACCCGCGTCTTCGGAGGGCAGACCAGGGGGGTTTTGTAGGGCACCGGGGGGGACACAAGCCCACACAGAAATTTCACCCTCAGCGGCGCAGGGGCGGCCGGGTGCAGTGTTAGAACAAGCGTCGGGTTCGCAACGGAAGTCAATGAGAGATCAAGGGATCTCTTCAGCGCTGCAGGCAGGCAAGGGGGGGCTTCCTCGGGGAAACCTCCACTTGGGCAAGGGAGAGGGACTCCTGGGGGTCACTTCTGCAGTGAAAGTCCGGTCCTTCAGGTCCTGGGGGCTGCGGGTGCAGGGTCTTTTCCAGGCGTCGGGACTTAGGTTTCAGAGAGTCGCGGTCAGGGGAAGCCTCGGGATTCCCTCTGCAGGCGGCGCTGTGGGGGCTCAGGGGGGACAGGTTTTGGTACTCACAGTCGTAGAGTAGTCCGGGGGTCCTCCCTGAGGTGTTGGTTCTCCACCAGCCGAGTCGGGGTCGCCGGGTGCAGTGTTGCTAGTCTCACACTTCTTGCGGGGAGATTGCAGGGTTCTTTAAAGCTGCTCCTTTGGATAAAGTTGCAGTCTTTTTGGAGCAGGTCCGCTGTCCTCGGGAGTTTCTTGTCGTCGTCGAAGCAGGGCAGTCCTCAGAGGATTCAGAGGTCGCTGGTCCCTTTGGAAGGCGTCGCTGGAGCAGAGTTCTTTGGAAGGCAGGAGACAGGCCGGTGAGTTTCTGGAGCCAAGGCAGTTGTTGTCTTCTGGTCTTCCTCTGCAGGGGTTTTCAGCTAGGCAGTCCTTCTTCTTGTTGTTGCAGGAATCTGAATTCTTAGGTTCAGGGAAGCCCTTAAATACTAAATTTAAGGGCGTGTTTAGGTCTGGGGGGTTAGTAGCCAATGGCTACTAGCCCTGAGGGTGGGTACACCCTCTTTGTGCCTCCTCCCAAGGGGAGGGGGTCACATTCCTATCCCTATTGGGGGAATCCTCCTTCTTCAAGATGGAGGATTTCTAAAAGTCAGAGGCACCTCAGCTCAGGACACCTTAGGGGCTGTCCTGACTGGCCAGTGACTCCTCCTTGTTTTTCTCATTATCTCTCCTGGACTTGCCGCCAAAAGTGGGGGCTGGGTCCAGGAGGCGGGCATCTCCACTAGCTGGAGTGCCCTGGGGCATTGTAACACGAAGGTTGAGCCTTTGAAGCTCACTGCTAGGTGTTACAGTTCCTGCAGGGGGGAGGTGTGAAGCACCTCCACCCAGAGCAGGCTTTGTTTCTGTCCTCAGAGAGCACAAAGGCTCTCACCGCATGAGGTCAGACACTCGTCTCTCAGCAGCAGGCTGGCACAGACCAGTCAGTCCTGCACTGAACAATTGGGTAAAATACAGGGGGTATCTCTAAGATGCCCTCTGTGTGCATTTTTTAATAAATCCAACACTGGCATCAGTGTGGGTTTATTATTCTGAGAAGTTTGATACTAAACTTCCCAGTATTCAGTGTAGCCATTATGGAGCTGTGGAGTTAGTTTTTGACAGACTCCCAGCCCATATACTCTTATGGCTACCCTGCACTTACAATGTCTAAGGTTTTGCTTAGACACTGTAGGGGCATAGTGCTCATGCACATATGCCCTCACCTGTGGTATAGTGCACCCTGCCTTAGGGCTGTAAGGCCTACTAGAGGGGTGACTTACCTATGCCACAGGCAGTGGGAGGTTGGCATGGCACCCTGAGGGGAGTGCCATGTCGACTTAGTCATTTTCTCCCCATCAGCACACACAAGCTGGCAAGCAGTGTGTCTGTGCTGAGTGAGGGGTCCCTAGGGTGGCATAAGACATGCTGCAGCCCTTAGAGACCTTCCCTGGAATCAGGGCCCTTGGTACCAGGGGTACCAGTTACAAGGGACTTACCTAGGTGCCAGGGTTGTGCCAATTGTGGAAACAATGGTACATTTTAGGTGAAAGAACACTGGTGCTGGGGCCTGGTTAGCAGGGTCCCAGCACACTTCTCAGTCAAGTCAGCATCAGTATCAGGCAAAAAGTGGGGGGTAACTGCAACAGGGAGCCATTTCTTTACAGGTGCCCAAAACGCATAGGCTTCAATGGAGAATGGGGTGCCCCGGTTTCAGTCTGCCAACAGGTAAGTAACCGCATCTTCTGAGGGCAGACCAGGGGGGTTTTTGTGGAGCACTGGGGGGGACACAAGTCGGCACAAAAAGTACACCCTCAGCGGGACGGGGGCGGCCGGGTGCAGTGTGCAAACAGGCGTCGGGTTTGCAATGGAGTTCAATGGGAGACCTAGGGGTCTCTTCAGCGATGTAGGCAGGCAAGGGGGGGGGGGGGCTCCTCGGGGTAGCCACCACCTGGGCAAGGGAGAGGGCCACCTGGGGGTCGCTCCTGCACTGGAGGTCGGATCCTTCAGGTCCTGGGGGGCTGTGGGTGCAGTGTCCTTACCAGGCGTCGGGTCTTTGAAGCAGGCAGTCGCGGTCAGGGGGAGCCTCTGGATTCCCTCTGCAGGCGTCGCTGTGGGGGCTCAGGGGGGTCAACTCTGGCTACTCACGGGCTCACAGTCGCCGGGGAGTTCTCCCTGTAGTTTTTGTTCTCCACAAGTCGAGCCGGGGGCGTCGGGTGCAGAGTGCAAAGTCTCACGCTTCCGGCGGGAAACGTGTGTTCTTTCAAAGTTGCTTCTTTGTTGCAAAAGATGCTTCTTTCTTGGAGCAGAGCTGCTGTCCTCGGGAGTTCTTGGTCCTTTTAGATGCAGGGTAGTCCTCTGAGGCTTCAGAGGTCGCTGGACCCTGTGGAACGTGTCGCTGGAGCAGTTCTTTTGAAGTGGGGAGACAGGCCGGTAGAGCTGGGGCCAAAGCAGTTGGTGTCTCCGTCTTCTCTGCAGGGCTTGCAGGACTTTCAGGTCAGCAGTCCTTCGTCTTCAGGTTGCAGGAATCTATCTTGCTAGGTTCTGGGAGCCCCTAAATACTCGATTTAGGGGTGTGTTTAGGTCTGGGGGGGGGGGGGGTGTTAGTACCCAATGGCTACTAGCCCTGAGGGTGGCCACAGCCTCTTTGTGCCTCCTCCCTGAGGGGAGGGGGGGCACATCCCTAATCCTATTGGGGGTATTCTCCATCTGCAAGATGGAGGATTTCTAAAAGTCAGTCACCTCAGCTCAGGACACCTTAGGGGCTGTCCTGACTGGCCAGTGACTCCTCTTTGTTTTTCTCATTATCTCCTCTGGCCTTGCCGCCAAAAGTGGGGCCGTTGCCAGACGGGGCGGGCAACTCCACTAGCTGGATTGCCCTGGGGTGCTGTAACAAAGGCTGACCACCGCTTTGGGGAGAATTACTGCTTTGTAGTCTATGCACAGCATGTGTATCTGCAGCTACACCTACCATCGAACGGAAACTGTCACTTACCCAGTGTACATCTGTTTGTGGCATGTTGCGCTGCAGATTCACATGCACCCTCCCACCTCCCCGGGAGCCTGTAGCTGTTTAAGTTTAATTAAAATTGTATATATATGTAAATAAACATTCCTTTAACACAAACTATGTACATACATATATATTCTATTGCATGGACATCTTTAGTATCCTCATTCTACCACTCCTACCTCACCCTATTCGGGGAAAACAATCTAAGATGGAGTCGATAACCATGCGCAAGTAGCCGAAAGGGAGGAGTCACTCGGTCCCGTGACTCGAAAAAACTTCTTCAAAGAAAAACAACTTGTAACACTCCGAGCCCAACACTAGATGGCAGACGTATACAAAACATGTGAATCTGCAGCACTACATGCCACGAACAGATGTCTACTGGGTAAGTAACATTTTCCTTTTGTGACACTGTGTGGTTCTTTCATGTGTCTTAAGTGCTGTGTGATTGTAAGTGGTATTACATGAGCTTTGCATGTCCCCTAGATAAGCCTCGGCTGCTCATCCAGAGCTACCTCTAGAGAGCCTGGCTTCCTAGACACTGACTACACCTCACAAATAAGGGATACCTGGACCTGGTATAGGGTGATAGAGCCATAGGTGCTCGCCACACACCAGGCCAGCTTCCTACACTGGCATCAATGCGGCCCTTGGGCACACCACACACCGTACTTTGCATCCCCTGGGAAAAATGTTTTCGAGTACCCATGGGTTGGACAATTCACTAGGAGAGGGGCCAAGAAAGTTTTCTCTTAACACTAGCATGTAAAGCAGCTGAAGGAATGGACTTGGCCTTGACCTGTGGGGTGGCATTGTGACTTAGATCATGCATCCTTTCTCCTCACTGTGAAACACTCTTGGATCCTCTCATGGCTACATACGACGAACCCTTTTCAGCTCTGTTGGTGTATGGATATATTGCTAGACTTCATAGGTTGGCTTTGGGTGAGCGCTACTTTTTGTAGTCTCATCCGTCACTGCAAAATGTGGTTGTTCAAACATCCTCCAAAAAGCAGAGTCCAAATGTCTTTTCTGTAGTGCCTCCTGCAGAGGGAATCACGCTAGGTTTAGTTCGATTCTGTGAAAATGTCCAAGCGAGACACTGGAAATGCCCTTAAAAGGCAAGTGGCTGTTTAAAGAGAAAGGAGTGCACTTCTAAAAACGAGCTTAAAATTGCACTTTGGGCCTAGCCTCCCCAGTGGCAACAGTATCACCAACAATATTTGAAATTGTGCGTCTAATCCAGGGTGCTGTATTCCTGACAAAGAAAACCTTAGCCAGTCTTTACACCCCAGATGCTATACAGCTCTTTTAAGTGCAAGGGCTGATCTAGGGGACAACAGCAGCAGATGCAATCTCCACTGTACTCAGCAAGATCTGCTCTGCTGCTTCAATTAAAGGGTCTCTCAATTTTCCACTAATTGGAAGGTGATCAGTACAGAGTGATAGGCTATCCAGCTGATCCTCAACCTACACCCTAACCTTCCTGTCCTTCACTCCAAACTGTGGAGTAGTGCTACTTCCTTGACCTGTTACCTGCTGTAATAGTAATTCTAGTGGATATATACATTTTTCTGACAATTTTTTTACCATGCTCTCTCTGCCTCAGAGGAGTAAAAAAAAATTCCAAGGTGTCCAATTGTGTTCGGTTTCCTCTTTGTTTCTCTCCCCAGACCTTGATGGGACTCAGAAAATATTCTGAAACTGAAGCCAGCATGCCTGTTGGTGATTATTATATTCTTGCGTCATTGCATCTAGAGTGAAGGCCACGCTGTAGCCACATGGTGCATTTGGCATGGCTCAGAAGTTAATGTTGTGAAAGTTATTTTCCAGTCTAATCTGATGCCTGGAAGACTAATTAATAATTTGTGTAATTTGCACTAGAGCAGTCTACAATTAGCTTAATTTGCTTTTGCGTAGTCATGTGAAACTTTGTGAAAACTTTGCATAATTATTTGAAATGCAAATCCATCCTTAGGTCTACATGTTTGCCCAAATGGGTCCCCGAGCCATTTTTGATGTGAAGACCTTTATTGTGTGGTGCAAGCAACAGATCCCATTCTGGCCATTTAGGTTATTCCGTTGTGCTTGCGATATAGTTTTGCAAGAATGATGCGTAATTTCATAACATAGTTTTGTAGCTTGATAGCCTAATTTGAGGTATTTCACTTAACGCAAATTTGAAAAATTACACAATTTAGCCAGCGTAGCTAAAATTTAGACTAGGCCTAATTTGCAGCAGAATTATGTGTTGACCAGCAAAATTACTATCTAAGGTAACTTATTTTTGCTTCTCAAGAATGTTGGGTTGCATTCTTTCAGTGGAAAATGTAACACGTCTGTACAATACTCTTGAAAGGAAGAATTTCCGTTTGTAAACATATTTGTTGCATCCTCAAAGGTGTTCATGCGGTTCTGAAGACTGGGACCTGGGTCCGATACTGCATCTTCGACCTTGCAACAGGAAAAGCAGAACAAGAAAACAATTTTCCTACCAGCAGTATTGCTTTTTTAGGCCAGAATGAAAGAAATGTTGCCATATTCACAGCTGGACAGGTTTGTTTTCATATCATATTATAGATTAATTTATGCTGTTGTCATTTTTTAATTCACAGTACAATGGTACTTCATTTTTGTGTAACCCTTGACTGCTTCTAAGATTATATTCTTTCAAATACATGCCAGTCACACACATTTGATTTTTTATTTTTTTTTATAGTTGCACTGTTGACTTTACATGTTAAATGTTATTGCGGTTTCTGGAGTTATTTTAATGGGTTTGTCAGAATTGTTAGGTGGCATTTACATTTGTTACTTTGCTAGATTTTCTCCAGCTATGCTGAAATTAGGTGTTCTGTCAAACATTGACCCTTTTGTTCGAATAGACCTCTGGTTATCCTTCAGCAAACTTGATAAATGTGAGATAGCTTGAAGGTGCTCAGTCTTTTTCTTTTGTCATCAGACTGGTAATTTCCTAAAGTGTTTTCCTTAAAGGATAGATACTTTCCCCTCATTCCAGACTGTGTGGGTTGTCTTCGCAGACTACTTCATCCAGAAGCCTCAGCCTAGCTGCTCAGAAGGAAATAAACACCAAGAGCTTCATCTGCGTCATGGAGCGGGATTGTCTGTTTCACACATGAGGGTAACCCTGCATGTCCAAACCCACTGCACGCTGTAGCAATTTTTCGATAGGCCCTCAGGTGACAGTCTGCCTTCTCACCCTTATTCTGAGGGTCTCAGTTTATTGTCTGAAGGAGGTATCTTACACTCCAGAACTTTTGGAATTAGTCTTTGCCTTTCTGGTTACAAATTTATGGGCATTTTTAGTTGAGTTACAACCGAACCGTAATAGACTAGCTCCTGGTTGGACAACTGATTTCTTTCGGTACTTGCCATCAGAAAAATTTGACCATGTTCTGTACTTTTTAAGGTAGAGACCCCTAAAAAAAAAAAAAAAAAAAGCTGTATTTTTTTAGGTGACTATTATGGTTTCATTACCTGTATGATACTGAAAGTGGGTGAAGGGAACAGCCTTTTCACCAGAATCACTGCCCCTTTTGCCCACTTTCTGTGCCCTTTGCTGGAGAAATAACTTCAATAATGTCAGTAAAGGTTCAAGTGCTCCATAAGTTTACCTGAACCAAACGCACAAGATAATATTGACAATAGGTCTAGTGTTATCAGAATTATAGCTCCTAGTTCTGAGATGATATAGTAACATTTGGTGTGCTGTAGCTCAGCTTCAGAAAGTTCAGTCATTTTGTAGATGTCTTAGTAACCAAAGACTCTACCTGTAAACTAAGAAAATACCTCACATTTGTCAGAAGGCAATCTTCGAGGACCTCTGTCTGAAGGAAACCATCTGAGAGGTAAATAAGATTTTACCAAAGGTGACTTTACACATAAAATAAAATCCTCCCAATATTTTTTGTTACTGAATTCTCCTTCAACAAAGACAAATGCACAAATCGCATCCCACCCTTTTAGCTTCAATATTCATCTGTTGCAGTAAGTTATAGCACCAGTCTGTAGCACCACAGCACTGAATACAATTGGGGTCAATTATTCTTTGCTGCTAAAGAGCAGTCTTGCTTCTTACAAATCATATATGGACTGGACTTTTTCTCAAGGATGGGCATTCTTGTCCTGATCTCCATCCCAGGGAATACTGGGACCTTTAACTTTGATCAGCTTTTAAAACTGTAGCTCCTGTAATCACTAAAGTATAGTGCTTGGCGTGTGTGCTACCATCCTGGTAACTAGAAGACTCATTTGGACTTGGCCATGCTGTGAAATACACACCGAAAGACCAAATCCTGGCCTAGGCAACCTTTCTCTGCAGCCAATGAGCCCAACAAGTCTTATGCTGAAGCTGATGCTTAGATTTTCAGTTATCAGACGTCCTCCTGGGACCTGAATGTGGTAATTGCAAACTGATTATTAAAACGCTTGTTCTGTACGCAGGTGACTTGAACTTCCTGTTTAACTGCTAAGTATGTTCACTCTAACCGCATATCTACAGAGCAATCTGTTAACCTAAGTACTTTTTTCAAACCACTCAAATTTCAGTTTGTTTATACAAAAGAGATCAAAGATTGATGTGAATGGTTCTTAGTTTCAAGAGGTGATTGTCATATTAATATTAGTAATATTCTGAGAAGTGCACTGTATGCACCTGCTTACATCCTAAAATTAACTCTGAAAGCCCATCACTAAAAAGAATGAAGTGCCCATCCTACAAATTTTAAGGTGCTTCTAAAGACCTTTCCCCATTGTTGACCAATCATAACTCTGGGTCTGGTCATCAGTTACACAAGTCTTTCACTGCACTCCTACACTTTTGTAGCCACCTGTCCTTGGAGGGGTCAGTGGCTGGCACTGGCTAGTGGGATCACCTGCAGCATGTTACTCAAAGTTCAGTAATTAGTTGGCGATTGATCCCTCCCCCCCCGCATGAACTGTTAGTGAAAATCACACTGTCAATTTATAAAACGGATAATATAAATATATATATATGTATATGTGTATATATATATATATATATATATATATATATGTTCGATGGCATGTGTAGCTGCAGATACACATGCTTTGCACATCCCGCCATCTAGTGTTGGGCTCGGAGTGTTACAAGTTGTTTTTCTTCAAAGAAGTCTTTTCGAGTCACGAGATCGAGGGACTCCTCCCATTTCGGCTCCATTGCGCATGGGCGTCGACTCCATCTTAGATTGTTTTCTTTCCGCCATCGTGTTCCTTTTCGCTCCGCGCTTCGGAAAGTTAGTGAAAAACTCAGAAATTTTGACGGTATTGTTTGCGTTCGGTATCGGGTTAGTTACAACAGATCGACACCGACTTGTGAAGATCTCCGGTGGCCCTTCGGGGTTTTTTCGACGACCCCCCCCCCCCCCCCCCCCCCCCCCGTCAGGGCCTGGTCGGCCCTGCCACGTGTCTCTTCAAGGCTAATGGAACGGACCCCATTCCGCTTCTGCCCAAAATGTCATAACAAGTATCCGTATACAGATCAGCACCTGGTCTGTAACTTGTGTTTGTCTCCAGAGCACAAGGAAGATACTTGTGAAGCCTGTCGAGCGTTTCGGTCAAGGAAGCCATTAAGAGACCGAAGAGCGAGAAGACTGCAGATGGTGTCGGCGCCGACAGGACAAGGGCGTTTCGAGGAGGAAGAAGAAACCTTCTCCATTCAAGAGTCTGACTCAGACGAGCTTGATCCCGAAGAAACGCCGAAAACCGTGAGTAAGACGTCGAAACATAAAACTCACGAGAAGACCACAAAAGCCCAGGGGACGCCACCGCCAACAGGCCATGGCTTAACCCGAAAAATAGGTGACCGGGCATTGGCACCGAAAAAGGGCATGCATGTGTCGAAGTCATCCGACTCCGGTCGAGATACCGGCACAGAGCAGACTCGACCCAGAGACGCCAGGTCAGAGCAATCTCTGCACCGAACCGAGTCGGCACCGAGAAATCTGTACGCCGAAGAGCAAAAAAGTGTCGTCGGAACCGAAAAAAGCAGCCGAAAAGGTTTCGATACCGAAACATCCGGCCTCGGAACTGAAATCAAGTTCCTACACAGAGGAACAAGGCCTGTCCTCACAAATGAAGACACATAGATTTGGACAGGAACTGGAGACAATGGAGCCAGACTACACACAAAAAACGCTCAACATCCAAAAGGAAACAGGGAAGATCACCACTCTCCCTCCGATTAGAATGAAACGCAAACTTGTCTTCTAGGAGAAAGACAAGCAGCCACAGGCAAAGGTGGCTAAACAAGTAACACCGCCACCGTCTCCACAACGCTCTCCGCAACCGTCACCGGTAGCCACTCCACCAATGATGCAATCCCCAACTCATACAGGGATGAGTCGGGATGATCCAGACGTGTGGGATCTTTATGATGTGCCAGTCCCAACTGTTATCCAGCTAGACCGTCACCACCAGAAGATAGTACAGCCTACGCACAGGTGGTGTCAAGGGCAGCGGCGTTTCATAATGTCAGCATGCATGCTGAACCAATAGAAGACGACTTTCTATTTAATACACTGTCGTCCACACACAGCCAGTACCAGAGCCTCCCCATGCTACCTGGAATGCTAAAACACTCCAAACAAGTGTTTGAGGAGCCTGTAAAAGGAAGGGCCATTACTCCAAGGGTAGAGAAAAAATATAAACCGCCACCAACAGACCCCGTGTACATCACACAACAGTTAACACCGGACTCAGTGGTAGTAGGGGCAGCTCGCAAGAGGGCGAACTCACACACTTCAGGAGATGCACCACCTCCAGATAAAGAGAGTCGTAAATTCGACGCGGCAGGGAAAAGGGTGGCGGCACAGGCAGCAAACCAGTGGTGTATTGCAAACTCACAGGCTTTGTTGGCCAGATACGATAGGGCTCATTGGGACGAAATGCAACACTTTATAGAACATTTGCCCAAGGAGTTCCAAAAGAGAGCACAGCAAGTGGTGGAAGATGGACAGAGTATCTCGATCAATCAGATACGGTCATCAATGGATGCAGCAGACACAGCTGCTAGAACTGTAAACACAGCAGTGACAATAAGGAGACATGCATGGCTGCGTACATCAGGATTCAAGCCGGAAATACAAGACGTGCTGAATATGCCATTTAACGGACTGCAGTTGTTTGGGCTGGAGGTGGACACTGCCATCGAAAAGCTTAAAAAGGACACTGATACGGCCAAAGCCATGGGCGCACTCTACTCCCCACAGAGTAGAGGCACATTTCGTAAAACACAGTTTCGAGGACAAAGCACGGAACCCACAACCTCACAAACAAGGCCCACTTATCAGAGCCAATATCAGCGGGGACGTTTTCGGGGACAATATAGAGGGGGACAGTGCCAAAAAAGTAGAGGGAAGTTCCAAAGTCTCAAAACTCCACAAAACAAGCAGTGACTTACACGTCACAAATCCCCAACACAACACCTGTGGGGGGGGGAGACTAAGCAATTTTTACAAACATTGGGAGGAGATAAGACACTTGGGTACTGGCAATTATCCAGCATGGTTATTGCATAGAATTTCTCAGATTCCCTCCAAACGTTCCACCGAAAACACACAATATGTCAAAACAACACATTCTAGGACTAGAGGTCCAGGCATTGCTACAAAAAGAAGCAATAGAATTAGTACCAAGTCAACAGAAAGGAACAGGAGTTTACTCTCTGTACTTTCTCATACCCAATAAGGACAAATCACTGAGACCTATGTTAGATCTCAGAACATTAAATACCTACATCAAATCAGACCACTTTCACATGGTGACATTACAAGACGTAATCCCACTGCTCAAACAACAAGACTACATGACAACACTAGACCTAAAGGATGCATATTTCCATATACCAATACATCCTTCACACAGAAAGTACCTAAGATTTGTATTCCAAGGGGTACATTACCAATTCAAAGTGTTGCCATTCGGAATAACAACTGCGCCAAGAGTTTTTACAAAATGCCTGGCAGTAGTAGCTGCGCATATCAGAAGGCAGCAAATACATGTGTTCCCGTACCTAGACGATTGGTTAATCAAAACCAACACACTAGAACGGTGTTTACAACACACAAAGTACATAATAGAAACCCTACACAAACTAGGTTTCTCAATCAACTACACAAAGTCACACCTTCAGCCGTGTTAGACACAGCAATACTTAGGGGCAACAATCGACACAGCAAAAGCGATTGCCACTCCAAGTCCACAAAGAGTCCAAGAATTTCACAATGTAATACAGGTCATGTATCCAAACCAAAGAATACAAGTCAAAATAGTAATTAAATTCCTAGGCATGAGGTCCTCATGCATAGCCATTGTCCCAAACGCAAGATTGAACATGCGGCCCGTACAACAGTGCCTAGCATCACAATGGTCACAGGCACAGGGTCAACTTCTAGATCTAGTGTTGATAGACCGCCAAACATACACCTCGCTTCAATGGTGGAACAATATAAATTTAAACCATGGGCGGCCTTTCCAAGACCCAGTGCCTCAATACGTAATAACTACAGATGCCTCCATGATAGGGTGGGGAGCACACCTCAATCAACACAGCATCCAGGGACAATGGGACACTCAGCAAAGACAGTTTCACATAAATCACTTAGAACTACTGGCAGTATTTCTAGCGTTTAAAACATTTCATCCCATAATAAGACACAAGCACATCCTTGTCAATACAGACAACATGACAATAATGTATTATCTGAACAAACAAGGAGGAACACGCTCAACACAGTTGAGTCTCCTGGCACAGAAAATATGGCATTGGGCGATTCACAACCACATTCGCCTAATAGCACAGTTTATTCCAGGGATTCAGAATCAGTTAGCAGACAATCTTTCTAGGGATCATCAACAGATCCACGAATGGGAAATTCACCCCCAAATACTAAACACTTACTTCCAAAGATGAGGAACACCACAAATAGATCTATTTGCAACAAAAGAAAACACAAAATGCCAAAACTTCGCATCCAGATACCCACAGGATCAGTCTCCGGGCAATGCGTTATGGATGAGTTGGTCAGGGATATTTGCATACGCTTTTCCCCCTCTCCCACTCCTTCCATATCTGGTAAACAAATTGAGTCAAAGCAAACTCAAACTCATACTAATAGCACCAACTTGGGCAAGACAACCTTGGTACACAACACTACTAGACCTCTCAGTAGTGCCTCATGTCAAACTACCAAACAAACCAGATCTGTTAACTCAACACAAACAACAGATCAGACACCCAAATCCAGCATTGCTGAATCTAGCAATTTGGCTCCTGAAATCTTAGAATTCGGACACTTAGACCTTACACAAGAATGTAAGGAGGTCATAAAACAAGCTAGGAAACCAACCACTAGACATTGCTATGCAAATAAGTGGAAAAGATTTGTTTATTTTTGCCATAATAATCAAATCCAGCCATTACACGCATCTGCTAAAGACATTGTAAGCTATACACTTGCAAAAGTCAAAGCTAGCTTTTTCATCCATTAAAATACATCTTACTGCAATTTCAGCTTATCTGCAAATTACGCACTCAACTTCATTATTTAGGATACCAGTCATAAAAGCGTTTATGGAAGGCCTGAAGAGAATTATACCACCAAGAACACCACCAGTTCCTTCGTGGAACCTCAACATTGTCTTAACTCGACTCATGGGTCCACCTTTCGAACCTATGCACTCATGTGAAATGCAATACTTAACATGGAAAGTTGCATTTCTAATTGCTATCTCTTCTCTAAGAAGAGTAAGTGAGATACAAGCATTTAACATACAAGAACCATTTATTCAGATACACAAGCATAAAGTAGTCTTACAAACAAATCGTAAATTCTTACCAAAAGTCATATCACCTTTCCACTTGAATCAAACAGTAGAACTACCAGTGTTCTTTCCACAGCCAGATTCGGTAGCTGAAAGAGCACTACATACATTAGACATCAAAAGAGCGTTAATGTACTACATTGACAGAACAAAACAAATTCGGAAAACAAAACAATTATTTATTGCTTTCCAAAAACCTCATACAGGAAATCCAATTTCAAAACAAGGTATTGCTAGATGGATAGTTAAGTGCATTCAAACTTGTCATCTCAAAGCAAAAAGAGAACTGCCTATTACACCAAAGGCACACTCGAATAGAAAGAAAGGTGCTACCATGGCCTTTTTAGGAAATATTCCAATGAATGAAATATGCAAGGCAGCCACATGGTCTACACCTCATACGTTTACCAAACACTACTGCGTGGATGTGTTAACGGCACAACAAGCCACAGTAGGCCAAGCAGTACTACGAACATTGTTTCAAACACCTTCAACTTCTACAGGCTGAACCACCGCTTTTGGGGAGATAACTGCTTACTAGTCTATGCAAAGCATGTGTATCTGCAGCTACACATGCCATTGAACGGAAAATGTCACTTACCCAGTGTACATCTGTTCGTGGCATTAGTCGCTACAAATTCACATGCGCCCACCCACCTCCCCAGGAGCCTGTAGCCGTTGCGAAGTGGATCTTGAACATTTGTAAATATATCACTTTAAGCTACATTATGTAAATACATATTCACTCCATTGCATGGGCACTATTACTATAATACACAACTCCTACCTCACCCTCTGCGGGGAAAACAATCTAAGATGGAGTCGACGCCCATGCGCAATGGAGCTGAAATGGGAGGAGTCCCTCGATCTCGTGACTCGAAAAGATTTCTTCGAAGAAAAACAACTTGTAACACTCTGTAAGGAAATGCCTCCTTGGCATGGTTACCCCCTGACGTTTTGCCTTTGCTGATGCTATGTTTTGATTTGAAAGTGTGCTGAGGCCTGCTAACCAGGCCCCAGCACCAGTGTTCTTTCCCTAACCTGTACTTTTGTTTTCACAATTGGCACACCCTGGCATCCAGGTAAGTCCCTTGTAACTGGTACCCCTGAGACCAAGGGCCCTGATGCCAGGGAAGGTCTCTAAGGGATGCAGCATATCTTATGCCACCCTGGGGACCCCTCACTCAGCACAGACACACTGCTTGCCAGCTTGTGTGTGCTGGTGAGGACAAAACGAGTAAGTCGACATGGCACTCCCCTCAGGGTGCCATGCCAACCTCACACTGCCTATGCAGTATAGATAAGTCACCCATCTAGCAGGCCTTACAGCCCTAAGGCAGGGTGCACTATACCATAGGTGAGGGCACCAGTGCATGAGCACTGTGCCCCTACAGTGTCTAAGCCAAAACTTGGCAGAGCAAGTTCGGCACCGAGACAGCTGCACCGAAATGGGTCGGCACCGAGACACCACGACGGCGAAAAAAAAAAAAAGTGTTGTCGGAGCCGAAAAAGGCTACCGAAAAGGTTTCCATTCCGAAACAGCCAGCCTCGGAACCGAAATCAGGTTCCTACACAGAGGAACGGGGATTGTCCTCCCAAATGCAAGGACATAAGTTCGGACAAGAACTAGAATCAATGGAGCCAGACTACACTCAAAGGAGGCTCCACATTCAAAAGGACACAGGGAAGATAAGCACTCTTCCCCCAATTAAAAGGAAAATAAGACTTGCCTTTCAAGAAAAGGACAAGCAGCCACAGGCAAAGGTGGCAAGACAGTCAACTCCGCCACCATCTCCACCACCATCAGTGCACACATCACCGGTAGTCACTCCACATTGATGCAATCCCCAACGCATACTGTAATAATAAGTCAGGACAATCCCGACGCATGGGACCTTTATGATGCGCCAGTATCGGAAAACAGCCCAGACTGTTACCCAGCGAGACCGTCCCCATCTGAGGACAGTACATCCTACACGTAGGTGGTCTCTGAAGGGCAGGGCCATAACTCCAAGGGTGGAGAAAAAGTACAAGCCACCGCCTACAGACCCTGTGTATATCACGCATCAATTAACACCAGACTCTGTGGTAGTAGGGGCAGCTCGCAAGAGAGCAAATTCTCACACCTCGGGAGACGCACCACCTCCAGACAAGGAGAGTTGCAAATTTGACGCTGCTGGGAAAAGGGTTGCAGCACAAGCAGCAAACCAATGGCGCATTGCCAACTCACAAGCACTTCTGGCAAGATATGATAGGGCTCATTGGGACGAAATGCAGCATTTCATAGAACAGTTACCCAAAGAGTTCCAGAAAAGGGCACAACAAGTGGTGGAGGAAGGACAAAGTATCTCAAATAATCAGATACGGTCAGCAATGGATGCAGCAGATACAGCTGCAATGACAGTAAATACTGCAGTAACAATAAGGAGACACGCATGGTTGCGTACGTCAGGATTCAAGCCGGAAATACAACAAGCCGTGCTGAATATGCCTTTTAATGGACAGCAGTTGTTTGGGCCGGAGGTGGACACTGCTATAGAAAAACTTAAAAAAGACACTGATACGGCCAAAGCCATGGGCGCACTCTACTCCCCACAGAGCAGAGGCACATTTCGCAAAACACAGTTTAGAGGGGGGTTTCGAGGACAAGCTACAGAACCCACAACCTCACAAACCAGGCCCACTTATCAAAGTCAATATCAGCGGGGAAGTTTTCGGGGGCAATATAGAGGGGGACAATTCCAAAAGAATAGAGGGAAGTTCCAAAGCCCCAAAACTCCTCAAAACAAGCATCTGTTCGTGGCATGAGACGCTGCAGATTCACATGCGCCCACCCGCCTCCCCGGGAGCCTGTAGCCGTTTCGAAGTTGATCTTGAACATTTGTAAATATATCACTTTAAACTACATTATGTACATACATGTTTACTCCATTGCATGGGCACTATTACTATGATGCACAACTCCTACCTCACCCTCTGCGGGGAAAACAATCTAAAATGCAGTCGTCGCCCATGCGCAATGGAGCCGAAAGGGGAGGAGTCCTTCGATCTCGTGACTCGAAAGACTTCTTCGAAGAAAAACAACTTGTAACACTCCGAGCCCAACACTAGATGGCGGGATGTGCAAAGCATGTGAATCTGCAGCGTCTCATGCCACGAACAGATGTACACTGGGTAAGTGACATTTTCCGTTCGATGGCATGTGTAGCTGCAGATACACATGCTGTGCATAGACTAATAAGCAGTAATCTCCCCAAAAGCGGTGGCTTAGCCTGTAGGAGTTGAAGTTGTCTGAAATAATGTTCGTAATACAGCCTGTCCTACTGTGGCTTGTTGTGTTAACACTTCTACACAGTAATGTTTTGTGAATGTATGAGGCGTAGACCATGTGGCTGCCTTACAAATTTCCGTCATAGGTATATTCCATAGAAAAGCCATTGTGGCGCCTTTTTTCCTAGTGGAATGCGCCCTTGGTGTAATAGGTAGATCTCTTTTTGCTTTAATATAGCAGGGTTGAATACATTTCACTATACATCTGGCAATTCATTGTTTGGATATAGGATTTCCTGCATGAGGTTTTTGGAAGGCTCCAAACAATTGTTTTGTTTTGCGAAACTGTTTTGTTCTGTCAATGTAGTACATTAGTGCTCTTTTTATGTCTAACGTATGTAAGGCTCTTTCGGCTACTGAGTCTGGTTGTGGAAAGAAGACTGGGAGCTCCACTGTTTGGTTTAGGTGGAATGGTTATATATCTTTTGGTAAAAATTTGGGATTTGTACAGAGAACCACTTTATGTTTATGTATTTGTATAAAGGGTTCTTGTATAGTAAATGCTTGTATTTCACTTACTCTTCTAAGAGATGTGATAGCTATTAGGAAGGCTACCTTCCACGTTAAGTATTGCATTTCACAGGAGTGCATGGGTTCAAATGGTGGTTTCATGAGTCGTGTTAATACAATGTTAAGGTTCCACGAAGGTACTGGTGGTGTTCTCGGGGGTATGATTCTCTTTAATCCCTCCATAAATGCTCTGATAACTGGGATTCTAAAAAGCGATGTTGAATGTGTAATTTGCAGATAGGCAGATATTGCTGTGAGATGTATTTTAATAGAAGAGAATGCTAGTTTAGACTAAAGTAATTTACAATGTTCTTTGTGGAAGCATGGAGTGGTTGAATTTGATTATTGTGGCAGTAGTAAACAAATCTCTTCCATTTGTTTGCATAACAATGTCTTGTAGTAGGTTTCCTAGCTTGTTTAATGACCTCCATACATTCTTGTGTAAGGTCTAAGTGTCCAAATTCTAAGACTTCAGGAGCCAGATTGCTAGATTGAGCGATGCTGGATTCAGGTGTCTGATCTGTTGTTTGTGTAGAGTTAACAGATCTGGCCTGTTTGGTAATTTGACGTGAGGTACTACTGATAGGTCCAGCAGTGTTGTGTACCACGGTTGGCGAGCCCAGGTTGGTGCTGTGAGTATTAGTTTGAGTCTGTTTTGACTCAGTTTGTTTACCAAATAAGGAATGAGTGGGAAAAGCGTAAGCAAATATCCCTGACCAACTCATCCATAACGCATTGCCCTTGGACAGAGGGTGTTGGTACCTGGACGCAAAGTTTTGGCATTTTGCGTTTTTTTTTTGTTGCGAATAGGTCTATTTTTGGTGTTCCTCAGCGTTGAAAGTAATCTTGTTGGATGTGGGGATGAATTTCCCATTCGTGTGTTTGTTGGTGATCTCAACTGAGATTGTCGGCTAACTGGTTTTGAATGCCTGGGATGTATTGTGCTATTAGGCGAATGTGATTGTGAATCGCCCAATGCCAAATTTTCTGTGCTAAGAGACACAGTTGTGACAAGTGTGTCCCTCCTTGTTTGTTGAGGTAATACATTGTTGTCATGTTGTCTATTTTGACAAGAATGTGTTTGTGGGCTATCAGTGGTTGAAATGCTTTCAATGCTAGAAACACTGCCAACAGTTCTAACTGATTTATGTGCAGTTGTTTTTGTTGAATGTCCCATTGTCCCTGTATACTGTGCTGGTTGAGGTGTGCTCCCCACCCCATCATGGAAGCATTTGTTGTGATCACGTATTGAGGTCTTGGAATGGCCGCCCTTGGTTTAAATTTATAGGGTTCCATCATTGAAGCGAGAAGTGTGTCTGGCAGTCTATCAACACTAGATCTTGGAGTTGTCCCTGTGCTTGTGTACATTATTTTGCTAGGCACTGTTGCAAGGGCCGCATGTGTAGTCTTGCGTTTGGGACAATGGCTATGCATGAAGACATCATGCCTAGAAGTTTCATTACAAACTTCACCAGGTAGTGTTGGTTTGGCTGCATGTTTAATGCTATATTTTGGAAAGCTTGTACCCTTTGTGGACTTGGAGTGGCAATCGCCTTTTGTGTGTTGAGTGTTGCTCCCAAGTATTGTTGTATCTGGGATGGTTGTAGATGTGATTTTTGGTAATTTATAGAAAACCCTAGTTTGTGTAGAGTTTCTATAACGTATTGCGTGTGAAGAAGACACTGTTGCTGAGTGCTGTTTTTTTATTAACCAATCGTCTAAGTATGGGAATACATGCATGTGTCTCCTTATATGAGCGGCTACTACTGCAAGGCATTTTGTGAATACCCTTGGGGCTGTTGTTATCCTGAACAGTAACACCTTGAATTGGTAATGCACGCCCTGGATTACAAACCTTAAGTATTTCCAGTGAGAAAGATGTATGGGTATGTGGAAATATGCATCCTTGAGATCTAACGTTGACATGTAGTCCTGTTTCTTGAGCAAGGGAATCACGTCTTGAAGTGTTACCATGTGGAAGTGATCTGATTTGATGTAGAGATTCAGTGTTCTGAGGTCTAATATGGGTCTCAACGTTTTGTCTTTCTTTGGAATTAGGAAATATAGGGAGAAGACACCTGTTCCTTTTTGATGGTTGGGTACTAGTTCTGTTACTTGTTTTTGTAACAATGCTTGGACTTCTAGCTGTAACAGGTCTAAGTGTTGTTTGGACATACTTTGTGCTCTTGGGGGCACATCTGGTGGGAACTTTATGAATTCTATGCAATAACCATGTTGGATAATGGCTAGGACCCATGCGTCCGTAGTTATGTTTGTCAAGCTTTTGTAGAATGCAGTAAGTCATCCCCCCCCCACTGGTGTTAAGTGTTGGGGGTTTGTGACATTGAAGTCACTGTTTGGCTGGAGTTGTTTTAGGGCTTTGGAATTTTCCCCTTGCTTTGGGGAATTGACCACCCCTGTATGATCCTCGAAACCCTCCTCTCTAGGACTGCCCCTGATAGGTGGGTCTGGCTTGTGAGGTGGAAGGCTCTGGGGTTTGGGTACGAAACCCCCCTCTAAACCTTGGCCTTCTAAAAGTGCCTCTGGCTTTGGGCGTGTCTGTGTCCTTCTTTAGTTTCTCAATTGCCGTGTCCACCTCCGGCCCAAACAATTGTTCCGGGTTAAAAGGCATATTTAACACAGCTTGCTGGATTTCCGGTTTAAGAATTTGAATTTTACCAGTCTCTTTCTGGATGTGCAGCCTCCTTTGAGTATGGTCTAGTTCCCCCATACTTATTACCTGCTCAAATCTGTGTTGTTGCATTTGGCTGGAAAGTCCGTGCTCTTCTGTGTAAGAGCCTACTTTCGGCTCTGAGGCTGCCTTTTTCGGTACCGAAGGTTTGGAAACAGTTTTTTTCGGTTCCGAAACCACTTTCTTTACCTTGGGTGTGTCGAACTCTCAGTGCCGAGATCGTTCGGAGCCGGAATCTCAGTGCCGATGGCTGGTCACCGTGTTTTCGATGGGTAAAGCCATGGCCTGTTGGCATCCCCTTGGCCTTTATGATTTTGGAGTGAGTCTTGTACGGGGCAGTTTTACTCAGTTTTCTGCGTTGTCGTCGGATGCTCACTTTCAGAGTCGTCTGAGTCCGTTTCTTGTATGGAGATTCTTTCCTCCCGGTGATAGACACAGGTTACAGACCAAGTGTTGGTCTGTATAAGGATACTTCGCGTGGCAATTCGGGCAGAAGCGGAAGGGGGTCCGGTCCATTAGTTTCGACGATGGACGCGGTCGGGCCGACCAGGCCCCGCTAAAGAGTGGAAGCCCCAAAGGGCCACCGGAGCGCTTCTTCTATCGGTGTCGCTATCCTAACACTAAACCGGTACCGAGTGCGAACCATACCATAGAATTTTTCGATAATTAGCTAACTTTCCCGATTCGAAATACGGAGTGACCCTCTGATTAGTCTAACTGCTCAACCGCACTACAACAAAAGAGAGCATTAGTATTATCTACTTATCTACTTTAGCCTCTGGGAAACCCCTGGACTCTGTGCACACTTTCTCATTTTGATATAGTGTATACAGAGCCAGCTTCCCACACAGTGCATCAGACAACTTCTTTCTGGCTGACACACTCTGGCTCCTTGTGCAGGTAGATCAGTTCATTCTGTTAAGTAGCAAGATGGATTCCGACTTTCCAGAACTGAGGTACAATCTGGAGTGAAAGTGAAGAATTAAACTTATTCCTATCCTAAAGACAAAGCCCCTCCAGTGAAGAGAGTTGCATGCTTTGAATTTCAGGCTCATCCAATCCCATACATGCTTCTTTCTGACAGTCTGCTTATACAATGGGCATGTAGCCCAGGCTGTCCCTTCTTGGGTGTGCTTAGGTGGGTCTAGCTGGATACAAATTGGCTGTACATAGGGAGGCAGTTTTCCAATAACTACTATCATGAACAGGAAAGTGCAAAAGGTGGACTTCACTGTAGCAGGAGAGCTACTGCTACATCAAAAGGATCTATCTGCTGTCTTTGTCCCCATCAGATAACTGGCTTTGGATAACTGGTTTTGGTAGTGGAGCAGAAGACGTGCTTTCAGGTTCTAATGTCCACAATGGGTATTGGAAGCTAGCATAAGGACAGTAACTATTTTTTGCAGTACGTACATGTGGCTATTAATGAATTTCAGGATCATTCTGTCAAACCATCCACTAAATTGCCTCATAAGACACCCATGGATGGAAGTACACAATACCATAGTCTACCCTACCACATTACACACATGCGCCTACCATGCATTTCCCACATATCATGAATGCAGAGGGCTCCTGTTATCTGACACTGTAGAGTATGATTCTGGAGGGGAGCTTGGAAGCCATCCCTCACTTGATGAAAGCACTGGCTATAATTTAATGCTGAGCCAACTTTCATGTATCTGAGTACAATAGGAGTTGACCTAGTGACCTCTCTATCAAACTCATTAGGAAAACCACATTGATCTGGCCAGAAAACATACAAAGCCATCTCCGCAGAACCAGGTGTGGATGTTTTTGTGCCGACTGCCTTTTTCATGAAAACTGCTTACTTGGTGGGTGGGGGAGGTCGCCATTTCTTTCCTTCTATCTTTAGTTTGTGTTCCACTTCGTGATCATACTCAACCCTCCCTGATATCTTCTGTAAGTATATTCGGCACCTGAGCCAACCCTCTCTGGTTTCAATGTGGACCTTGAGTTGGAAGCTCATAAATTACAACCAGCAACAGGATACTCTTCAAGGATTTGTTGATCGTTTAAACTTTATAAATGACCTTGCTACTACCACCCACCCAGACGTCCCACCCCCTAAACCACTGCTTGGTTATTTTTTTTGGTGACCAAATAGCTAAGAGGCTTGCACACTCGGGTAAGAAAGGAAGATGATTAGATCAGGGATGGTCTTTTGCTTGGGTTCCTTTGATCCCACAGACTACATGCAGGTCTAGGAATGTCTGCAGTCATCTTGCTGCGCATCATTTGTGAATGAACCGCTTTTACATGTTCACAACGGCAAAGGTGTACTGGGCACACACCTCCTATTTTTTTTTTCTATTTTTTTTCTTTTTTTAAAGCTAAAATTGTATTGTTTTATGTAAAGAGGTCTATTAAATTAACTTTTATTCCACTTAGCCCCAGTCTCTCTCAGCAAAGCATTCCAAAATGGACTATACGTAGCCTGCACTATAACCATTAGAAAAAACAAAACCTTTTTTTTTTTGTACATCCACATCTTGGAAATCATCTGTAGGAAGTTGGCTCTGTATGTACTAGTTCAAAGTAAGAAATAGCATGCACAGAGTCCAAGGGTTCCCCTTAGAGGTAAGATAGTGGCAAAAAGAGATAATTCTAATGCTCTATTTTGTGGTAGTGTGGTCGAGCAGTAGGCTTATCAAAGGAGTAATGTTAAGCATTTGTTGCACACACACAGGCAATAAATGAGGAACACACACACTGACAATTCCAGGCCAATAGGTTTTTATATAGAAAAATATAGTTTTCTTAGTTTATTTTAAGAACCACAGGTTCAAGATTTACAATCAATACTTTAAATGAAAGGTACTTCACTCAGGTATCATAGGAACTTTGAATCGACAAAATAGCATGTACAGTTTTGGCAAAAATGGCAATAAGCTATTTTAAAACTAGACAGTGCAAATTTCAGCAGTTCCTGGGGGAGGTAAGTATTTGTTAGTTTTGCAGTTAAGTAAACCACCTACAGGGTTCAAAGTTGGGTCCAAGGTAGCCCACCGTTAGGGGTTCAGGGCAACCCCAAAGGTACCACACCAGCAGCTCAGGGCCGGTCAGGTGCAGAGGTCATAGTGGTGCCCAAAACGCATAGGCTTCAATGAAGAAGGGGGTGCCCCGGTGTAGGAAGTTGGCTCTGTATGTGCTATTTCAAAGTAAGGAATAGCATGCACAGAGTCCAAGGGTTCCCCTTAGAGGTAAAATAGTGGTAAAAATAGATAATACTAATGCTCTATTTTGTGGTAGTGTGGTCGAGCAGTAGGCTTATCCAAGGAGTAGTGTTAAGCATTTGTTGTACATACACATAGACAATAAATGAGGTACACACACTCAGAGACAAATCCAGCCAATAGGTTTTTATATAGAAAAATATCTTTTCTTAGTTTATTTTAAGAACCACAGGTTCAAATTCTACATGTAATATCTCATTCGAAAGGTATTGCAGGTAAGTACTTTAGGAACTTCAAATCATCAAAATTGCATGTATACTTTTCAAGTTATTGACAAATAGCTGTTTTAAAAGTGGACACTTAGTGCAATTTTCACAGTTCCTAGGGGAGGTAAGTTTTGATTAGTTTTACCAGGTAAGTAAGACACTTACAGGGTTCAGTTCTTGGTCCAAGGTAGCCCACCGTTGGGGGTTCAGAGCAACCCCAAAGTCACCACACCAGCAGCTCAGGGCCGGTCAGGTGCAGAGTTCAAAGTGGTGCCCAAAACACATAGGCTAGAATGGAGAGAAGGGGGTGCCCCGGTTCCGGTCTGCTTGCAGGTAAGTACCCGCGTCTTCGGAGGGCAGACCAGGGGGGTTTTGTAGGGCACCGGGGGGGACACGAGTCCACACAGAAATTTCACCCTCAGCGGCGCGGGGGCGGCCGGGTGCAGTGTAGAAACAAGCGTCGGGTTCGCAATGTTAGTCTATGAGAGATCTCGGGATCTCTTCAGCGCTGCAGGCAGGCAAGGGGGGGGTTCCTCGGGGAAACCTCCACTTGGGCAAGGGAGAGGGACTCCTGGGGGTCACTTCTCCAGTGAAAGTCCGGTCCTTCAGGTCCTGGGGGCTGCGGGTGCAGGGTCTCTCCCAGGCGTCGGGACTGTAGGTTCAAAGAGTCGCGGTCAGGGGAAGCCTCGGGATTCCCTCTGCAGGCGGCGCTGTGGGGGCTCAGGGGGGACAGGTTTTGGTACTCACAGTATCAGAGTAGTCCTGGGGTCCCTCCTGAGGTGTCGGGTCTCCACCAGCCGAGTCGGGGTCGCCGGGTGCAGTGTTGCAAGTCTCACGCTTCTTGCGGGGAGCTTGCAGGGTTCTTTAAAGCTGCTGGAAACAAAGTTGCAGCTTTTCTTGGAGCAGGTCCGCTGTCCTCGGGAGTTTCTTGTCTTTTCGAAGCAGGGGCAGTCCTCAGAGGATGTCGAGGTCGCTGGTCCCTTCGGAAGGCGTCGCTGGAGCAGGATCTTTGGAAGGCAGGAGACAGGCCGGTGAGTTTCTGGAGCCAAGGCAGTTGTCGTCTTCTGGTCTTCCGCTGCAGGGGTTTTCAGCTGGGCAGTCCTTCTTCTTGTTGCAGGAATCTAATTTTCTAGGGTTCAGGGTAGCCCTTAAATACTAAATTTAAGGGCGTGTTTAGGTCTGGGGGGTTAGTAGCCAATGGCTACTAGCCCTGAGGGTGGGTACACCCTCTTTGTGCCTCCTCCCAAGGGGAGGGGGTCACAATCCTAACCCTATTGGGGGAATCCTCCATCTGCAAGATGGAGGATTTCTAAAAGTTAGAGTCACCTCAGCTCAGGACACCTTAGGGGCTGTCCTGACTGGCCAGTGACTCCTCCTTGTTATTCTCATTATTTTCTCCGGCCTTGCCGCCAAAAGTGGGGCCTGGCCGGAGGGGGCGGGCAACTCCACTAGCTGGAGTGTCCTGCTGGGTTGGCACAAAGGAGGTGAGCCTTTGAGGCTCACCGCCAGGTGTGACAATTCCTGCCTGGGAGAGGTGTTAGCATCTCCACCCAGTGCAGGCTTTGTTACTGGCCTCAGAGTGACAAAGGCACTCTCCCCATGGGGCCAGCAACATGTCTCGGTTTGTGGCAGGCTGCTAGAACTAGTCAGCCTACACAGATAGTCGGTTAAGTTTCAGGGGGCACCTCTAAGGTGCCCTCTGTGGTGTATTTTACAATAAAATGTACACTGGCATCAGGGTGCATTTATTGTGCTGAGAAGTTTGATACCAAACTTCCCAGTTTTCAGTGTAGCCATTATGGTGCTGTGGAGTTCGTGTTTGACAGACTCCCAGACCATATACTCTTATGGCTACCCTGCACTTACAATGTCTAAGGTTTTGTTTAGACACTGTAGGGGTACCATGCTCATGCACTGGTACCCTCACCTATGGTATAGTGCACCCTGCCTTAGGGCTGTAAGGCCTGCTAGAGGGGTGTCTTACCTATACTGCATAGGCAGTGAGAGGCTGGCATGGCACCCTGAGGGGAGTGCCATGTCGACTTACTCGTTTTGTCCTCACTAGCACACACAAGCTGGTAAGCAGTGTGTCTGTGCTGAGTGAGAGGTCTCCAGGGTGGCATAAGACATGCTGCAGCCCTTAGAGACCTTCCTTGGCATCAGGGCCCTTGGTACTAGAAGTACCAGTTACAAGGGACTTATCTGGATGCCAGGGTCTGCCAATTGTGGATACAAAAGTACAGGTTAGGGAAAGAACACTGGTGCTGGGGCCTGGTTAGCAGGCCTCAGCACACTTTCAATTGTAAACATAGCATCAGCAAAGGCAAAAAGTCAGGGGGCAACCATGCCAAGGAGGCATTTCCTTACACAACCCCCCCCCAAACGAAAGAGGATGAGACTAACCTTTCCCAAGAGAGTCTTCATTTTCTAAGTGGAAGAACCTGGAAAGGCCATCTGCATTGGCATGGGCAGTCCCAGGTCTGTGTTCCACTATAAAGTCCATTCCCTGTAGGGAGATGGACCACCTCAACAGTTTAGGATTTTCACCTTTCATTTGCATCAGCCATTTGAGAGGTCTGTGGTCGGTTTGAACTAGGAAGTGAGTCCCAAAGAGGTATGGTCTCAGCTTCTTCAGGGACCAAACCACAGCAAAGGCCTCCCTCTCAATGGCACTCCAACGCTGCTCCCTGGGGAGTAACCTCCTGCTAATGAAAGCAACAGGCTGGTCAAGGCCATCATCATTTGTTTGGGACAAAACTGCCCCTATCCCATGTTCAGAGGCATCAGTCTGCACAATGAACTGCTTAGAATAATCTGGAGCTTTGAGAACTGGTGCTGAGCACATTGCTTGTTTCAGGGTGTCAAAGGCCTGTTGGCAGTCCACAGTCCAGTTCACTTTCTTGGGCATTTTCTTGGAGGTGAGCTCAGTGAGGGCTGTCACAATGGATCCATATCCCTTCACAAACCTCCTGTAGTACCCAGTCAAGCCAAGGAATGCCCTGACTTGAGTCTGGGTTTTTGGAGCTACCCAGTCCAGAATGGTCTGGATCTTGGGTTGGAGTGGCTGAACTTGGCCTCCACCTACAAGGTGGCCCAAGTAAACCACAGTTCCCTGCCCTATCTGGCATTTGGATGCCTTGATAGAGAGGCCTGCAGATTGCAGAGCCTTCAAAACCTTCTTCAGGTGGACCAGGTGATCCTGCCAGGTGGAGCTAAAGACAGCAATATCATCAAGATAAGCTGTGCTAAAGGACTCCAAGCCAGCAAGGACTTGATTCACCAACCTTTGGAAGGTGGCAGGGGCATTCTTTAAACCAAAGGGCATAACAGTAAACTGATAATGCCCATCAGGTGTGGAGAATGCTGTCTTTTCTTTTGCTCCAGGTGCCATTTTTATTTGCCAGTACCCTGCTGTCAAGTCAAAGGTACTTAGAAATTTGGCAGCACCTAATTTATCAATGAGCTCATCAGCTCTTGGAATTGGATGAGCATCTGTCTTGGTGACAGAATTGAGCCCTCTGTAGTCCACACAAAACCTCATCTCTTTCTTTCCATCTGTGGTGTGAGGTTTGGGGACTAAGACCACTGGGCTAGCCCAGGGGCTGTCAGAGCGCTCAATGACTCCCAATTCCAGCATCTTGTGGACTTCCACCTTGATGCTTTCCTTAACATGGTCAGACTGTCTAAAGATTTTGTTCTTGACAGGCATGCTGTCTCCTGTGTCCACATCATGGGTACACAGGTGTGTCTGACCAGGGGTTAAGGAGAAGAGTTCAGGAAACTGTTGTAGGACTCTCCTACAATCAGCTTGCTGTTGGCCAGAGAGGGTGTCTGAGTAGATCACTCCATCTACTGTACCATCTTTTGGGTCTGATGACAGAAGATCAGGGAGAGGTTCACTCTCTGCCTCCTGATCCTCATCTGTTACCATCAACAGATTGACATCAGCCCTGTCGTGGAAGAGCTTAAGGCGGTTTACATGGATCACCCTTTTGGGGCTCCTGCTCGTGCCCAGGTCCACCAAGTAGGTGACCTGACTCGTCCTCTCTAGTACTGGGTAAGGGCCACTCCATTTGTCCTGGAGTGCCCTGGGAGCCACAGGCTCCAGAACCCAGACTTTCTGCCCTGGTTGGAACTCAACCAGTGCAGCCTTTTGGTCATACCAAAACTTCTGGAGCTGTTGGCTGGCCTCAAGGTTTTTGGTTGCCTTTTCCATGTACTCTGCCATTCTAGAGCGAAGGCCAAGTACATAGTCCACTATGTCCTGTTTAGGCTCATGGAGAGGTCTCTCCCAGCCTTCTTTAACAAGGGCAAGTGGTCCCCTTACAGGATGACCAAACAGAAGTTCAAAGGGTGAGAACCCTACTCCCTTCTGTGGTACCTCCCTGTAAGCGAAAAGCAGACATGGCAGGAGGACATCCCATCTCCTTTTGAGTTTTTCTGGGAGCCCCATGATCATGCCTTTTAATGTCTTGTTGAATCTCTCAACTAAGCCATTAGTTTGTGGATGGTAAGGTGTAGTGAATTTATAAGTCACTCCACACTCATTCCACATGTGCTTTAGGTATGCTGACATGAAGTTGGTACCTCTGTCAGACACCACCTCCTTAGGGAAACCCACTCTGGTAAAGATACCAATGAGGGCCTTGGCTACTGCAGGGGCAGTAGTCGACCTAAGGGGAATAGCTTCAGGATACCTGGTAGCATGATCCACTACTACCAGGATATACATATTTCCTGAGGCTGTGGGAGGTTCCAGTGGACCAACTATGTCCACACCCACTCTTTCAAAGGGCACCCCCACCACTGGAAGTGGAATGAGGGGGGCCTTTGGATGCCCACCTGTCTTACCACTGGCTTGACAGGTGGGGCAGGAGAGGCAAAACTCCTTAACCATGTTGGACATATTGGGCCAGTAGAAGTGGTTGACTAACCTCTCCCACGTCTTGGTTTGTCCCAAATGTCCAGCAAGGGGAATGTCATGGGCCAATGTTAGGATGAACTCTCTGAACAGCTGAGGCACTACCACTCTCCTAGTGGCACCAGGTTTGGGGTCTCTGGCCTCAGTGTACAGGAGCCCATCTTCCCAATAGACCCTATGTGTTCCATTTTTCTTGCCTTTGGACTCTTCAGCAGCTTGCTGCCTAAGGCCTTCAAGAGAGGGACAGGTTTCTTGTCCCTTACACAGCTCTTCCCTTGAGGGTCCCCCTGGGCCTAAGAGCTCAACCTGATAAGGTTCAAGCTCCAAAGGCTCAGTTCCCTCAGAGGGCAGAACTTCTTCCTGAGAAGAGAGGTTCCCTTTCTTTTGCTGTGTTGCAGTTGGTTTCCCAACTGACTTTCCTGTTCTCTTGGTAGGCTGGGCCATTTTTCCAGACTCCAGCTCTACTTTTTCACCCTGTGCCTTGCACTGTGCTCTTGTTTTCACACACACCAGTTCAGGGATACCCAGCATTGCTGCATGGGTTTTTAGCTCTACCTCAGCCCATGCTGAGGACTCCAGGTCATTTCCAAGCAGACAGTCCACTGGGATATTTGAGGAGACCACCACCTGTTTCAGGCCATTGACCCCTCCCCATTCTAAAGTAACCATTGCCATGGGATGTACTTTTCTCTGATTGTCAGCGTTGGTGACTGTGTAAGTTTTTCCAGTCAGGTATTGGCCAGGGGAAACCAGTTTCTCTGTCACCATGGTGACACTGGCACCTGTATCCCTCAGGCCCTCTATTCTAGTCCCATTAATTAAGAGTTGCTGTCTGTATTTTTGCATGTTAGGCGGCCAGACAGCTAGTGTGGCTAAATCCACCCCACCCTCAGAAACTAGAGTAGCTTCAGTGTGGACCCTGATTTGCTCTGGGCACACTGTTGATCCCACTTGGAGACTAGCCATACCAGTGTTACCTGGATGGGAGTTTGGAGTGGAACCTTTCTTGGGACAGGCCTTGTCTCCAGTTTGGTGTCCATGCTGTTTACAGCTATGACACCAGGCCTTTTTGGGATCAAAGTTTTTACCCTTGTACCCATTGTTTTGTGAAGAGGCTCTGGGCCCACCCTCCTGTGCAGGTTTTTGGGGGCCTGTAGAAGACTCTTTACTATTTTTAGTTTTGGTTGTCTCATCACCCTTCTGCTGGGGAGTCTTTGTGACCCCTTTCTTTTGGTCACCCCCTGTTGAAGTCTTGGACACCCTTGTCTTGACCCAATGGTCCGCCTTCTTTCCCAATTCTTGGGGAGAAATTGGTCCTAGGTCTACCAGATGCTGATGCAGTTTATCATTGAAACAATTACTTAACAGGTGTTCTTTCACAAATAAATTGTACAGCCCATCATAATTACTTACACCACTGCCTTGAATCCAACCATCTAGTGTTTTCACTGAGTAGTCAACAAAGTCAACCCAGGTCTGGCTCGAGGATTTCTGAGCCCCCCTGAACCTAATCCTGTACTCCTCAGTGGAGAATCCAAAGCCCTCAATCAGGGTACCCTTCATGAGGTCATAAGATTCTGCATCTTGTCCAGAGAGTGTGAGGAGTCTATCCCTACACTTTCCTGTGAACATTTCCCAAAGGAGAGCACCCCAGTGAGATCTGTTCACTTTTCTGGTTACACAAGCCCTCTCAAAAGCTGTGAACCATTTGGTGATGTCATCACCATCTTCATATTTAGTTACAATCCCTTTGGGGATTTTCAACATGTCAGGAGAATCTCTGACCCTATTTATGTTGCTGCCACCATTGATGGGTCCTAGGCCCATCTCTTGTCTTTCCCTCTCTATGGCTAGGATCTGTCTTTCCAAAGCCAATCTTTTGGCCATCCTGGCTAACTGGATGTCCTCTTCACTGGAGTTATCCTCAGTGATCTCAGAGTTGTTGGTCCCTCCTGTGAGGGAACCAGTATCTCTGACTATTATTTGTGGAGTCAGGGCTTGAGAAGCCCTGCTCTCCCTAAGTAGGACTGGAGGGGGGGAATTTCCCTCCAAGTCACTATCTTCATCCTCTGAGTTGCCATCCTCAGAGGGGTTGGCCTTTTCAAACTCTGCCAAAAGCTCCTGGAGCTGTACTTTGGTAGGTTTGGGGCCCATTGCTATTTTCTTTAGTTTACAGAGTGACCTTAGCTCTCTCATCTGTAGATGGAGGTAAGGTGTGGTGTCGAGTTCCACCACATTCACATCTGTGCTAGACATTATGCTTCTAAAAGTTGGAATACTTTTTAAGAATCTAAAACTGGTTCTAGAATCTAATTCAAACTTTTACAAACTTTTAAACTCTAAAAGAAATGCTAAACAGGATCTAACACAAGGCCCTAGCAGGTCTTTTAAGAATTTAGAAAACTTTTCAAATTGCAAAAATCAATTTCTAATGACAATTTTGGAATTTGTCGTGTGATCAGGTATTGGCTGAGTAGTCCAGCAAATGCAAAGTCTTGTACCCCACCGCTGATCCACCAATGTAGGAAGTTGGCTCTGTATGTGCTATTTCAAAGTAAGGAATAGCATGCACAGAGTCCAAGGGTTCCCCTTAGAGGTAAAATAGTGGTAAAAATAGATAATACTAATGCTCTATTTTGTGGTAGTGTGGTCGAGCAGTAGGCTTATCCAAGGAGTAGTGTTAAGCATTTGTTGTACATACACATAGACAATAAATGAGGTACACACACTCAGAGACAAATCCAGCCAATAGGTTTTTATATAGAAAAATATCTTTTCTTAGTTTATTTTAAGAACCACAGGTTCAAATTCTACATGTAATATCTCATTCGAAAGGTATTGCAGGTAAGTACTTTAGGAACTTCAAATCATCAAAATTGCATGTATACTTTTCAAGTTATTGACAAATAGCTGTTTTAAAAGTGGACACTTAGTGCAATTTTCACAGTTCCTAGGGGAGGTAAGTTTTGATTAGTTTTACCAGGTAAGTAAGACACTTACAGGGTTCAGTTCTTGGTCCAAGGTAGCCCACCGTTGGGGGTTCAGAGCAACCCCAAAGTCACCACACCAGCAGCTCAGGGCCGGTCAGGTGCAGAGTTCAAAGTGGTGCCCAAAACACATAGGCTAGAATGGAGAGAAGGGGGTGCCCCGGTTCCGGTCTGCTTGCAGGTAAGTACCCGCGTCTTCGGAGGGCAGACCAGGGGGGTTTTGTAGGGCACCGGGGGGGACACGAGTCCACACAGAAATTTCACCCTCAGCGGCGCGGGGGCGGCCGGGTGCAGTGTAGAAACAAGCGTCGGGTTCGCAATGTTAGTCTATGAGAGATCTCGGGATCTCTTCAGCGCTGCAGGCAGGCAAGGGGGGGGTTCCTCGGGGAAACCTCCACTTGGGCAAGGGAGAGGGACTCCTGGGGGTCACTTCTCCAGTGAAAGTCCGGTCCTTCAGGTCCTGGGGGCTGCGGGTGCAGGGTCTCTCCCAGGCGTCGGGACTGTAGGTTCAAAGAGTCGCGGTCAGGGGAAGCCTCGGGATTCCCTCTGCAGGCGGCGCTGTGGGGGCTCAGGGGGGACAGGTTTTGGTACTCACAGTATCAGAGTAGTCCTGGGGTCCCTCCTGAGGTGTCGGGTCTCCACCAGCCGAGTCGGGGTCGCCGGGTGCAGTGTTGCAAGTCTCACGCTTCTTGCGGGGAGCTTGCAGGGTTCTTTAAAGCTGCTGGAAACAAAGTTGCAGCTTTTCTTGGAGCAGGTCCGCTGTCCTCGGGAGTTTCTTGTCTTTTCGAAGCAGGGGCAGTCCTCAGAGGATGTCGAGGTCGCTGGTCCCTTCGGAAGGCGTCGCTGGAGCAGGATCTTTGGAAGGCAGGAGACAGGCCGGTGAGTTTCTGGAGCCAAGGCAGTTGTCGTCTTCTGGTCTTCCGCTGCAGGGGTTTTCAGCTGGGCAGTCCTTCTTCTTGTTGCAGGAATCTAATTTTCTAGGGTTCAGGGTAGCCCTTAAATACTAAATTTAAGGGCGTGTTTAGGTCTGGGGGGTTAGTAGCCAATGGCTACTAGCCCTGAGGGTGGGTACACCCTCTTTGTGCCTCCTCCCAAGGGGAGGGGGTCACAATCCTAACCCTATTGGGGGAATCCTCCATCTGCAAGATGGAGGATTTCTAAAAGTTAGAGTCACCTCAGCTCAGGACACCTTAGGGGCTGTCCTGACTGGCCAGTGACTCCTCCTTGTTATTCTCATTATTTTCTCCGGCCTTGCCGCCAAAAGTGGGGCCTGGCCGGAGGGGGCGGGCAACTCCACTAGCTGGAGTGTCCTGCTGGGTTGGCACAAAGGAGGTGAGCCTTTGAGGCTCACCGCCAGGTGTGACAATTCCTGCCTGGGAGAGGTGTTAGCATCTCCACCCAGTGCAGGCTTTGTTACTGGCCTCAGAGTGACAAAGGCACTCTCCCCATGGGGCCAGCAACATGTCTCGGTTTGTGGCAGGCTGCTAGAACTAGTCAGCCTACACAGATAGTCGGTTAAGTTTCAGGGGGCACCTCTAAGGTGCCCTCTGTGGTGTATTTTACAATAAAATGTACACTGGCATCAGGGTGCATTTATTGTGCTGAGAAGTTTGATACCAAACTTCCCAGTTTTCAGTGTAGCCATTATGGTGCTGTGGAGTTCGTGTTTGACAGACTCCCAGACCATATACTCTTATGGCTACCCTGCACTTACAATGTCTAAGGTTTTGTTTAGACACTGTAGGGGTACCATGCTCATGCACTGGTACCCTCACCTATGGTATAGTGCACCCTGCCTTAGGGCTGTAAGGCCTGCTAGAGGGGTGTCTTACCTATACTGCATAGGCAGTGAGAGGCTGGCATGGCACCCTGAGGGGAGTGCCATGTCGACTTACTCGTTTTGTCCTCACTAGCACACACAAGCTGGTAAGCAGTGTGTCTGTGCTGAGTGAGAGGTCTCCAGGGTGGCATAAGACATGCTGCAGCCCTTAGAGACCTTCCTTGGCATCAGGGCCCTTGGTACTAGAAGTACCAGTTACAAGGGACTTATCTGGATGCCAGGGTCTGCCAATTGTGGATACAAAAGTACAGGTTAGGGAAAGAACACTGGTGCTGGGGCCTGGTTAGCAGGCCTCAGCACACTTTCAATTGTAAACATAGCATCAGCAAAGGCAAAAAGTCAGGGGGCAACCATGCCAAGGAGGCATTTCCTTACACCCGGTTTCAGTCTGCCAGCAGGTAAGTACCTGTGATTTCGGAGGGCAGACCAGGGGGGTTTTGTAGGGCACCGGCGGGGACACAAGTCAGCACAACAAGTACACCCTCAGCAGCACAGGGGCAGCCGGGTGCCAGTGTGCAAACAGGTGTCAGGTTTGCAATAGATTTCAATGGGAGACCCAGGGGTCTCTTCAGTGAAGCAGGCAGGCAAGGGGGGGGGCTCCTCGGGTAGCCACCACCTGGGCAAGGGAGAGGGCCACCTGGGGGTCGCTCCTGCACTGGAGGTCGGATCCTTCAGGTCCTGGGGGCTGCGGGTGCAGTGTCTTTACCAGGAATCGGGTCTTTGAAGCAGGCAGTCGCGGTCAGGGGGAGCCTCGGGATTCCCTCTGCAGGCGTCGCTGGGGGGGGGGGGGGCAGGGGGGTCAACTCTGGCTACTCACAGGGTCGCAGTCGCCGGGGAGTCCTCCTTGTAGTGTTGGTTCTCCACAGGTCGAGCCGGGGGTGTCGGGTGCGGAGTGGAAAGTCTCACGCTTCCGGCGGGAAATGTGAGGTCTTTAAAAGTTGCTTCTTTGTTGCAACGTTGCAGTCTTTGTGGAACAGGGCCGCTGTCCTCAGGAGTTCTTGGTCCTTTTAGATGCAGGATAGTCCTCTGAGGCTTCAGAGGTCGCTGTACCCTGGGGGGACGCGTCGCTGTTGCAGTTTTTCTTGAAGTGGGGAGACAGGCTGGTAGGGCTGGGGCCAAAGCAGTTGGTGTCTCAGTCTTCTCTGCAGGGCTTCAGGTCAGCAGTCCTTCGTCGTCTTCAGGTTGCAGGAATCTATCTTCCTAGGTTCTTGGGAGCCCCTAAATACTGAATTTAGGGGTGTGTTTAGGTCTGGGAGGGCAGTAGACAATGGCTTCTGTCCTTGAGGGTGGCTACACCCTCTTTGTGCCTCCTCCCTGAGGGGAGGGGGGCACATCCCTAATCCTACTGGGGGAATCCTCCATCTGCAAAATGGAGGATTTCTAAAAGTCTCAGTCACCTCAGCTCAGGACACCTTAGGGGTTGTCCTGACTGGCCAGTGACTCCTTGTTTTTCTCATTATCTCCTCCGGCCTTGCTGCCAAAAGTGGGGCCGTGGCCGGAGGGGGCGGGCATCTCCACTAGCTGGGATGCCCTGTGGCGCTGTAACAAAGGGGGTGAGCCTTTGAGGCTCACCGCCAGGTGTTACAGTTCCTGCAGGGGGAGGGGAGAAGCACCTCCACCCAGTACAGGCTTTGTTCCTGGCCACAGAGTGACAAAGGCACTCTCTCCATGTGGCCAGCAACATGTCAGGTGTGTGGCAGGCTGGAAAAACTAGTCAGCCCACACTAGAAGTCGGGTATGTTTTCAGGGGGCATCTCTAAGATGCCCTCTGGGGTGTATTTCACAATAAAATGTACACTGGCATCAGTGTGCATTTATTGTGCTGAGAAGTTTGATACCAAACTTCCCAGTTTTCAGTGTAGCCATTATGGTGCTGTGGAGTTCGTGTTTGACAGACTCCCAGACCATACAGGGAGTGCAGAATTATTAGGCAAATGAGTATTTTGACCACATCATCCTCTTTATGCATGTTGTCTTACTCCAAGCTGTATAGGCTCGAAAGCCTACTACCAATTAAGCATATTAGGTGATGTGCATCTCTGTAATGAGAAGGGGTGTGGTCTAATGACATCAACACCCTATATCAGGTGTGCATAATTATTAGGCAACTTCCTTTCCTTTGGCAAAATGGGTCAAAAGAAGGACTTGACAGGCTCCGAAAAGTCAAAAATAGTGAGATATCTTGCAGAGGGATGCAGCACTCTTAAAATTGCAAAGCTTCTGAAGCGTGATCATCGAACAATCAAGCGTTTCATTCAAAATAGTCAACAGGGTCGCAAGAAGCGTGTGGAAAAACCAAGGCGCAAAATAACTGCCCATGAACTGAGAAAAGTCAAGCGTGCAGCTGCCACGATGCCACTTGCCACCAGTTTGGCCATATTTCAGAGCTGCAACATCACTGGAGTGCCCAAAAGCACAAGGTGTGCAATACTCAGAGACATGGCCAAGGTAAGAAAGGCTGAAAGACGACCACCACTGAACAAGACACACAAGCTGAAACGTCAAGACTGGGCCAAGAAATATCTCAAGACTGATTTTTCTAAGGTTTTATGGACTGATTGTAAGGAAATGCCTCCTTGGCATGGTTGCCCCCTGACTTTTTGCCTTTGCTGATGCTATGTTTACAATTGAAAGTGTGCTGAGGCCTGCTAACCAGGCCCCAGCACCAGTGTTCTTTCCCTAACCTGTACTTTTGTATCCACAATTGGCAGACCCTGGCATCCAGATAAGTCCCTTGTAACTGGTACTTCTAGTACCAAGGGCCCTGATGCCAAGGAAGGTCTCTAAGGGCTGCAGCATGTCTTATGCCACCCTGGAGACCTCTCACTCAGCACAGACACACTGCTTACCAGCTTGTGTGTGCTAGTGAGGACAAAACGAGTAAGTCGACATGGCACTCCCCTCAGGGTGCCATGCCAGCCTCTCACTGCCTATGCAGTATAGGTAAGACACCCCTCTAGCAGGCCTTACAGCCCTAAGGCAGGGTGCACTATACCATAGGTGAGGGTACCAGTGCATGAGCATGGTACCCCTACAGTGTCTAAACAAAACCTTAGACATTGTAAGTGCAGGGTAGCCATAAGAGTATATGGTCTGGGAGTCTGTCAAACACGAACTCCACAGCACCATAATGGCTACACTGAAAACTGGGAAGTTTGGTATCAAACTTCTCAGCACAATAAATGCACCCTGATGCCAGTGTACATTTTATTGTAAAATACACCACAGAGGGCACCTTAGAGGTGCCCCCTGAAACTTAACCGACTATCTGTGTAGGCTGACTAGTTCTAGCAGCCTGCCACAAACCGAGACATGTTGCTGGCCCCATGGGGAGAGTGCCTTTGTCACTCTGAGGCCAGTAACAAAGCCTGCACTGGGTGGAGATGCTAACACCTCTCCCAGGCAGGAATTGTCACACCTGGCGGTGAGCCTCAAAGGCTCACCTCCTTTGTGCCAACCCAGCAGGACACTCCAGCTAGTGGAGTTGCCCGCCCCCTCCGGCCAGGCCCCACTTTTGGCGGCAAGGCCGGAGAAAATAATGAGAATAACAAGGAGGAGTCACTGGCCAGTCAGGACAGCCCCTAAGGTGTCCTGAGCTGAGGTGACTCTAACTTTTAGAAATCCTCCATCTTGCAGATGGAGGATTCCCCCAATAGGGTTAGGATTGTGACCCCCTCCCCTTGGGAGGAGGCACAAAGAGGGTGTACCCACCCTCAGGGCTAGTAGCCATTGGCTACTAACCCCCCAGACCTAAACACGCCCTTAAATTTAGTATTTAAGGGCTACCCTGAACCCTAGAAAATTAGATTCCTGCAACAAGAAGAAGGACTGCCCAGCTGAAAACCCCTGCAGCGGAAGACCAGAAGACGACAACTGCCTTGGCTCCAGAAACTCACCGGCCTGTCTCCTGCCTTCCAAAGATCCTGCTCCAGCGACGCCTTCCGAAGGGACCAGCGACCTCGACATCCTCTGAGGACTGCCCCTGCTTCGAAAAGACAAGAAACTCCCGAGGACAGCGGACCTGCTCCAAGAAAAGCTGCAACTTTGTTTCCAGCAGCTTTAAAGAACCCTGCAAGCTCCCCGCAAGAAGCGTGAGACTTGCAACACTGCACCCGGCGACCCCGACTCGGCTGGTGGAGACCCGACACCTCAGGAGGGACCCCAGGACTACTCTGATACTGTGAGTACCAAAACCTGTCCCCCCTGAGCCCCCACAGCGCCGCCTGCAGAGGGAATCCCGAGGCTTCCCCTGACCGCGACTCTTTGAACCTAAAGTCCCGACGCCTGGGAGAGACCCTGCACCCGCAGCCCCCAGGACCTGAAGGACCGGACTTTCACTGGAGAAGTGACCCCCAGGAGTCCCTCTCCCTTGCCCAAGTGGAGGTTTCCCCGAGGAATCCCCCCCTTGCCTGCCTGCAGCGCTGAAGAGATCCCGAGATCTCTCATAGACTAACATTGCGAACCCGACGCTTGTTTCTACACTGCACCCGGCCGCCCCCGCGCCGCTGAGGGTGAAATTTCTGTGTGGACTTGTGTCCCCCCCGGTGCCCTACAAAACCCCCCTGGTCTGCCCTCCGAAGACGCGGGTACTTACCTGCAAGCAGACCGGAACCGGGGCACCCCCTTCTCTCCATTCTAGCCTATGTGTTTTGGGCACCACTTTGAACTCTGCACCTGACCGGCCCTGAGCTGCTGGTGTGGTGACTTTGGGGTTGCTCTGAACCCCCAACGGTGGGCTACCTTGGACCAAGAACTGAACCCTGTAAGTGTCTTACTTACCTGGTAAAACTAATCAAAACTTACCTCCCCTAGGAACTGTGAAAATTGCACTAAGTGTCCACTTTTAAAACAGCTATTTGTCAATAACTTGAAAAGTATACATGCAATTTTGATGATTTGAAGTTCCTAAAGTACTTACCTGCAATACCTTTCGAATGAGATATTACATGTAGAATTTGAACCTGTGGTTCTTAAAATAAACTAAGAAAAGATATTTTTCTATATAAAAACCTATTGGCTGGATTTGTCTCTGAGTGTGTGTACCTCATTTATTGTCTATGTGTATGTACAACAAATGCTTAACACTACTCCTTGGATAAGCCTACTGCTCGACCACACTACCACAAAATAGAGCATTAGTATTATCTATTTTTACCACTATTTTACCTCTAAGGGGAACCCTTGGACTCTGTGCATGCTATTCCTTACTTTGAAATAGCACATACAGAGCCAACTTCCTACATTGGTGGATCAGCGGTGGGGTACAAGACTTTGCATTTGCTGGACTACTCAGCCAATACCTGATCACACGACAAATTCCAAAATTGTCATTAGAAATTGATTTTTGCAATTTGAAAAGTTTTCTAAATTCTTAAAAGACCTGCTAGGGCCTTGTGTTAGATCCTGTTTAGCATTTCTTTTAGAGTTTAAAAGTTTGTAAAAGTTTGAATTAGATTCTAGAACCAGTTTTAGATTCTTAAAAAGTATTCCAACTTTTAGAAGCATAATGTCTAGCACAGATGTGAATGTGGTGGAACTCGACACCACACCTTACCTCCATCTACAGATGAGAGAGCTAAGGTCACTCTGTAAACTAAAGAAAATAGCAATGGGCCCCAAACCTACCAAAGTACAGCTCCAGGAGCTTTTGGCAGAGTTTGAAAAGGCCAACCCCTCTGAGGATGGCAACTCAGAGGATGAAGATAGTGACTTGGAGGGAAATTCCCCCCCTCCAGTCCTACTTAGGGAGAGCAGGGCTTCTCAAGCCCTGACTCCACAAATAATAGTCAGAGATACTGGTTCCCTCACAGGAGGGACCAACAACTCTGAGATCACTGAGGATAACTCCAGTGAAGAGGACATCCAGTTAGCCAGGATGGCCAAAAGATTGGCTTTGGAAAGACAGATCCTAGCCATAGAGAGGGAAAGACAAGAGATGGGCCTAGGACCCATCAATGGTGGCAGCAACATAAATAGGGTCAGAGATTCTCCTGACATGTTGAAAATCCCCAAAGGGATTGTAACTAAATATGAAGATGGTGATGACATCACCAAATGGTTCACAGCTTTTGAGAGGGCTTGTGTAACCAGAAAAGTGAACAGATCTCACTGGGGTGCTCTCCTTTGGGAAATGTTCACAGGAAAGTGTAGGGATAGACTCCTCACACTCTCTGGACAAGATGCAGAATCTTATGACCTCATGAAGGGTACCCTGATTGAGGGCTTTGGATTCTCCACTGAGGAGTACAGGATTAGGTTCAGGGGGGCTCAGAAATCCTCGAGCCAGACCTGGGTTGACTTTGTTGACTACTCAGTGAAAACACTAGATGGTTGGATTCAAGGCAGTGGTGTAAGTAATTATGATGGGCTGTACAATTTATTTGTGAAAGAACACCTGTTAAGTAATTGTTTCAATGATAAACTGCATCAGCATCTGGTAGACCTAGGACCAATTTCTCCCCAAGAATTGGGAAAGAAGGCGGACCATTGGGTCAAGACAAGGGTGTCCAAGACTTCAACAGGGGGTGACCAAAAGAAAGGGGTCACAAAGACTCCCCAGCAGAAGGGTGATGAGACAACCAAAACTAAAAATAGTAAAGAGTCTTCTACAGGCCCCCAAAAACCTGCACAGGAGGGTGGGCCCAGAGCCTCTTCACAAAACAATGGGTACAAGGGTAAAAACTTTGATCCCAAAAAGGCCTGGTGTCATAGCTGTAAACAGCATGGACACCAAACTGGAGACAAGGCCTGTCCCAAGAAAGGTTCCACTCCAAACTCCCATCCAGGTAACACTGGTATGGCTAGTCTCCAAGTGGGATCAACAGTGTGCCCAGAGCAAATCAGGGTCCACACTGAAGCTACTCTAGTTTCTGAGGGTGGGGTGGATTTAGCCACACTAGCTGTCTGGCCGCCTAACATGCAAAAATACAGACAGCAACTCTTAATTAATGGGACTAGAATAGAGGGCCTGAGGGATACAGGTGCCAGTGTCACCATGGTGACAGAGAAACTGGTTTCCCCTGGCCAATACCTGACTGGAAAAACTTACACAGTCACCAACGCTGACAATCAGAGAAAAGTACATCCCATGGCAATGGTTACTTTAGAATGGGGAGGGGTCAATGGCCTGAAACAGGTGGTGGTCTCCTCAAATATCCCAGTGGACTGTCTGCTTGGAAATGACCTGGAGTCCTCAGCATGGGCTGAGGTAGAGCTAAAAACCCATGCAGCAATGCTGGGTATCCCTGAACTGGTGTGTGTGAAAACAAGAGCACAGTGCAAGGCACAGGGTGAAAAAGTAGAGCTGGAGTCTGGAAAAATGGCCCAGCCTACCAAGAGAACAGGAAAGTCAGTTGGGAAACCAACTGCAACACAGCAAAAGAAAGGGAACCTCTCTTCTCAGGAAGAAGTTCTGCCCTCTGAGGGAACTGAGCCTTTGGAGCTTGAACCTTATCAGGTTGAGCTCTTAGGCCCAGGGGGACCCTCAAGGGAAGAGCTGTGTAAGGGACAAGAAACCTGTCCCTCTCTTGAAGGCCTTAGGCAGCAAGCTGCTGAAGAGTCCAAAGGCAAGAAAAATGGAACACATAGGGTCTATTGGGAAGATGGGCTCCTGTACACTGAGGCCAGAGACCCCAAACCTGGTGCCACTAGGAGAGTGGTAGTGCCTCAGCTGTTCAGAGAGTTCATCCTAACATTGGCCCATGACATTCCCCTTGCTGGACATTTGGGACAAACCAAGACGTGGGAGAGGTTAGTCAACCACTTCTACTGGCCCAATATGTCCAACATGGTTAAGGAGTTTTGCCTCTCCTGCCCCACCTGTCAAGCCAGTGGTAAGACAGGTGGGCATCCAAAGGCCCCCCTCATTCCACTTCCAGTGGTGGGGGTGCCCTTTGAAAGAGTGGGTGTGGACATAGTTGGTCCACTGGAACCTCCCACAGCCTCAGGAAATATGTATATCCTGGTAGTAGTGGATCATGCTACCAGGTATCCTGAAGCTATTCCCCTTAGGTCGACTACTGCCCCTGCAGTAGCCAAGGCCCTCATTGGTATCTTTACCAGAGTGGGTTTCCCTAAGGAGGTGGTGTCTGACAGAGGTACCAACTTCATGTCAGCATACCTAAAGCACATGTGGAATGAGTGTGGAGTGACTTATAAATTCACTACACCTTACCATCCACAAACTAATGGCTTAGTTGAGAGATTCAACAAGACATTAAAAGGCATGATCATGGGGCTCCCAGAAAAACTCAAAAGGAGATGGGATGTCCTCCTGCCATGTCTGCTTTTCGCTTACAGGGAGGTACCACAGAAGGGAGTAGGGTTCTCACCCTTTGAACTTCTGTTTGGTCATCCTGTAAGGGGACCACTTGCCCTTGTTAAAGAAGGCTGGGAGAGACCTCTCCATGAGCCTAAACAGGACATAGTGGACTATGTACTTGGCCTTCGCTCTAGAATGGCAGAGTACATGGAAAAGGCAACCAAAAACCTTGAGGCCAGCCAACAGCTCCAGAAGTTTTGGTATGACCAAAAGGCTGCACTGGTTGAGTTCCAACCAGGGCAGAAAGTCTGGGTTCTGGAGCCTGTGGCTCCCAGGGCACTCCAGGACAAATGGAGTGGCCCTTACCCAGTACTAGAGAGGAAGAGTCAGGTCACCTACTTGGTGGACCTGGGCACGAGCAGGAGCCCCAAAAGGGTGATCCATGTAAACCGCCTTAAGCTCTTCCACGACAGGGCTGATGTCAATCTGTTGATGGTAACAGATGAGGATCAGGAGGCAGAGAGTGAACCTCTCCCTGATCTTCTGTCATCAGACCCAAAAGATGGTACAGTAGATGGAGTGATCTACTCAGACACCCTCTCTGGCCAACAGCAAGCTGATTGTAGGAGAGTCCTACAACAGTTTCCTGAACTCTTCTCCTTAACCCCTGGTCAGACACACCTGTGTACCCATGATGTGGACACAGGAGACAGCATGCCTGTCAAGAACAAAATCTTTAGACAGTCTGACCATGTTAAGGAAAGCATCAAGGTGGAAGTCCACAAGATGCTGGAATTGGGAGTCATTGAGCGCTCTGACAGCCCCTGGGCTAGCCCAGTGGTCTTAGTCCCCAAACCTCACACCACAGATGGAAAGAAAGAGATGAGGTTTTGTGTGGACTACAGAGGGCTCAATTCTGTCACCAAGACAGATGCTCATCCAATTCCAAGAGCTGATGAGCTCATTGATAAATTAGGTGCTGCCAAATTTCTAAGTACCTTTGACTTGACAGCAGGGTACTGGCAAATAAAAATGGCACCTGGAGCAAAAGAAAAGACAGCATTCTCCACACCTGATGGGCATTATCAGTTTACTGTTATGCCCTTTGGTTTAAAGAATGCCCCTGCCACCTTCCAAAGGTTGGTGAATCAAGTCCTTGCTGGCTTGGAGTCCTTTAGCACCGCTTATCTTGATGATATTGCTGTCTTTAGCTCCACCTGGCAGGATCACCTGGTCCACCTGAAGAAGGTTTTGAAGGCTCTGCAATCTGCAGGCCTCTCTATCAAGGCATCCAAATGCCAGATAGGGCAGGGAACTGTGGTTTACTTGGGCCACCTTGTAGGTGGAGGCCAAGTTCAGCCACTCCAACCCAAGATCCAGACCATTCTGGACTGGGTAGCTCCAAAAACCCAGACTCAAGTCAGGGCATTCCTTGGCTTGACTGGGTACTACAGGAGGTTTGTGAAGGGATATGGATCCATTGTGACAGCCCTCACTGAGCTCACCTCCAAGAAAATGCCCAAGAAAGTGAACTGGACTGTGGACTGCCAACAGGCCTTTGACACCCTGAAACAAGCAATGTGCTCAGCACCAGTTCTCAAAGCTCCAGATTATTCTAAGCAGTTCATTGTGCAGACTGATGCCTCTGAACATGGGATAGGGGCAGTTTTGTCCCAAACAAATGATGATGGCCTTGACCAGCCTGTTGCTTTCATTAGCAGGAGGTTACTCCCCAGGGAGCAGCGTTGGAGTGCCATTGAGAGGGAGGCCTTTGCTGTGGTTTGGTCCCTGAAGAAGCTGAGACCATACCTCTTTGGGACTCACTTCCTAGTTCAAACCGACCACAGACCTCTCAAATGGCTGATGCAAATGAAAGGTGAAAATCCTAAACTGTTGAGGTGGTCCATCTCCCTACAGGGAATGGACTTTATAGTGGAACACAGACCTGGGACTGCCCATGCCAATGCAGATGGCCTTTCCAGGTTCTTCCACTTAGAAAATGAAGACTCTCTTGGGAAAGGTTAGTCTCATCCTCTTTCGTTTGGGGGGGGGTTGTGTAAGGAAATGCCTCCTTGGCATGGTTGCCCCCTGACTTTTTGCCTTTGCTGATGCTATGTTTACAATTGAAAGTGTGCTGAGGCCTGCTAACCAGGCCCCAGCACCAGTGTTCTTTCCCTAACCTGTACTTTTGTATCCACAATTGGCAGACCCTGGCATCCAGATAAGTCCCTTGTAACTGGTACTTCTAGTACCAAGGGCCCTGATGCCAAGGAAGGTCTCTAAGGGCTGCAGCATGTCTTATGCCACCCTGGAGACCTCTCACTCAGCACAGACACACTGCTTACCAGCTTGTGTGTGCTAGTGAGGACAAAACGAGTAAGTCGACATGGCACTCCCCTCAGGGTGCCATGCCAGCCTCTCACTGCCTATGCAGTATAGGTAAGACACCCCTCTAGCAGGCCTTACAGCCCTAAGGCAGGGTGCACTATACCATAGGTGAGGGTACCAGTGCATGAGCATGGTACCCCTACAGTGTCTAAACAAAACCTTAGACATTGTAAGTGCAGGGTAGCCATAAGAGTATATGGTCTGGGAGTCTGTCAAACACGAACTCCACAGCACCATAATGGCTACACTGAAAACTGGGAAGTTTGGTATCAAACTTCTCAGCACAATAAATGCACCCTGATGCCAGTGTACATTTTATTGTAAAATACACCACAGAGGGCACCTTAGAGGTGCCCCCTGAAACTTAACCGACTATCTGTGTAGGCTGACTAGTTCTAGCAGCCTGCCACAAACCGAGACATGTTGCTGGCCCCATGGGGAGAGTGCCTTTGTCACTCTGAGGCCAGTAACAAAGCCTGCACTGGGTGGAGATGCTAACACCTCTCCCAGGCAGGAATTGTCACACCTGGCGGTGAGCCTCAAAGGCTCACCTCCTTTGTGCCAACCCAGCAGGACACTCCAGCTAGTGGAGTTGCCCGCCCCCTCCGGCCAGGCCCCACTTTTGGCGGCAAGGCCGGAGAAAATAATGAGAATAACAAGGAGGAGTCACTGGCCAGTCAGGACAGCCCCTAAGGTGTCCTGAGCTGAGGTGACTCTAACTTTTAGAAATCCTCCATCTTGCAGATGGAGGATTCCCCCAATAGGGTTAGGATTGTGACCCCCTCCCCTTGGGAGGAGGCACAAAGAGGGTGTACCCACCCTCAGGGCTAGTAGCCATTGGCTACTAACCCCCCAGACCTAAACACGCCCTTAAATTTAGTATTTAAGGGCTACCCTGAACCCTAGAAAATTAGATTCCTGCAACAAGAAGAAGGACTGCCCAGCTGAAAACCCCTGCAGCGGAAGACCAGAAGACGACAACTGCCTTGGCTCCAGAAACTCACCGGCCTGTCTCCTGCCTTCCAAAGATCCTGCTCCAGCGACGCCTTCCGAAGGGACCAGCGACCTCGACATCCTCTGAGGACTGCCCCTGCTTCGAAAAGACAAGAAACTCCCGAGGACAGCGGACCTGCTCCAAGAAAAGCTGCAACTTTGTTTCCAGCAGCTTTAAAGAACCCTGCAAGCTCCCCGCAAGAAGCGTGAGACTTGCAACACTGCACCCGGCGACCCCGACTCGGCTGGTGGAGACCCGACACCTCAGGAGGGACCCCAGGACTACTCTGATACTGTGAGTACCAAAACCTGTCCCCCCTGAGCCCCCACAGCGCCGCCTGCAGAGGGAATCCCGAGGCTTCCCCTGACCGCGACTCTTTGAACCTAAAGTCCCGACGCCTGGGAGAGACCCTGCACCCGCAGCCCCCAGGACCTGAAGGACCGGACTTTCACTGGAGAAGTGACCCCCAGGAGTCCCTCTCCCTTGCCCAAGTGGAGGTTTCCCCGAGGAATCCCCCCCTTGCCTGCCTGCAGCGCTGAAGAGATCCCGAGATCTCTCATAGACTAACATTGCGAACCCGACGCTTGTTTCTACACTGCACCCGGCCGCCCCCGCGCCGCTGAGGGTGAAATTTCTGTGTGGACTTGTGTCCCCCCCGGTGCCCTACAAAACCCCCCTGGTCTGCCCTCCGAAGACGCGGGTACTTACCTGCAAGCAGACCGGAACCGGGGCACCCCCTTCTCTCCATTCTAGCCTATGTGTTTTGGGCACCACTTTGAACTCTGCACCTGACCGGCCCTGAGCTGCTGGTGTGGTGACTTTGGGGTTGCTCTGAACCCCCAACGGTGGGCTACCTTGGACCAAGAACTGAACCCTGTAAGTGTCTTACTTACCTGGTAAAACTAATCAAAACTTACCTCCCCTAGGAACTGTGAAAATTGCACTAAGTGTCCACTTTTAAAACAGCTATTTGTCAATAACTTGAAAAGTATACATGCAATTTTGATGATTTGAAGTTCCTAAAGTACTTACCTGCAATACCTTTCGAATGAGATATTACATGTAGAATTTGAACCTGTGGTTCTTAAAATAAACTAAGAAAAGATATTTTTCTATATAAAAACCTATTGGCTGGATTTGTCTCTGAGTGTGTGTACCTCATTTATTGTCTATGTGTATGTACAACAAATGCTTAACACTACTCCTTGGATAAGCCTACTGCTCGACCACACTACCACAAAATAGAGCATTAGTATTATCTATTTTTACCACTATTTTACCTCTAAGGGGAACCCTTGGACTCTGTGCATGCTATTCCTTACTTTGAAATAGCACATACAGAGCCAACTTCCTACACTGATGAAATGAGAGTGAGTCTTGATGGGCCAGATGGATGGGCCCGTGGCTGGATTGGTAAAGGGCAGAGAGCTCCAGTCCGACTCAGACGCCAGCAAGGTGGAGGTGGAGTACTGGTTTGGGCTGGTATCATCAAAGATGAGCTTGTGGGGCCTTTTCGGGTTGAGGATGGAGTCAAGCTCAACTCCCAGTCCTACTGCCAGTTCCTGGAAGACACCTTCTTCAAGCAGTGGTACAGGAAGAAGTCTGCATCCTTCAAGAAAAACATGATTTTCATGCAGGACAATGCTCCATCACACGCGTCCAAGTACTCCACAGTGTGGCTGGCAAGAAAGGGTATAAAAGAAGGAAATCTAATGACATAGCCTCCTTGTTCACCTGATCTGAACCCCATTGAGAACCTGTGGTCCATCATCAAATGTGAGATTTACAAGGAGGGAAAACAGTACACCTCTCTGAACAGTGTCTGGGAGGCTGTGGTTGCTGCTGCACGCAATGTTGATGGTGAACAGATCAAAACACTGACAGAATCCATGGATGGCAGGCTTTTGAGTGTCCTTGCAAAGAAAGGTGGCTATATTGGTCACTGATTTGTTTTTGTTTTGTTTTTTAATGTCAGAAATGTATATTTGTGAATGTTGAGATGTTATATTGGTTTCACTGGTAATAATAAATAATTGAAATGGGTATATATTTTTTTTTGTTAAGTTGCCTAATAATTATGCACAGTAATAGTCACCTGCACACACAGATATCCCCCTAACATAGCTAAAACTAAAAACAAACTAAAAACTACTTCCAGAAATATTCAGCTTTGATATTAATGAGTTTTTTGGGTTCATTGAGAACATGGTTGTTGTTCAATAATAAAATTAATCCTCAAAAATACAACTTGCCTAATAATTCTGCACTCCCTGTATACTCTTATGGCTACCCTGCACTTACAATGTCTAAGGTTTGTGTTAGACACTGTAGGGGCACAGTGCTCATGCACTGGTGCCCTCACCTATGGTATAGTGCATCCTGCCTTAGGGCTGTAAGGCCTGCTAGAGGGGTGACTTATCTATACTGCATAGGCAGTGTGAGGTTGGCATGGCACCCTGAGGGGAGTGCCATGTCGACTTACTCGTTTTGTCCTCACCAGCACACAAAAGCTGGCAAGCAGTGTCTGTGCTGAGTGAGGGGTCCCCAGGGTGGCATAAGACATGCTGCAGCCCTTAGAGACCTTCCCTGGCATCAGGGCCCTTAGTACCAGGGGTACCAGTTACAAGGGACTTACCTAGATGCCAGTGGGTGCCAATTGTGTAAACAAAAGTACAGGTTAGGGAAAGAACCCTGGTGCTGGGGCCTGGTTAGCAGGCCTCAGCACACTTTCAAATCAAAACATAGCATCAGCAAAGGCAAAAAGTCAGGGGGTAACCATGCCAAGGAGGCATTTCCTTACAATGGGCTCTTTGAAGTCCCATGCCTTAGAGTGCTAATTAGCAGGCCATCCTTTTGGAAGGGGTGTACAACTCTTCTGCCAGAGCAGGATTTGTTCTTAACCGCCCTAGAGCGGATGGTCTCACCCTTGGGGTGGGAGGGAGGTCTGAAACTTGTGTATGGCGCAGGCTGGTTACGACCAGTTAGCCAGCACACTAGTAGCTGGTAGATTTTTCAGGTGGTACCTCTAAGGTCCCCTCTGAGGGCATGTTTTAAGAAATCCATCACTGGCATCAGTGAGGGTTTATTACTATGAGATGTTTAATACCAATCGCCCCTATTTCAGTGAAGCCATCATGTAGCTGGGGAACTCGTATTGACCATTGTTTAGCACATATACTTAAAATGACTTTCCTGGTCACTTACGATGCCTAAGAATCAACATACATAGCAGGGGCATATCTGCTCTTGCAGATATGACCACACGTAATATAATGCACCCCACCTTAGGACTTGAAGGCCTGAAGGGGTGACTTTACATATACTGCATGCAGCATTAGTGGCCATGGCACACAGGCTGTGTGCCATGTCATGTTTTCACTTTTAGCTGCACCACGACACGCAGTCTGCATGAGCTAGGTGATGGTGCCCTGAGTGTGGTACAATACAGGTTGCAGCCCTTGGGAACCCTCTTTGGTACCCATGCCGTAGGTACCTTGAGTACCATTTACTAGGGACTTGCAGGGGTGCCAAAAGAGTTGCCAAATGGGGTAACAGTTGTGCATTTTTGGGGAAAGAACAGTGGCACTGGGGCCCTGGTTAGCAGGAGCCTAGTGTACTTCAGTCAAAAGTTGCATCAAATACCAGGCAAAAGGTTGCAGGGGTACTATAATGAAAGCCCAGTCTCCTACAAGGTGGAAGCTTAGGTTTTTGAACCTTGGTGAGACATATGTTAGTGGAGGATGACAGCCAGGTGCAATCTCCTTTGGCTGGTGTTGTGGGTCAGTCGGAACTGCAGGCACTCCTGCTTTCGCAGACTGTCCCTTTGACAAAAGACATGACAAAGGAGATTGCATTCTAAAGATGTTGGCACCCACAACACGAATTTTAAAGTACCAAACACTAAAACATATCTGTGTCTGGAAATGAACTATAAAAGTGAGGCTGCTGCAACGAAGGACGGGGACCAAGATCTGCTAGTCTTCCAGTTGGGTGAAGGGCCATCATGCAGGAAGCCAAGAACATTTGCCCTGTGCCTGGAACACTAGCTGTGTGCTGCTTGCCTAGGCCAGTGTGTCTCATGAGGTGGAGGAAAGTTCCTGAAGCGAGGAAGTCCTAGCAGGGATCCTGGTGAGTGGAGCATGATTGGTGAAATGTAATTCTTCTGATCCAGTTGGGACAGTTGTTTCGAAGGAGTCGCCCCCCCCCCCCCCCCCCCCCCCCACATCCTCCCCTTGTAGAAGTCTGTAACTCCCATTGAGGTGACGGTGAAGTTTTGAGTTGTTCCCAGTTGAAGTGACATTTTTAGGGCAGTCACCCTTACCCGTTACACACTGTGTCTGGAGGGAACCACTAGGACTGTTGGGAGTCCTCTTCCCGAGAAGCCTTGGACATTTGCGCTTGTTACCCCTGAGTCAATGGCTGATGGGGTAATACTTGGCCCAACTGTTCATGATCTATTATAGATCAGCCCTGAGACAGCAGAAGTAATGTCTCAATGCCCACTTTTGGGCATAGGAGCCCCTGACTGTCCCGTGGCTCTCTGAAAGGGTTTGTGACATGAGGAACCTGCAATTAGATATTCACCTAAAAGAGTGTTACCGAAGTAAGTAAATTGTTCTGTAGGTAAGTAACTCATTTCTTATTTCTACAGCATAAAAAATAAATAACGGTTGTATAGGTAACTAATTTCTTATGTTTACTGCTCTCTGCGTTAATCTACTCAATGTTACGTCTCCTTCAATAGATCTCCATTGATATTTGTGAGTTCTGAATAGTCACTCCAAAACGTGGGATTCTGGAGCAATTTTTCTAAAAATATTTTCATGTAGCAATTTCTTTTGCTATGATCTAGTAAAGAATGACTCATACCTCCATCAGTAGAAGAAGCTACCCAGTGTGGATATCAATTGCTCCGCAACAAAAAGAATTTGCATTGAGAGCTGCATTTGTGTAACCAAGTTTCCATGTCAGTAATTTGAATACAGCAGATGATTTTCAGTTTACTGTATGATTCTGATTTGCATTAGGGTGATAATTTTGAAATATAGTTGGTATGTTAATCTTTATCTGTAGGAATCACCTATCATTCTGAGGGATGGAAATGGCACAATCTATCCCATGGCAAAAGATTGTATGGGTGGAATAAGAGATCCGGATTGGCTTGATCTACCTCCAATAAGCAGCCTTGGTATGGGTGTTCATTCTTTATCAAATCTTCCTGCCAATTCGACCATTAAGAAGAGAGCAGCTATAATCATCATGGCTGTGGAGGTATGTTGCAGAGGAAGACAATAACATTATTTTTAAGGCGGTATGTGTTGGAAATGGTTGATTCTACATTATTTGTTTTGCCTGTTAGCAGACTGTTTGAATACTCCATAATGTTAAATGTTGACCGTGGAGTGTGAAGAATATTCGGGGCATAGTAATGGTCCCTTATGTACTATCTACTTATTGAAATCTTTTTAAATTATGCACAGTTAATATGAATCACAAGTTCCAAAAAACTTGCAATTTAATAAAATTGGGTTTGTGGGACGTGGAGCTGTAGATGCACATGCTGCTCATACTCCTTCCATCCAGTTTGTCCCAGATGTTTGCAGCTTGCTTTTCTTCAAAGAAGTCTTTCAAGTCTTGCAATATAAGTAACTCCAGTTATGATTGGTATTGCGCATGGGTATCGGCTCCGTTCTTAAATTGGTTTCTCTCTGCCATAGGGTTTAGGTGTTTTCCTTCAAGCTGCGGTCTGTCGCTGCGTGCTTTTCTCGACTGGCCCATTTGTTTCCCACTTTATCGTTACTCAAATCTGGGAAAATCCCACTGAATTATTATTGGAATTTGGGGACCCCCACTGGGTCATTACTGAAAGCCGGGGAACCCATCCTAAACATTGATGATTTGAAATGCAAAACAATATACAAAAATACAGAAATAAACATTCATTTAGCACATACAAATGATAACAAATTTTATTTAATTTGCAAACAAACCTAAAAGAAAATAATTTTAATAGGAAGGTTTGAGCTTTTCTAAATTCAATTGAAGCCACACACTGTCCATACTGTGTTCTGTTTGATGCACCTACATTGCTCCCACGAATTTACCCACTTTATATACACTTTATTATTCTGTTAATATTTAATTTTAAAATCAGCAGTTGCGGGACCCCTTGAGGAGGCTTCACAGGCCCCCAGGGGTCCCTGGACCATGGGTTGGGAACCACTGCTCTAGGCCATCGGTTGAAGAAACAATGTTTTGAAAATTGGTGCCTAGTGTTTGAGTCGTCTCTCCTTCGCCTCCACAGTTGACCACTTAGAGGACTCCTTCCACTCCTCAGCACCTAGAATGCACCCGTAATGAAAGGACTCAGTTCTGCTACTGCCTGAAATGTTGAGTGAAGTACCCCAGGATAGCCCTACCTCAGGTTTACACCCTTTGTCTTCATACCATCAGAAGGCAAACCGGTCACTGGTATCTTTAAGTAGCCAATTGAGAGAAGTGACCACAGCTAGGATGAACAAGTTTAAGCCTTCCCCCCTGACCCTTGTTGCATCAGGGGACAAGTGCTTCTTGATTCTCTAGTGGTGCACACTGCACAGAAATGTGCAAACTCAAGGGCATGGGGGAATACCCCCACATGTTTCCCACTGAACTGGGAGAGTAAGAAAACTGATGCAGTAGGGAAGACGGTAGCGGCCCAATCTGCTGCAGATTGGCCTATCACTAATTTGTTAGTTACTCTCTTGATGCAATTGTGCCCACTGGGACGAGATGGAAGAGGAGTTGCAACATCTCCCAGACCAGTACGAAAGGAGGTCAGGAGTTTGTGACTAAGGGAAAAATCATCACCAGTACCACCATCAAGTGCACTGTGGATTCAGCCAGCAGATACTCCTGCTCAGGGTATCATCTGACCAGACACGCCTGACTGCCTGCTTCTGGTTTTAAACTAGGGGTTCAGCACCATCTGGTGAACTTGCCCTTCAGCGGCACACATCTGTTCAATCCTCAGATTGACCAGATGTTGGGAAAAAAAAATAGAGGATACCGAGACTGACAAAGCTAAGGGTGCATTGCAGACCCTCTCTTGGATTCAGCGTATTAAACATAAAACCACTCCCATATAGCACTCTCAGTCAGATTATCAAATCCCCATAGAGGATCAGCATTTTTCACTTGGGGAACTCAACTTGAAATTCTTAACAATTTTTAAAAGCACTATGGAATCAAAAACAGTTTTAAAAAAATGGGAAAGAACTTTGGGTCTTTGGTAATTTATTACATGTTATTTTTTTAACGGCCTACAAATAGTTAATGAGATGCCTATCTTATTTCAGCACCCACTTTCCATAGATGTTTAGGCGTTCTTTTACCTCTGTCACTTTATTACTTGCATTATTGTTACAATAGAAACATTTTGATACAGCAAATGTTTTTCGCTTTTCAGTGTATGCACACTTTTAATGGACACATATCTAACAGTAGTTTGAACTTAGATGGGTAGTGAGGCCCTCCCAAATATATACTCCTGGAAATGTAGTTTTCATTTTATGTATACTAGTTGTTTTTAGTGTCTGTCTTTCTTTTGCATCTCCCGCATAAAAATGCACTGACTTAAAACCTATTTAAAAATATATTTTTGCAGTGTCAATCTTTTCTACATTCACATGCTGTGCATTATTCTTCTGTTTTTACTTTTTTTTTTTTTTTTGGGCGTTGACCGTCTGACCGTTTGGTGCCTAATCCAGCTGCTCCTAAAGTCATATGTCTTCCCCAGATGCTTCGAAGAGTGGTCGCCATCTTCAGAGTCTGTTTTTCCTCTGTTGGGTGCGGAAGCATTGCTGAAGGCTCTTGAAACATTGGAAAAAAGGAAGTTTTATGGAGAGTTTGAGAGACCTATGAACAAAGCATGAGATTTGGAGTCACCAAGGGTCCGCACACCGGAATGTGACATGGAAAATGTACTGTTTTTTGCTTCTGGCCCAAGTGCCACCACAAGTTTGCACAGAAGGATATTGTGGGAAAGCACCTTTTTTGACTTGGGTAGCCCCCACTTTTTGCCTGGTTTCTGATGTGGCTTTGACTGTTAGTGCAGTGGGTCCCAGCAAACCACGTCCCCGGTGCCAGATCTCTTCCCCAAAATTGCCAAGTTGTTTTCCACAACTGGCAAACTCTTTATACAAGTCCTTAGTAAATGGTACCCCTGGCCCCTAGGGCCTGGAGTACTAAGGGAGGTCACTGAGGGCTGCAGCACCAGTTATTCCAACCCCAGAGACCCCTCACCAAACACACACAGAGCTGCCATTGCAGACTGCGTCTGTTGGTGCAGGCTAGATTGAAAACACAACCTGTCACACCCCCCTGTGTGCCAGGTACCCTATCAAAGCATGTGTCAGGTGTAAGTCTCCCTGAAGGCAGGGTGCACAAAGGCACATGTGAGGGCATCTGTGCATGGGGTGTTCCAATTGTGGAAACAATGGTAATTTTTTAGTGAAAGAACACTGGTGCTGGGACCTTGTTAGCAGGGTCCCAGCACACTTCTCAGTCAAGTCAGCAGCAATATCAGGCAAAAAGTGGGGGAAGGGGGGGGCAACAAGGAGCCATTTTCCTACACCCAGTGATTGTGCATTCTCCTCCAAATTGTGTTGTTTTGGTACTTCATACACCCCACAGTTGGCATACTTGTGTACCCCTGTAAGTCCCTGGTAGATGGTATGTAGGTACCCAAGGCATTGGTTCACCTGGGGCCTCCCATGGGCTGCAGCATGTATTATGCCATCCAGGTGAGCCCATGTAGACTGTCTGCAGACCTGCCATTTGCATGCACCCTTTCACTGCTGACCGCTACATCAGGTCACTAAGTCACCCCTATAATAGACCATTTCAGCCTAAATTGCAGGGAGCAGATCCCTGTGTGTATGGGAACCCCTACATGAGTAGAGGTGCACCTACGAATTCCAATTCCTTGGACTTCGGAAGTGCGGGGAAGCCATTTTATCTATGTACTGGCCATTGGTCACTACCTGTGGTCCAGCTACATAATGATACCTCCAAACCTGGGCATGTTTGGCATCAAACATATCGGAATCATACCCAATTACTGGTTCCAGTACTGGTGCAATTATTCCATTCACTCCGGGGATTCCTTAATGGATCCCCCAGTTCTGCTCCTACCAGTTTTTCAGGATCTGTGGGCAGCCCCCCCAGACACAGTTCTGCCCCCCTTCTACTTGACAAGCTCAAGCAGGGGACAGCAGAAGAAAGGATTTCCTGTAGGAGAGGGGTGCAACCTCCTCTCCTTTGGAAATAGGTGTTACTGGGCTATGGAGGGGTAGCCTCCCCTCGCCACCAGGCTGCTTTGAAGGGCACATTTGGTGCCCTCCTTGCATAATCCTGTTTGCAACTGTCCAGGGACCACTGATCCCTGCTTTGGCGCGAAATACAAAGGAAAGGGGATTGACCACTCCCCTGTCCATCTCCACTCCTAGGATGATACCCAGAGCCCTCCAGGTGGCCACTTGGTTCTACCATCTTGGAAACAAGTTGTGCAAAGGCCTCTGGGAGCATGACTGGGTAGGCCAGGCAGCTTGACATCATTGACCCCTCCTGATAGGTGGTCATAGCCAGGGAGTGACCAAACCCCATTATTGGGCTATTGAGGGGTCTCCCTTGAGGATAGGTCCCCAGATTTGTTGTGCAAGATACTGGAAGGAACTCTCTGCAAGTCATCATCCACTCCTGGCCTCTAGAACCGCTGCTGGCCTGCACAGGACAAGACTGCACTGCCAGGAAGACTTATTTTTGCAACATTGTTACTGAGGCTTCTGTCCGCATTCTGCAACATCGCCAAGGCTGTTCATCCTCTAGGTCGGCAAGATTTCAACTGCACCAAGAAGGAAGGACACCCCCCCCCCCACCACCCTGGAGTGAAGAAGTCACTATCCGGCATCCTCAGCCAGCCAGCTCCTAAGGCAACGGCATCTGGCTGGTGGGATCTTCTGTCCATCGGATCTGCAAAGCTCTCCAACACAGGTGGTGGTTCTGAGGTATCCCCTGGTCCTCTCTGCCTTCTATCTAATGTGGGCGACGGTGAGCCCTTGTCTTTGCCACTGGGATAGAATCGCGACTGTTACACCAACAAAGGCTTGTTGACTTCTACTCTGAGGGAGCTTCAGGATCCAAGTAGCCCTGGCCACCAGCACTCTACCTCTGCAAGGATGGTCTCCTTTCTGCACCTCCAGCGACGTGGAACTCTTCTTCAAGTGTGCTGTCTGGGCCTCACTGCGACTTACTTTGCCTGCTGTCAGTGGGTTGCCTGTGGAGGCTCTGACTGCTTTTTTTGGCTCTCCTGCGTCCTGAAGGTCAGTCTGGACTCCCCTCCAAGGGTTGAGTCTACAGACCTTCCTGGTCCTCCACAGCTCTGCAAAACTTCCAACAGCTCTCTTGCATTTCCCTGTGCTTGTTGGTGGTCCTCCTGTCCACTGGCCCATCTGAAATCTGGCGATTGTCGAGGGACAGCTTGTAGGTGACTTCAGGGACTCCACTGCATCACCTGGACCCCACTGCTGGACTTCATCCATCACCAACAACCCGGATCGTCAGCTGCAGAAGGCTGGGCATTGCCTCCTGCTCCACCTGGGCACTCCTACGTAGAGTGGACTCTGTCCCCTTCATTTGCAGGTCCTCATTGCCCAGAATCAGCCCTTGGGTTCTACTGGTCTAGTCCTGGTTCTGCATTTATCCAATCATGGCATCCTCATGTTAGCCTATGAGGCAACCTGGTAACTTACCTCTCTGCACCCGGCCACTGGGGATCTTCTAGGTACTTACCTTTTGGGCTTCCACTCTTTCCCAGTTAACGCCATACTCTCTGGTGGGGGACACCCTTTCGCATTCCTGTTTTTTAGTATTTGGTTTGGCCCCCCTATTGGGCCCTTGCTAATTTGTTTTTTTTTAGTACCTTCTGTTGTATAGTCTGTGTTAATACCTCCAGAGGAAGGCATATAAATGTTAGTCTAGTTTAGTGTGCCTATAATAAAGTACCTTTATATTTACAACAGTTTGTGGTACCTTTCATGTGTCATACGTTACTGTGTGACTGTTGTGGTATTGCAAGTGCTTCACATGCCTGCTAGATAAGTTTTGGCTGCTCACCACAGCTACCCGGAGAGAGAGCCCTTGTTGTCTAGACACTGTAACCCGGTCTAACCACGTGTAATACTATAGGTGTCCACTACATACTGGGCCAGCTTCCTTCAGTTCTCATCAGTGCCCAGTACTCAACTTTGCTTCCTGAGATTGGCTTCATAAGTCGTCATTGTAGGAAGTTGGCTCTGTATGTACTATTTCAAAGTAAGAAATAGCATGCACAGAGTCCAAGGGTTCCCCTTAGAGGTAAGATAGTGGCAAAAAGAGATAATTCTAATGCTCTATTTTGTGGTATTGTGGTTGAGCAGTAGGCTTATCAGAGGGTAGTGTTATGCATTTGTTGTACACACACAGGCAATAAATGAGGAACACACACACACTCAGACAATTCCAGGCCAATAGGTTTTTATATAGAAAAATATATTTTCTTAGTTTATTGTAAGAACCACAGGTTCAAGATTTACAAACAATACTTTAAATGAAAGGTATTTCACTTAGGAAATTTAGGAACTTTGAATTAGCAAAATAGTATATACAGTTTTCACACAAATGGCAATAAGCTATTTTAAAACTGGACACAGTGCAATTTTCAACAGTTCCTGGGGGAGGTAAGTGTTTGTTAGCTTTGCAGGTAAGCAAACCACCTACAGGGTTCAAAGTTGGGCCCAAGGTAGCCCAACGTTGGGGGTTCAGAGCAACCCCAAAGTTACCACACCAGCAGCTCAGGGCCGGTCAGGTGCAGAGGTCAAAGTGGTGCCCAAAATGCATAGGCTTCAATGGAGAAGGGGGTGCCCCGGTTCCAGTCTGCCAGCAGGTAGGTACCCGCGTCTTCGGAGGGCAGACCAGGGGGTTTTGTAGGGCACCGGGGGGGACACAAGTCAGCACAAAAAGTACACCCTCAGCGGCACAGGGCGGCCGGGTGCAGTGTGCAAACAGGCGTCGGGTTTGCAATGTAGTCCAATGGGAGACCAAGGGGTCTCTTCAGTGATGCAGGCAAGGGGGGGGCTCCTCTGGGTAGCCACCACCTGTGCAAGGGAGAGGGCCACCTGGGGGTCGCTCCTGCACTGGAGGTCGGATCCTTCAGGTCCTGTGGGGCTGCGGGTGCAGTGTCCTTACCAGGCGTCGGGTTCTTAGAAGCAGGAGGTCGCAGTCAGGGGGAGCCTCTGGATTCTCTCTACAGGCGTCGCTGTGGGGGCTCAGGGGGGTCAACTCTGGCTACTCACTGGCTCGCAGTCGCTGGGGAGTCCTCCCTGTAGTGTTGGTTCTCCACAAGTTGAGCCGGGGGCGTCGGGTGCAGAGTGCAAAGTCTCACGCTTCCGGCGGGAAACGTGTGTTCATTAAAAGTTGCTTCTTTGTTGCAAAGATGCTTCTTTCTTGGAGCAGAGCCGCTGTCCTCTGGAGTTCTTGGTCCTTTTAGATGCAGGGTAGTCCTCTGAGGCTTCAGAGGTCGCTGGACCCTGTGGAACGCGTCGCTGGAGCAGTTCTTTTGAAGGGGGGAGACAGGCCGGTAGAGCTGGGGCCAAACCAGTTGGTGTCTCCGTCTTCTCTGCAGGTTTTTCAGCTCAGCAGTCCTTCTTCGTCTTACGTAGCAAGAATCTATCTTCCTTGGTTCTGGGGGCCCCTAAATACTCAATTTAGGGGTGTGTTTAGGTCTGGGGGGTTAGTAGCCAAAGGCTACTAGTTCTGAGGGTGGCTACACCCTCTTTGTGCCTCCTCCCTGAGGGGAGGGGGCACATCCCTAATCCTATTGGGGGAATCCTCCATCTGCAAGATGGAGGATTTTAAAAGTCAGTCACCTCAGCTAAGGACACCTTAGGGGCTGTCCTGACTGGCCAGTGACTCCTCCTTGTTTTTCTCATTATCTCCTCCAGCCTTGCTGCCAAAAGTGGGGTAGTGGCCGGAGGGGGCGGGCAACTCCACTAGCTGGAGTGCCCTGGGGTGCTGTAACAAAGGGGGTGAGCCTTTGAGGCTCACCGCCAGGTGTTACAGTTCCTGCAGGGGGAGGTGAGAAGCACCTCCACCCAGTACAGGCTTTGTTACTAGCCACAGAGTGACAAAGGCACTCTCCCCATGTGGCCAGCAACATGTCTGGTGTGTGGCAAGCTGCTAAAACTAGTCAGCCCACACTGGAAGTCGGTATGGTTTCAGGGGGCATATTTAAGATGCCCTCTGGGGTGTATTTCACAATAAAATGTACATTGGCATCAGGGTGCATTTATTGTGCTGAGAAGTTTGATACCAAACTTCCCAGTTTTCAGTGTAGCCATTATGGTGCTGTGGAGTTCGTGTTTGACAGACTCCCAGACCATATACTCTAATGGCTACCCTACACTTACAATGTCTAAGGTTTTGCTTAGACACTGTAGGGGCATAGTGCTCTTGCACTTATGCCCTCACCTATGGTATAGTGCACCCTGCCTTAGGGCTGTAGGGACTGCTAGAGTGGTGACTTATCTATAACATTGGCAGTGGGAGGTTGGCATGGCACCATGAGGGGGGTGCCATGTCGACTTAGTCATTTTATCCCCACCAGCACACACAAGCTGGCAAGCAGTGTGTCTGTGCTGAGTGAGGTTTCCCCAGGGTGGCATAAGACATGCTGCAGCCCTTAGTGACCTTCCCTGGCATTAGGGCCCTTGGTACCAGGGGTACCAGTTACAAGGGACTTACCTGGATGCCAGGGTGTGCCAATTGTGGAGACAAAGGTACGGGTTAGGGAAAGAACACTTGTGCTGGGGCCCGGTTAGCAGGCCTCAGCACACTTTGAAATCATAAGTTGGCATTAGCAAAGGCAAAAAGTCAGGGGGTAACCATGCCAAGGAGACATTTCCTTACAGTCATTAACCCTGTGTTTGCTGAATATTGTTTTTCTCTGTAAAATAATATTGAGAGAACTCTGAAAATTCCACTGTGTTGAATTCTGAAACTGCAAAGTATTTATGCTTAAAGGTCTACTTACCTGATTAGGAATTGCTTGGGTTTGAAACATGTAACAAGAATTGTTACTTTTCTCAATTGGTCTTGGATTTATTCTTTGAGTCTGTCTCTCGTTTATTGCCTTGGTGAGTACAACAAATGATCAACAAATCACTACCCTCTGATAAGCCTAACTGCTCACCCACACTAGCACAACATAGAGCATTAGTCCTGTCTACTTCTGTCTCTGCTAAGCCAGTTGTGAATCCACTGGACTCTCTGCACAGTGTACTTCATTTAAGTGCACTATATAGAAAGCCAGCTTCCTACATATAGCCGTCAAGTGTGTAACGTCTGCCTTCCGTTAGATCACAGAAATTACGACTGCGATGCCTGTGCAGCGTTTATACCAAGAGAGAAACAGAAGCAGGTACACCGCCCCATTCTGACCAGAAAGAAACTCTGTTGCTGAGAGACCCACAGTTGTCGAGCACAGAGGAAGATATTGCTGAGGTGGCCAAAGCAGAGGGCTCAGATTTCGGAAAAGAACATTGAAATCGAAGGAAAAAAGACCTTAGGTAATGCTGAAGAAGCATACGGGGTGAGTCGTTCACCAAGCTCAGAATCAGTAAAAGCTGACTCTGCACCGAGGGTAAGCAGAAGTCGAAGGAACCCCTTGTGTCCCACTCGAAAGATACTGCAGGCAGCATAGCTTTGGAGACAGCTATGGCGGCTAAAGACTACTGAATCCAGGAGAAGACAAAAAAGCAGTCGAGCGAGATCTTGGCATTGGAAGGCTTGACTTCGAAATGGAAGTTGACACCTCTGCTCAAAGCAGAAGGTCGGTCATCCGAAATTGAACGCAAGTAAAGGAAACTTGAAGTCGAAATTATTGTAATTCTTCGAAAGGTGTGCAGAGTACTGTCAAGGCTTGACTGAAAAGACAGAAGGGACAAAGGACATGAACACCCTATCCTCTGAAAGAAGAAGAACAAGATATTTTATTTAAGGAAGAGGAAGACTTAGAGTCACAGGGCATGTTACTGGACGCAGAAGGATCTCAGTCCCTCGAAGCCCAGTTGGCAAAACCTTGCAGCAGACTTACCCATTAAGGTCTCACCCCTGATGACATCTGGATGTACAGTTAGCTTAGTAAAAGAGCTGCACATAAATACTGTTGGAAGAAGAAAAAACACAATCCTGCTTTTTACTCTGCAAATTATTATCATGTGAAAGTAAGAAAGCTTGTAAAGTGCACGAATCCCAAATGACGTCTTTGCGCTAGTGTCCTCAGAAGAAGCTATCAAATATATTTCTCTTTGCTGAGGGATAAAAGAAACCGTTTTTTAGCTTTTTCCTGAATTGAGTCAAGTTAGATTGTGATCTTAAATGGAAGGGCATAGAATTGCATAGTTTGCGGGCAGAGTAGGCACATGCCAGCAAAATAATTTTTGAAAGTATTCAGGACTGGTCTTGTGAAGCATCTTAGGAGCGAGGCAGAGGACCTTAAATTTGATCCTCTCACCAACAAGCAGCCAGGGAACACCAAAGGTGCTTTGAGAAATAAGTCTAACATTTGGAATGTTCAAAAGCAGCCATGCTGCTGCATTTTGCAGGTACTAAGTTTAGGAAGCAGATGCTCCTGTAAGGCCATGTACAAAGCATCTGAACATACGAGCCACAATTACCATTTTCTGCATGCTCAGTGGAATTCAGGAAAAAGCTTTTTTCAAAGTCCTGAGCAGGTAGACGCAGAAAGATGTAACATGGTTAACTTGATCAGAAAAGCAAAGGTTTCTGTCAGACAACACCTCTAAGTTTTTAACCTTCTTTACAGGTGTAGGAAGTGGGCCAAGATTTGAAGGCCATCATAAGATGTTTCAGAAGGTTGTGTTATTCCCCAGGAGGGAGCCCCTCAGTCTTCTTGGAGTTTAGTTTCAGGCAGCTCATGTATCCATGTTACTATTTGCACCAAGTAGTTGTTAAATTTACTGGCCTCCTTTTCAATATTGGATGATACTGACACTACCATATCAGTGTTGTTAACGGAGACAACAGAGAAGCCATGATATCGAACATGTCTAGCTAACATAGATGCAAAAAAGTGTAGGACTTAATGAAGAGCCCTGAGGCACTCCGCACATGAGGGAGAAAGGTGGCAAAACAAAATCTCCAAAATCAACCACCTACTCTATCGGATAGAAAGGAATGGAGGATGGCAAGGGCAAAAGTCTTGAATGCCGATTTTCTCCAGCTGGCTGATAAGCAAGAATGGTTAACCGTATCAGATGCGACTGAGAGATTGAGGAGAATCAGTGCAGCCCTTTCTCCCCTATTGACCATCATTCTTATCTCCTCTGTAGCAGCAACTAAAGATAACTCCGTACAACGATGCAGTCTGAAGCCATATTGCAATGGGTCCAGAAGATGATTGTCATCACGAGAGGGCACAGTGTTCTTTCATAGCTTCATAGTGTTTTCCAGAATTTTGGCAGGAAGTGGAAGGTCGATAACTCTTCAGATAGTTAGTGTTGAAGGAAGGCTTTTTCAAGAAATGAAGCACCAAAGCGTTTTTCCAAGCTGCCGGAAAGTAACCTGAGTTCAGTATGTCATTCAGTAACTCAGTAAGATGAACTGAGACCGTAGAGGAAATCTCTTGTAAGTTGCAAGAAGCGCAAGGATCAGCCGGAGATCCAGAATTGTTTGTTTTAAAAAAAAAAGTTACTCTTTCTTCTGAATGGGGGTAAAATTGATAAGCACTGATTTGGATCATAATGTTCTTAATATTGAGACTTCTGAGTCAGTAGGACTGGGGATAGGGGCTCCGATGGAAGTAACCACTTGATTAGGGGCGAATTAATAAAAAATAGTGTTAACCATTGAATGAAAGAAATCTGCTAGCTTATTGCAGAAAGCTTGATCCGGTGTAAAGACGTTGCTGTTATTGCAGTTAGAGTAGCAACTGTCTGAAATAATTCCTTAGTGGAATCTTTGGCCGTGTAGATTCCTTCAGGAAACCATCTTATTTTTTCAGAAATTATTAAAGCTTTGCAATCATAGACGAGAGATTCATATTTGATTCTTTATTCTGGACATTTGTCTTTCCTCCATTTGTATCCTTGAGCCCTATGTTTTTTTTTTTTTTAAGATCAGGTGTGTACCAAGGAGACAATGGTTTCCTTCCGTGGTTTCATTGTTCTTTCAGGAGTCAATAGAGTGACTGCAGAATCAATCCAATTAGTGAAACTAGTGGTTGCAGATTCAATATTACTTTCTAACGTAGTACTGGAGCTGCTGAGAATGTTAAGTTCATTTTTAACAATTTTATGCCCCTGACAAAACTTAAATGATGTGGAAGAATTATATCTAATGGAATTATTAGTGGGAGCTGTAAGATTAAGAAAAACTGCTTTTATGTTCTGACCAGGTCATTGAAAGAACTTTGTCAAAGCTAAGGCCAGAACTGTTGGTGAATACCCCATTCAAAATATGGCTGGCATGGTGGGTAGGAAGATTAAACAAGGTCAAAACTAATAAGCCAGTCAACTAAATGGTCAGTATCTTTATTTTTGGCAAGCTCTAAATTAAAATTGAAATCCCCCAAGATGGTAAAATTGGGGAACTCCATGCGGTAGTCAGTGTAGGTCTGCAGGGATCTAATGAATCTCCTTTGTTACTGGTGGGTCATACACCAAAGTGCAATTGAAGGTCTTAGCATTGTTAAATTTAAAACTAAATATGAGAGCTTCTCCATCCAACTGAGAGGCAGGCTGGAATGTGGCCTTAAGCTGGTTATGATAAGTAATCGCAATCCCACCGCCACGTTTAAGGGGTCTAGCAACTCTTATAAAAATAAAATAACATAGACATCTGGAATTGCCACTACTAATTCAGGGCCTGACATAGTGTCAGCCCATGTCTCTGTTACTAACACTATATCTGGAGCTCAACAAAATCTGCAAATTCATACTTATGTTCAATCTGCAATCTTGTGTTCAGGAGAGCACACAAGTAACTCTGGAAAGTGCTCTGTAACTGCTGTAAGGTGGAGTTAAGATAGTGTTACCTACTGGGGCTGGTGAGATCAGGGCTGCTGAAGACATATTAAAAGGCAAAACAGAAATATTGACAATAGCAACATTTAAATCATGAATATTACACTGTTGTTTCCTACCTGAGCACCAGAGTTCCAACAATGTATGCCTTGTATATGCCAAAATAGGGAAACTGCCAGGGGTCCTGGCACACGGTGCGGCACAGATGGGGTTGCCTTTTAGAGACCTTCAAAGAACTGGCCCCAGGCAGATGTGTAACACCAAGGGCTGAAAACAAAGATGGGCATTCCTCGAAGGACCTGCCTTATATTAGAGAAACAGTACCAGCAGGCTCTTATTGCAGCAACAGCTAGAAAAAGAGCAAATATTCCAAGACATCCGGCCCGTCTCCGGACAAGATCATCAAGAAAATGGACATGGTGAGAGGGAAATATGAAAGGGGAGCTGCTATGCAGTGAAGCATTTTAGGAAGCTGGCCTGGTGTGTGGTGGGTACATAGGTACTTACACCTCATTCCAGGTGTTCCCCTACTAGTGTAGTGTAGGCAGTGTCTAGAAGCCAGGCACTCTAGAGGTAGCTGTGGAAGAGAAGCCAAGGCTTATCTAGGAGACATGCGCAAACCTCGTTCAATACCACTGTAGTGTCACAGCACTTACACACATGAAAGAAAACACTCAGTGTTAGAAAAATAAAGATATTTTATGTTCGGTGGCATGTGTAGCTGCAGATACACATGCTGTGCATAGTCCGCCGTCTGGTGTTGGGTCGGAGTGTTACAAGTTGTTTTTCTTCGAAGAAGTCTTTTCGAGTCACGAGACCGAGAGACTCCTTCCACTTTGGTTCCATTGCGCATGGGCGTCGACTCCATCTTAGATTGTTTTTTTTCCGCCATCGGGTTCGGACGTGTTCCTTTTCGCTCCGTGTTTCGGGTCGGAAAGTTAGTCAGAATCAACGGAAAATTCGTCGGTATTGTTTCGTTCGGTATCGGGATAGTTAGGGCAAATCGACACCGAGCCTTAAAGAGCTCCGGTAACCCTTCGGGGTATTTTCGATCCCCCGTCGGGGCCTGGTCGGCCCGACCGCGTGCAACATCGAGACTGATGGAACGGACCCCGTTCCGATTCTGTCCTAAATGCCACAGTAAATATCCTTATACAGACCAACATTTGGTCTGTAACTTGTGCCTGTCCCCCGAGCACAAGGAAGAGTCGTGTGAGGCCTGTCGCGCGTTTCGGTCGAGAAAAACGCTCAGGGACCGAAGAGCCAGGAGGTTGCAGATGGCTTCCACGCTGACAGGACAACAAGGGTTCGAGGAGGAGGAAGAAGAAGAAACTTGCTCCATCTGCGATTCAGATTCCGAAGAATTCGACGTCGACGAGCAACCAACCGTGAGTAAGACGTCGAAAGAAAGATCACACGAGAAAACAGACAAAGCCCAGGGGACGCCACTGCCAACAGGCCATGGCATAACCCATAAAGTAGGTGACCGTCCATCGGCACCGAAAAAGGGCGAGCTGGTGCCGAAGTCGTCCGACTCAGGTCGAGACACAGGCACGCAACACTCTCGGGACCGAGAGAGTGGTTGTAAAGAAATGGCTCCCTGTTGCAGTTACCCACCACTTTTTGCCTGATACTGATGCTGACTTGACTGAGAAGTGTGCTGGGACCCTGCTAACCAGGCCCCAGCACCAGTGTTCTTTCACCTAAAATGTACCATTGTTTCCACAATTGGCACAACCCTGGCACCTAGGTAAGTCCCTTGTAACTGGTACCAAGGGCCCTGATTCCAGGGAAGGTCTCTAAGGGCTGCAGCATGTCTTATGCCACCCTAGGGACCCCTCACTCAGCACAGACACACTGCTTGCCAGCTTGTGTGTGCTGATGGGGAGAAAATGACTAAGTCGACATGGCACTCCCCTCAGGGTGCCATGCCAACCTCCCACTGCCTGTGGCATAGGTAAGTCACCCCTCTAGTAGGCCTTACAGCCCTAAGGCAGGGTGCACTATACCACAGGTGAGGGCATATGTGCATGAGCACTATGCCCCTAAGCAAAACCTTAGACATTGTAAGTGCAGGGTAGCCATAAGAGTATATGGGCTGGGAGTCTGTCAAAAACGAACTCCACAGCTCCATAATGGCTACACTGAATACTGGGAAGTTTAGTATCCAACTTCTCAGAATAATAAACCCACACTGATGCCAGTGTTGGATTTATTAAAAAATGCACACAGAGGGCATCTTAGAGATACCCCCTGTATTTTACCCAATTGTTCAGTGCAGGACTGACTGGTCTGTGCCAGCCTGCTGCTGAGAGACGAGTGTCTGACCTCATGCGGTGAGAGCCTTTGTGCTCTCTGAGGACAGAAACAAAGCCTGCTCTGGGTGGAGGTGCTTCACACCTCCCCCCTGCAGGAACTGTAACACCTAGCAGTGAGCTTCAAAGCTCAAGCTTCGTGTTACAATGCCCCAGGGCACTCCAGCTAGTGGAGATGCCCGCCTCCTGGACCCAGCCCCCACTTTTGGCGGCAAGTCCAGGAGAGATAATGAGAAAAACAAGGAGGAGTCACTGGCCAGTCAGGACAGCCCCTAAGGTGTCCTGAGCTGAGGTGCCTCTGACTTTTAGAAATCCTCCATCTTGAAGAAGGAGGATTCCCCCAATAGGATTAGGGATGTGACCCCCTCCCCTTGGGAGGAGGCACAAAGAGGGTGTACCCACCCTCAGGGCTAGTAGCCATTGGCTACTAACCCCCCAGACCTAAACACGCCCTTAAATTTAGTATTTAAGGGCTCCCCTGAACCTAAGAATTTAGATTCCTGCAACAAGAAGGACTGCCTAGCTGAAAACCCCTGCAGAGGAAGACCAGAAGACAACAACTGCCTTGGCTCCAGAAACTCACCGGCCTGTCTCCTGCCTTCCAAAGAACTCTGCTCCAGCGACGCCTTCCAAAGGGACCAGCGACCTCTGAATCCTCTGAGGACTGCCCTGCTTCGACGACGACAAGAAACTCCTGAGGACAGCGGACCTGCTCCAAAAAGACTGCAACTTTATCCAAAGGAGCAGCTTTAAAGAACCCTGCAATCTCCCCGCAAGAAGCGTGAGACTTGCAACACTGCACCCGGCGACCCCGACTCGGCTGGTGGAGAACCAACACCTCAGGGAGGACCCCCGGACTACTCTACGACTGTGAGTACCAAAACCTGTCCCCCCTGAGCCCCCACAGCGCCGCCTGCAGAGGGAATCCCGAGGCTTCCCCTAACCGCGACTCTCTGAAACATAAGTCCCGACGCCTGGAAAAGACCCTGCACCCGCAGCCCCAGGGACCTGAAGGACCGGACTTTCACTGCAGAAGTGACCCCCAGGAGTCCCTCTCCCTTGCCCAAGTGGAGGTTTCCCTGAGGAAGCCCCCCCTTACCTGCCTGCAGCGCTGAAGAGATCCCTTGATCTCTCATTGACTTCCATTGCGAACCCGACGCTTGTTCTAACACTGCACCCGGCCGCCCCCGCGCCGCTGAGGGTGAAATTTCTGTGTGGGCTTGTGTCCCCCCCGGTGCCCTACAAAACCCCCCTGGTCTGCCCTCCGAAGACGCGGGTACTTACCTGCTGGCAGACTGGAACCGGGGCACCCCCTTCTCTCCATTGAAGCCTATGCGTTTTGGGCACCACTTTGAACTCTGCACCTGACCGGCCCTGAGCTGCTGGTGTGGTAACTTTGGGGTTGCTCTAAACCCCCAACGGTGGGCTACCTTGGACCAAGAACTGAACCCTGTAAGTGTCTTACTTACCTGGTAAAACTAACAAAAACTTACCTCCCCCAGGAACTGTGAAAATTGCACTAAGTGTCCACTTTTAAAATAGCTATTTGTGAATAACTTGAAAAGTATACATGCAGTTGAAATGATTCAAAGTTCCTAATGTACTTACCTGCAATACCTTTCAAACAAGATATTACATGTTAAATTTGAACCTGTGGTTGTTAAAATAAACTAAGAAAATATATTTTTCTATAACAAAACCTATTGGCTGGATTTGTCTCCGAGTGTGTGTACCTCATTTATTGTCTATGTGTATGTACAACAAATGCTTGACACTACTCCTTGGATAAGCCTACTGCTCGACCACACTACCACAAAATAGAGCATTAGTATTATCTCTTTTTACCACTATTTTACCTCTAAGGGGAACCCTTGGACTCTGTGCATGCTATTCCTTACTTTGAAATAGCACATACAGAGCCAACTTCCTACAGTGGTGCAGAAAAGGCTCGACACCGAGATAGCGGCACCGAAGCTGCTCGGCACCGAGAGGCCAAGACACCGAAAAAGAGAAAGATCTCGTCGGAGCCGAAAACAACTAAAGACACGGTTTCGGTGCCAAAACACCAGGCAACCAAACCAAAATCCAGTTCCTACTCAGAGGAACAATCACTGTCCTCCCAACTAAAAAGACACAGATTTGAGGAGGAATTACAAACTACAGAGGTAGATCACACGCAAAAGCGGATCTTTATCCAAAGGGGTACAGGGAAAATCAGCACTCTTCCCCCAATTAGAAGGAAAAGGAAACTTGACTTCCAGCAACAAGACAAGCCACCACAAGCAAAGGTGGTAAAGAGGGTAACTCCACCACCCTCTCCACCACAGTCAACTCATGTATCACCGGCACAGACTCCACCACAATCACCAGCTCATACCACCATGAGCCAGGATGATCAGGCAGCATGGGACCTCTATGATGCTCCAGTATTGGACAATAGTCCAGAGTCGTACCCAACTAAACCCTCACCACCTGAGGACAGTACAGCATATGCACAGGTGGTAGCTAGGGCAGCCGAATTTCATAATGTATCTCTACATTCGGAGCCTATTGAGGATGACTTCCTCTTTAACACCCTGTCCTCCACCCACAGCCATTATCAAAGCCTTCCCATGCTCCCGGGAATGCTAAGGCACGCTAAACAGATTTTCAAGGAGCCTGTTAAAAGCAGAGCAATAACTCCAAGGGTGGAGAAAAAATACAAGGCACCGCCCACAGACCCTGCTTTTATTACATCACAACTGACACCAGATTCAGTAGTCGTAGGAGCAGCTCGTAAAAGAGCCAACTCGCAGACATCAGGCGACGCACCACCTCTGGACAAGGAGAGCCGCAAGTTTGATGCAGCGGGGAAAAGGGTTGCAGCACAAGCTGCAAATCAATGGTGCATCGCCAACTCGCAAGCACTCCTAGCGCGATATGACAGAGCCCATTGGGAGGAGATGCAGCATCTCATCGAGCACCTCCCCAAAGAATTCCAGAAACGGGCAAAACAAGTGGTTGAAGAGGGACAGAATATATCCAACAACCAAATCCGTTCTTCTATGGATGCAGCAGATACAGCTGCAAGAACAATAAATACTGCTGTAACAATAAGGAGGCACGCATGGTTGCGCACATCCGGCTTCAAACCTGAGATACAACAGGCAGTGCTCAATATGCCGTTCAATGAACAGCAATTGTTTGGCCCAGAAGTGGACACTGCAATTGAAAAATTAAAAAAGGACACTGACACAGCTAAAGCCATGGGCGCACTCTATTCCCCGCAGGGCAGAGGCACATTTGGCACATTTCGCAAAACTACTTTCAGAGGAGGGTTTCGAGGTCAAGCCACAGACACCAGCACCTCACAACCAAGACCACCTCTGTAAGGAAATGCCTCCTTGGCATGGTTGCCCCCTGACTTTTTGCCTTTGCTGATGCTATGTTTACAATTGAAAGTGTGCTGAGGCCTGCTAACCAGGCCCCAGCACCAGTGTTCTTTCCCTAACCTGTACTTTTGTATCCACAATTGGCAGACCCTGGCATCCAGATAAGTCCCTTGTAACTGGTACTTCTAGTACCAAGGGCCCTGATGCCAAGGAAGGTCTCTAAGGGCTGCAGCATGTCTTATGCCACCCTGGAGACCTCTCACTCAGCACAGACACACTGCTTGCCAGCTTGTGTGTGCTAGTGAGACCAAAACGAGTAAGTCGACATGGCACTCCCCTCAGGGTGCCATGCCAGCCTCTCACTGCCTATGCAAGTATAGGTCAGTCACCCCTCTAGCAGACCTTACAGCCCTAAGGCAGGGTGCACTATACCATAGGTGAGGGTACCAGTGCATGAGCATGGTACCCCTACAGTGTCTAAACAAAACCTTAGACATTGTAAGTGCAGGGTAGCCATAAGAGTATATGGTCTGGGAGTCTGTCAAACACGAACTCCACAGCACCATAATGGCTACACTGAAAACTGGGAAGTTTGGTATCAAACGTCTCAGCACAATAAATGCACACTGATGCCAGTGTACATTTTATTGCAAAATACACCCCAGAGGGCACCTTATAGGTGCCCCCTGAAACTTAACCGACTGTCTGTGTAGGCTGACTAGTTCCAGCAGCCTGCCACACTAGAGACATGTTGCTGGCCCCATGGGGAGAGTGCCTTTGTCACTCTGAGGCCAGTAACAAAGCCTGCACTGGGTGGAGATGCTAACACCTCCCCCAGGCAGGAGCTGTGACACCTGGCGGTGAGCCTCAAAGGCTCACCCCTTTGTCACAGCCCAGCAGGGCACTCCAGCTTAGTGGAGTTGCCCGCCCCCTCCGGCCACGGCCCCCACTTTTGGCGGCAAGGCTGGAGGGAACAAAGAAAGCAACAAGGAGGAGTCACTGGCCAGTCAGGACAGCCCCTAAGGTGTCCTGAGCTGAGGTGACTCTGACGTTTAGAAATCCTCCATCTTGCAGATGGAGGATTCCCCCAATAGGGTTAGGATTGTGACCCCCTCCCCTTGGGAGGAGGCACAAAGAGGGTGTACCCACCCTCCGGGCTAGTAGCCATTGGCTACTAACCCCCCAGACCTAAACACGCCCTTAAATTTAGTATTTAAGGGCTACCCTGAACCCTAGAAAATTAGATTCCTGCAACAACAAGAAGGACTGCCCAGCTGAAAACCCCTGCAGAGGAAGACCAGAAGACAACAACTGCCTTGGCTCCAGAAACTCACCGGCCTGTCTCCTGCCTTCCAAAGAACTCTGCTCCAGCGACGCCTTCCAAAGGGACCAGCGACCTCTGAATCCTCTGAGGACTGCCCTGCTTCGACGACGACAAGAAACTCCCGAGGACAGCGGACCTGCTCCAAAAAGACTGCAACTTTGTTTCCAGAAGCAGCTTTAAAGAACCCTGCAACTCCCCGCAAGAAGCGTGAGACTTGCAACACTGCACCCGGCGACCCCGACTCGGCTGGTGGAGAACCAACACCTCAGGGAGGACCCCCGGACTACTCTACGACTGTGAGTACCAAAACCTGTCCCCCCTGAGCCCCCACAGCGCCGCCTGCAGAGGGAATCCCGAGGCTTCCCCTGACCGCGACTCTCTGAAACCTAAGTCCTGACGCCTGGAAAAGACCCTGCACCCGCAGCCCCCAGGACCTGAAGGACCGGACTTTCACTGCAGAAGTGACCCCCAGGAGTCCCTCTCCCTTGTCCAAGTGGAGGTTTCCCCGAGGAAGCCCCCCCTTGCCTGCCTGCAGCGCTAAAGAGATCCCTTGATCTCTCATAGACTAACATTGAAAACCCGACGCTGGTTTCTACACTGCACCCGGCCGCCCCCGCGCTGCTGAGGGTGAAATTTCTGTGTGGGCTTGTGTCCCCCCCGGTGCCCTACAAAACCCCCCTGGTCTGCCCTCCGAAGACGCGGGTACTTACCTGCAAGCAGACCGGAACCGGGGCACCCCCTTCTCTCCATTCTAGCCTATGCGTTTTGGGCACCACTTTGAACTCTGCACCTGACCGGCCCTGAGCTGCTGGTGTGGTAACTTTGGGGTTGCTCTGAACCCCCAACGGTGGGCTACCTTGGACCAAGAACTGAACCCTGTAAGTGTCTTACTTACCTGGTAAAACTAACAAAAACTTACCTCCCCCAGGAACTGTGAAAATTGCACTAAGTGTCCACTTTTGAAATAGCGATTTGTGAATAACTTGAAAAGTATACATGCAATTGAAATGATTCAAAGTTCCTAATGTACTTACCTGCAATACCTTTCAAACAAGATATTACATGTTAAATTTGAACCTGTGGTTCTTAAAATAAACTAAGAAAATATATTTTTCTATAACAAAACCTATTGGCTGGATTTGTCTCTGAGTGTGTGTGTAACTCATTTATTGTCTATGTGTATGTACAACAAATGCTTAACACTACTCCTTGGATAAGCCTACTGCTCGACCACACTACCACAAAATAGAGCATTAGTATTATCTATTTTTACCACTATTTTACCTCTAAGGGGAACCCGTGGACTCTGTGCATGCTATTCCTTACTTTGAAATAGCACATACAGAGCCAACTTCCTACATTGGTGGATCAGCGGTGGGGTACAAGACTTTGCATTTGCTGGACTACTCAGCCAATACCTGATCACACGACAAATTCCAAAATTGTCATTAGAAATTGATTTTTGCAATTTGAAAAGTTTTCTAAATTCTTAAAAGACCTGCTAGGGCCTTGTGTTAGATCCTGTTTAGCATTTCTTTTAGAGTTTAAAAGTTTGTTAAAAGTTTGAATTAGATTCTAGAACCAGTTGTAGATTCTTAAAAAGTATTCCAACTTTTAGAAGCAAAATGCCTAGCACAGATGTGGCTGTGGTGGAACTCGACACCACACCTTACCTCCATCTACAGATGAGAGAGCTAAGGTCACTCTGTAAACTAAAGAAAATAGCAATGGGCCCCAAACCTACCAAAGTACAGCTCCAGGAGCTTTTGGCAGAGTTTGAAAAGGCCAACCCCTCTGAGGGTGGCAACTCAGAGGATGAAGATAGTGACTTGGAGGGAAATTCCCCCCCTCCAGTCCTACTTAGGGAGAGCAGGGCTACTCAAGCCCTGACTCCACAAATAATAGTCAGAGATGCTGGTTCCCTCACAGGAGGGACCAACAACTCTGAAATCACTGAGGATAACTCCAGTGAAGAGGACATCCAGTTAGCCAGGATGGCCAAAAGATTGGCTTTGGAAAGACAGATCCTAGCCATAGAGAGGGAAAGACAAGAGATGGGCCTAGGACCCATCAATGGTGGCAGCAACATAAATAGGGTCAGAGATTCTCCTGACATGTTGAAAATCCCTAAAGGGATTGTAACTAAATATGAAGATGGTGATGACATCACCAAATGGTTCACAGCTTTTGAGAGGGCTTGTGTAACCAGAAAAGTGAACAGATCTCACTGGGGTGCTCTCCTTTGGGAAATGTTCACAGGAAAGTGTAGGGATAGACTCCTCACACTCTCTGGAAAAGATGCAGAATCTTATGACCTCATGAAGGGTACCCTGATTGAGGGCTTTGGATTCTCCACTGAGGAGTATAGGATTAGATTCAGGGGGGCTCAAAAATCCTCGAGCCAGACCTGGGTTGACTTTGTAGACTACTCAGTAAAAACACTAGATGGTTGGATTCAAGGCAGTGGTGTAAGTAATTATGATGGGCTGTACAATTTATTTGTGAAAGAACACCTGTTAAGTAATTGTTTCAATGATAAACTGCATCAGCATCTGGTAGACCTAGGACCAATTTCTCCCCAAGAATTGGGAAAGAAGGCGGACCATTGGGTCAAGACAAGGGTGTCCAAAACTTCCACAGGGTGTGACCAAAAGAAAGGGGTCACAAAACCTCCCCAGGGGAAAGGTGGTGAGACAGCCAAAAATAAAAATAGTAAAGAGTCTTCTACAGGCCCCCAAAAACCTGCACAGGAGGGTGGGCCCAGAGCCTCTTCACAAAACAATCCAGGGTACAAGGGTAAAAACTTTGATCCCAAAAAGGCCTGGTGTCGAAACTGTAGTCAGTCTGGACACCAAACTGGAGACAAGGCCTGTCCCAAGAAAAGTTCCACTCCAAACTCCAATCCAGGTAACACTGGAATGGCTAGTCTCCAAGTGGGATCAACAGTGTGCCCAGAGCAAATCAGGGTCCACACTGAAGCTACTCTAGTCTCTGAGGGTGGGGTGGAGTTAGCCACACTAGCTGCCTGGCCGCCTAACATGCAAAAATACAGGCAGCAGCTCTTTATTAATGGGACAAGTGTAGAGGGCCTGAGGGATACAGGTGCCAGTGTCACCATGGTGACAGAGAAACTGGTTTCCCCTGGCCAATACCTGACTGGAAAAACTTATACAGTCACCAATGCTGACAATCAAACTAAAGCACATCCCATGGCAATGGTAACTTTAGAATGGGGAGGGGTCAATGGCCTGAAACAGGTGGTGGTCTCCTCAAACATCCCAGTAGACTGTCTGCTTGGAAATGACCTGGAGTCCTCAGCATGGGCTGAGGTAGAACTAAAAACCCATGCAGCCATGCTGGGTATCCCTGAACTGGTGTGTGTAAAAACAAGAGCACAATGCAAGGCACAGGGTGAAAAAGTAGAGCTGGAGTCTGGAAAAATGGCCCAGCCTACCAAGAGAAAAGGAAAGTCAGTTGGGAAACCAACTGCAACACAGTCAGAAAAAGAGAACCTCTCTTCTCAGGAAGAAGTTCTGCCCTCTGAGGGAACTGAGCCTTTGGAGCTTGAACCTTATCAGGTTGAGCTCTTAGGCCCAGGGGGACCCTCAAGGGAGGAGCTGTGTAAGGGACAAGAAACCTGTCCCTCTCTTGAAGGCCTTAGGCAGCAAGCTGCTGAAGAGTCCAAGGGCAGGAAAAATGGAACACATAGGGTCTATTGGGAAGATGGACTCCTGTACACTGAGGCCAGAGACCCCAAACCTGGTGCCACTAGGAGAGTGGTAGTGCCTCAGTCGTTCAGAGAGTTTATTCTGACCTTAGCCCATGATATTCCCCTTGCTGGGCATTTGGGACAAACCAAGACGTGGGAGAGGTTAGTCAACCACTTCTACTGGCCCAATATGTCCCAGAAGGTTAAGGAGTTTTGCCTCTCCTGCCCCACCTGTCAATCCAGTGGTAAGACAGGTGGGCACCCAAAGGCCCCCCTCATTCCACTTCCAGTGGCGGGGGTCCCCTTTGAAAGAGTGGGTGTGGACATAGTTGGTCCACTGGAACCTCCCACAGCCTCAGGAAATATGTACATCCTAGTAGTAGTGGATCATGCTACTAGGTATCCTGAAGCTATTCCCCTTAGGTCGACTACTGCCCCTGCAGTAGCCAAGGCCCTCATTGGTATCTTTACCAGAGTGGGTTTCCCTAAGGAGGTGGTGTCTGACAGAGGTACCAACTTCATGTCAGCATACCTAAAACACATGTGGAATGAGTGTGGAGTGACTTACAAATTCACTACACCATACCATCCACAAACTAATGGGTTAGTTGAGAGATTCAACAAGACATTAAAAGGCATGATCATGGGGCTCCCAGAAAAACTCAAAAGGAGATGGGATGTCCTCTTGCCATGTCTGCTTTTTGCTTACAGAGAGGTGCCACAGAAGGGAGTAGGATTCTCACCCTTTGAACTTCTGTTTGGCCACCCTGTAAGGGGACCACTTGCTCTTGTTAAAGAAGGCTGGGAGAGACCTCTTCATGAGCCTAAACAAGACATAGTGGACTATGTACTTGGCCTTCGCTCTAGAATGGCAGAGTACATGGAAAAGGCAACCAGAAACCTTGAGGCCAGCCAACAGCTCCAGAAGTTTTGGTATGACCAAAAGGCTGCACTGGTTGAGTTCCAACCAGGGCAGAAAGTCTGGGTTCTGGAGCCTGTGGCTCCCAGGGCACTCCAGGACAAATGGAGTGGCCCTTACCCAGTGCTAGAAAGGAAGAGTCAGGTCACCTACCTGGTGGACCTGGGCACAAGCAGGAGCCCCAAGAGGGTGATCCATGTGAACCGCCTTAAGCTCTTCCATGACAGGGCTGATGTGAATCTGTTGATGGTAACAGATGAGGATCAGGAGGCAGAGAGTGAACCTCTCCCTGATCTTCTGTCATCAGACCCAAAAGATGGCTCAGTAGATGGAGTGATCTACTCAGACACCCTCTCTGGCCAACAGCAAGCTGATTGTAGGAGAGTCCTACAACAGTTTCCTGAACTCTTCTCCCTAACCCCTGGTCAGACACACCTGTGTACCCATGATGTGGACACAGGAGACAGCATGCCTGTCAAAAACAAAATTTTTAGACAGTCTGACCATGTTAAGGAAAGCATCAAGGTGGAAGTCCACAAGATGCTAGAATTGGGAGTAATTGAGCGCTCTGACAGCCCCTGGGCTAGCCCAGTGGTCTTAGTCCCCAAACCTCACACCAAAGATGGAAAGAAAGAGATGAGGTTTTGTGTGGACTACAGAGGGCTCAATTCTGTCACCAAGACAGATGCTCATCCAATTCCTAGAGCTGATGAGCTCATAGATAAATTAGGTGCTGCCAAATTCTTAAGTACCTTTGACTTGACAGCAGGGTACTGGCAAATAAAAATGGCACCTGGAGCAAAAGAGAAAACAGCATTCTCCACACCTGATGGGCATTATCAGTTTACTGTTATGCCCTTTGGTTTAAAGAATGCCCCTGCCACCTTCCAAAGGTTGGTGAATCAAGTCCTTGCTGGCTTGGAGTCCTTTAGCACAGCTTATCTTGATGATATTGCTGTCTTTAGCTCCACCTGGCAGGATCACCTGGTCCACCTGAAGAAGGTTTTGAAGGCTCTGCAATCTGCAGGCCTCTCTATCAAGGCATCCAAATGCCAGATAGGGCAGGGAACTGTGGTTTACTTGGGCCACCTTGTAGGTGGAGGCCAAGTTCAGCCACTCCAACCCAAGATCCAGACTATTCTGGACTGGGTAGCTCCAAAAACCCAGACTCAAGTCAGGGCATTCCTTGGCTTGACTGGGTATTACAGGAGGTTTGTGAAGGGATATGGATCCATTGTGACAGCCCTCACTGAACTCACCTCCAAGAAAATGCCCAAGAAAGTGAACTGGACTGTGGAATGCCAACAGGCCTTTGACACCCTGAAACAAGCAATGTGCTCAGCACCAGTTCTAAAAGCTCCAGATTATTCTAAGCAGTTCATTGTGCAGACAGATGCCTCTGAACATGGGATAGGGGCAGTTTTGTCCCAAACAAATGATGATGGCCTTGACCAGCCTGTTGCTTTCATTAGCAGGAGGTTACTCCCCAGGGAGCAGCGTTGGAGTGCCATTGAGAGGGAGGCCTTTGCTGTGGTTTGGTCCCTGAAGAAGCTGAGACCATACCTCTTTGGGACTCACTTCCTAGTTCAAACTGACCACAGACCTCTCAAATGGCTGATGCAAATGAAAGGTGAAAATCCTAAACTGTTGAGGTGGTCCATCTCCCTACAGGGAATGGACTTTATAGTGGAACACAGACCTGGGACTGCCCATGCCAATGCAGATGGCCTTTCCAGGTTCTTCCACTTAGAAAATGAAGACTCTCTTGGGAAAGGTTAGTCTCATCCTCTTTCGTTTGGGGGGGGGTTGTGTAAGGAAATGCCTCCTTGGCATGGTTGCCCCCTGACTTTTTGCCTTTGCTGATGCTATGTTTACAATTGAAAGTGTGCTGAGGCCTGCTAACCAGGCCCCAGCACCAGTGTTCTTTCCCTAACCTGTACTTTTGTATCCACAATTGGCAGACCCTGGCATCCAGATAAGTCCCTTGTAACTGGTACTTCTAGTACCAAGGGCCCTGATGCCAAGGAAGGTCTCTAAGGGCTGCAGCATGTCTTATGCCACCCTGGAGACCTCTCACTCAGCACAGACACACCGCTTGGCAGCTTGTGTGTGCTAGTGAGACCAAAACGAGTAAGTCGACATGGCACTCCCCTCAGGGTGCCATGCCAGCCTCTCACTGCCTATGCAAGTATAGGTCAGTCACCCCTCTAGCAGACCTTACAGCCCTAAGGCAGGGTGCACTATACCATAGGTGAGGGTACCAGTGCATGAGCATGGTACCCCTACAGTGTCTAAACAAAACCTTAGACATTGTAAGTGCAGGGTAGCCATAAGAGTATATGGTCTGGGAGTCTGTCAAACACGAACTCCACAGCACCATAATGGCTACACTGAAAACTGGGAAGTTTGGTATCAAACTTCTCAGCACAATAAATGCACACTGATGCCAGTGTACATTTTATTGCAAAATACACCCCAGAGGGCACCTTAGAGGTGCCCCCTGAAACTTAACCGACTGTCTGTGTAGGCTGACTAGTTCCAGCAGCCTGCCACACTAGAGACATGTTGCTGGCCCCATGGGGAGAGTGCCTTTGTCACTCTGAGGCCAGTAACAAAGCCTGCACTGGGTGGAGATGCTAACACCTACCCCAGGCAGGAGCTGTGACACCTGGCGGTGAGCCTCAAAGGCTCACCCCTTTGTCACAGCCCAGCAGGGCACTCCAGCTTAGTGGAGTTGCCCGCCCCCACGGCCCCCACTTTTGGCGGCAAGGCTGGAGGGAACAAAGAAAGCAACAAGGAGGAGTCACTGACCAGTCAGGACAGCCCCTAAGGTGTCCTGAGCTGAGGTGACTCTAACTTTTAGAAATCCTCCATCTTGCAGATGGAGGATTCCCCCAATAGGGTTAGGATTGTGACCCCCTCCCCTTGGGAGGAGGCACAAAGAGGGTGTACCCACCCTCAGGGCTAGTAGCCATTGGCTACTAACCCCCCAGACCTAAACACGCCCTTAAATTTAGTATTTAAGGGCTACCCTGAACCCTAGAAAATTAGATTCCTGCAACAACAAGGACTGCCCAGCTGAAAACCCCTGCAGAGGAAGACCAGAAGACAACAACTGCCTTGGCTCCAGAAACTCACCGGCCTGTCTCCTGCCTTCCAAAGAACTCTGCTCCAGCGACGCCTTCCAAAGGGACCAGCGACCTCTGAATCCTCTGAGGACTGCCCTGCTTCGACGACGACAAGAAACTCCCGAGGACAGCGGACCTGCTCCAAAAAGACTGCAACTTTGTTTCCAGAAGCAGCTTTAAAGAACCCTGCAACTCCCCGCAAGAAGCGTGAGACTTGCAACACTGCACCCGGCGACCCCGACTCGGCTGGTGGAGAACCAACACCTCAGGGAGGACCCCCGGACTACTCTACGACTGTGAGTACCAAAACCTGTCCCCCCTGAGCCCCCACAGCGCCGCCTGCAGAGGGAATCCCGAGGCTTCCCCTGACCGCGACTCTCTGAAACCTAAGTCCCGACGCCTGGAAAAGACCCTGCACCCGCAGCCCCCAGGACCTGAAGGACCGGACTTTCACTGCAGAAGTGACCCCCAGGAGTCCCTCTCCCTTGTCCAAGTGGAGGTTTCCCTGAGGAAGCCCCCCCTTGCCTGCCTGCAGCGCTAAAGAGATCCCTTGATCTCTCATAGACTAACATTGAAAACCCGACGCTTGTTTCTACACTGCACCCGGCCGCCCCCGCGCTGCTGAGGGTGAAATTTCTGTGTGGGCTTGTGTCCCCCCGGTGCCCTACAAAACCCCCCTGGTCTGCCCTCCGAAGACGTGGGTACTTACCTGCAAGCAGACCGGAACCGGGGCACCCCCTTCTCTCCATTCTAGCCTATGCGTTTTGGGCACCACTTTGAACTCTGCACCTGACCGGCCCTGAGCTGCTGGTGTGGTAACTTTGGGGTTGCTCTGAACCCCCAACGGTGGGCTACCTTGGACCAAGAACTGAACCCTGTAAGTGTCTTACTTACCTGGTAAAACTAACAAAAACTTACTGTAGGAAGTTGGCTCTGTATGTGCTATTTCAAAGTAAGGAATAGCATGCACAGAGTCCAAGGGTTCCCCTTAGAGGTAAAATAGTGGCAAAAATAGATAATACTAATGCTCTATTTTGTGGTAGTGTGGTCGAGCAGTAGGCTTATCCAAGGAGTAGTGTTAAGCATTTGTTGTACATACACATAGACACTAAATGAGGTACACACACTCAGAGACAAATCCAGCCAATAGGTTTTGTTATAGAAAAATATCTTTTCTTAGTTTATTTTAAGAACCACAGGTTCAAATTTAACATGTAATATCTTGTTTGAAAGGTATTGCAGGTAAGTACATTAGGAACTTTGAATCATTTCAATTGCATGTATACTTTTCAAGTTATTCACAAATAGCTATTTCAAAAGTGGACACAGTGCAATTTTCACAGTTCCTGGGGGAGGTAAGTTTTTGTTAGTTTTACCAGGTAAGTAAGACACTTACAGGGTTCAGTTCTTGGTCCAAGGTAGCCCACCGTTGGGGGTTCAGAGCAACCCCAAAGTCACCACACCAGCAGCTCAGGGCCGGTCAGGTGCAGAGTTCAAAGTGGTGCCCAAAACGCATAGGCTAGAATGGAGAGAAGGGGGTGCCCCGGTTCCGGTCTGCTTGCAGGTAAGTACCCGCGTCTTCGGAGGGCAGACCAGGGGGGTTTTGTAGGGCACCGGGGGGGACACAAGCCCACACAGAAATTTCACCCTCAGCAGCGCGGGGGCGGCCGGGTGCAGTGTAGAAACAAGCGTCGGGTTTGCAATGTTAGTCTATGAGGGATCAACGGATCTTTTCAGCGCTGCAGGCAGGCAAGGGGGGGCTTCCTCGGGGAAACCTCCACTTGGGCAAGGGAGAGGGACTCCTGGGGGTCACTTCTCCAGTGAAAGTCCGGTCCTTCAGGTCCTGGGGGCTGCGGGTGCAGGGTCTTTTCCAGGCGTCGGGACTTAGGTTTCAGAGAGTCGTGGTCAGGGGAAGCCTCGGGATTCCCTCTGCAGGCGGCGCTGTGGGGGCTCAGGGGGGACAGGTTTTGGTACTCACAGTCGGAGAGTAGTCCGGGGGTCCTCCCTGAGGTGTTGGTTCTCCACCAGCCGAGTCGGGGTCGCCGGGTGCAGTGTTGCAAGTCTCACGCTTCTTGCGTGGAGATTGCAGGGTTCTTTAAAGCTGCTTCTTGAAACAAAGTTGCAGTCTTTTTGGAGCAGGTCCGCTGTCCTCGGGAGTTTCTGGTCGTCGTCGAAGCAGGGCAGTCCTCAGAGGATTCAGAGGTCGCTGGTCCCTTTGGAAGGCGTCGGTGGAGCAGAGTTCTTTGGAAGGCAGGAGACAGGCCGGTGAGTTTCTGGAGCCAAGGCAGTTGTTGTCTTCTGGTCTTCCTCTGCAGGGGTTTCAGCTAGGCAGTCCTTCTTCTTGTAGTTTGCAGGAATCTAATTTTCTAGGGTTCAGGGTAGCCCTTAAATACTAAATTTAAGGGCGTGTTTAGGTCTGTGGGGTTAGTAGCCAATGGCTACTAGCCCTGAGGGTGGGTACACCCTCTTTGTGCCTCCTCCCAAGGGGAGGGGGTCACAATCCTAACCCTATTGGGGGAATCCTCCATCTGCAAGATGGAGGATTTCTAAAAGTTAGAGTCACCTCAGCTCAGGACACCTTAGGGGCTGTCCTGACTGGCCAGTGACTCCTCCTTGTTGCTTTCTTTGTTCCCTCCAGCCTTGCCGCCAAAAGTGGGGGCCGTGGCCGGAGGGGGCGGGCAACTCCACTAAGCTGGAGTGCCCTGCTGGGCTGTGACAAAGGGGTGAGCCTTTGAGGCTCACCGCCAGGTGTTACAGCTCCTGCCTGGGGGAGGTGTTAGCATCTCCACCCAGTGCAGGCTTTGTTACTGGCCTCAGAGTGACAAAGGCACTCTCCCCATGGGGCCAGCAACATGTCTCTAGTGTGGCAGGCTGCTGGAACTAGTCAGCCTACACAGACAGTCGGTTAAGTTTCAGGGGGCACCTCTAAGGTGCCCTCTGGGGTGTATTTTGCAATAAAATGTACACTGGCATCAGTGTGCATTTATTGTGCTGAGAAGTTTGATACCAAACTTCCCAGTTTTCAGTGTAGCCATTATGGTGCTGTGGAGTTCGTGTTTGACAGACTCCCAGACCATATACTCTTATGGCTACCCTGCACTTACAATGTCTAAGGTTTTGTTTAGACACTGTAGGGGTACCATGCTCATGCACTGGTACCCTAACCTATGGTATAGTGCACCCTGCCTTAGGGCTGTAAGGCCTGCTAGAGGGGTGACTGACCTATACTTGCATAGGCAGTGAGAGGCTGGCATGGCACCCTGAGGGGAGTGCCATGTCGACTTACTCGTTTTGTTCTCACCAGCACACACAAGCTGGCAAGCAGTGTGTCTGTGCTGAGTGAGAGGTCTCCAGGGTGGCATAAGACATGCTGCAGCCCTTAGAGACCTTCCTTGGCATCAGGGCCCTTGGTACTAGAAGTACCAGTTACAAGGGACTTATCTGGCTGCCAGGGTCTGCCAATTGTGGATACAAAAGTACAGGTTAGGGAAAGAACACTGGTGCTGGGGCCTAGTTAGCAGGCCTCAGCACACTTTCAATTGTAAACATAGCATCAGCAAAGGCAAAAAGTCAGGGGGCAACCATGCCAAGGAGGCATTTCCTTACACTTACCTCCCCCAGGAACTGTGAAAATTGCACTAAGTGTCCACTTTTGAAATAGCTATTTGTGAATAACTTGAAAAGTATACATGCAATTGAAATGATTCAAAGTTCCTAATGTACTTACCTGCAATACCTTTCAAACAAGATATTACATGTTAAATTTGAACCTGTGGTTCTTAAAATAAACTAAGAAAAGATATTTTTCTATAACAAAACCTATTGGCTGGATTTGTCTCTGAGTGTGTGTACCTCATTTATTGTCTATGTGTATGTACAACAAATGCTTAACACTACTCCTTGGATAAGCCTACTGCTCGACCACACTACCACAAAATAGAGCATTAGTATTATCTATTTTTACCACTATTTTACCTCTAAGGGGAACCCGTGGACTCTGTGCATGCTATTCCTTACTTTGAAATAGCACATACAGAGCCAACTTCCTACAACCTCCCTACCAGGGACAATATCAAAGGGGTGGCTTTCGGGGCCAATACAAAGGGGGCCAATTCCCAAGAAACCGGGGAAAGTTTCAAGGTCCAAAAACCCCTCCAAATAAACAGTGACTCACAGGTCACACAACCCCTTCACACAACACCAGTGGGGGGAAGACTAAGCCAGTTCCACAAATCATGGGAAGAAATAACAACAGACACTTGGGTCTTAGCAATTATCCAACATGGTTATTGCATAGAATTTCTCCAACTCCCTCCAACTCCCTCCAAATGTCCCACCAAAAACACACAATATGTCAAAACAGCATATAGACCTCCTAGGACTAGAAGTTCAAGCATTACTACAAAAAGACGCAATAGAATTAGTACCAAAAACACAAAAGAACACAGGAGTTTACTCACTGTACTTTCTAATACCAAAAAAGGACAAAACTCTGAGACCAATATTAGATCTCATAACACTAAACACCTACATCAAATCAGACCACTTTCACATGGTCACGTTACAAGACGTAATACCACTACTGAAACAGCAAGACTACATGACAACGTTGGATCTAAAAGACGCGTATTTCCATATACCGATACATCCCTCGCACAGGAAATACATAAGGTTCGTATTCAAAGGAATACATTACCAATTCAAAGTGTTGCCATTCGGAATAACAACAGCACCAAGAGTCTTTACAAAATGTCTAGCAGTAGTAGCTGTACATATCAGGAGGCAGCAAATACACGTGTTTCCGTACCTAGACGATTGGTTAATCAAAACCAACTCGCTAAAAAAGTGTTCACACCACACAGATTATGTTATACAAACCCTTTACAAACTAGGTTTCTCCATCAACTATGCAAAGTCACACCTTTTGCCTCGTCAAACACAGCAATACTTAGGAGCGACAATCGACACAACAAAAGGGATAGCCACTCCAAGTCCACAAAGGGTTCAAAATTTTCACAAGGTGATACAAGCTAATCCAACACAAAAGATACACGCAAAGATGGTCTTAAAACTCCTAGGCATGATGTCCTCATGCATAGCCATTGTCCCAAACGCAAGATTGCACATGCGGCCCTTACAACAGTGCTTAGCATCACAATGGTCACATGCACAGGGTCAACTTCTAGATCTGGTGTTGATAGACCGCCAAACATACATCTCGCTTCTATGGTGGAACAGTACCAATTTAAACAAAGGGCGGCCTTTCCAAGACCCAGTGCCACAACACGTAATAACAGATGCTTCCATGACAGGGTGGGGAGCACACCTCAATCAACACCGCATACAAGGACAATGGGACGTACATCAAAGAAAGTTTCATATAAATCACCTAGAATTGTTAGCAGTATTTCTAGCGTTGAAAGCATTCCAACCAATGTTAACCCACAAATACATTCTTGTCAAAACAGACAACATGACGACAATGTATTATTTAAACAAACAGGGGGGAACACACTTGACACAGTTGTGTCTCCTAACACAAAAAATATGGCATTGGGCAATTCACAACCACATTCGCCTAATAGCACAGTTTATTCCAGGGATCCAGAACCAGCTAGCAGACAATCTCTCTCGGGATCACCAACAGGTCCACGAATGGGAAATTCACCCCCAAATCCTGAACACGTACTTCCAAATTTGGGGAACACCTCAAATAGATCTATTTGCAACAAAAGAAAACGCAAAATGCCAAAACTTCGCATCCAGGTACCCACACCGCGATTCTCAAGGCAATGCTCTATGGATGAATTGGTCAGGGATATTTGCATACGCTTTTCCCCCTCTCCCTCTCCTTACATATCTAGTAAACAGATTGAGTCAAAACAAACTCAAACTCATACTAATAGCACCAACATGGGCAAGACAACCTTGGTATACCACACTACTAGACCTGTCAGTAGTACCTCATGTCAAACTACCCAACAGGCCAGATCTGTTAACACAACACAAACAACAGATCAGGCATCCAAACCCAGCATCGCTGAATCTAGCAATTTGGCTCCTGAAATCCTAGAATTTGGACACTTAAACCTTACACGAGTGTATGGAGGTCATAAAACAAGCTAGAAGACCATCCACTAGACACTGCTATGCAAGTAAATGGAAAAGATTTGTTTGTTACTGCCATAATAATCAAGTCCAACCATTGCATGCATCTCCAAAAGATGTAGTAGGATATTTACTACATTTACAAAAATCAAATCTAGCTTTCTCTTCCATAAAAATACATCTCGCAGCAATATCTGCTTACCTGCAGATTACTCATTCAACTTCCCTATTTAGAATACCTGTCATTAAAGCGTTTATGGAGGGCCTAAAAAGAATTATACCACCAAGGACACCACCTGTTCCTTCATGGAACCTCAACATTGTCTTGACAAGACTCATGGGTCCACCTTTCGAACCCATGCATTCTTGTGAAATGCAATACTTAACGTGGAAAGTTGCATTTCTCATTGCCATCACATCTCTAAGAAGAGTAAGTGAAATACAGGCGTTTACCATACAAGAACCATTTATTCAAATACACAAACATAAGGTCGTTCTAAGAACAAATCCAAAATTCTTACCAAAGGTTATCTCACCATTCCACTTAAACCAAACAGTGGAATTACCAGTGTTCTTCCCACAGCCAGATTCAATAGCTGAAAGAGCACTACATACATTAGACATCAAAAGAGCGCTAATGTACTACATTGACAGGACAAAGGAAATTAGGAAGACAAAACAACTGTTTATTGCCTTTCAAAAACCTCATACAGGAAATCCAATTTCAAAACAAGGTATCGCCAGATGGATAGTAAAGTGCATCCAAACCTGCTATCTTAAAGCAAAAAGAGAACTGCCTATTACACCAAAGGCACACTCAACCAGAAAGAAAGGTGCTACTATGGCCTTTCTCGGAAATATTCCAATGACCGAAATATTTAAGGCAGCAACATGGTCTACGCCTCATACATTTACTAAACACTACTGTGTAGATGTGTTATCTTCACAACAGGCCACAGTAGGTCAAGCCGTACTAAGAACTTTATTTCAAACTACTTCCACTCCTACAGGCTGAACCACCGCTTTTGGGGAGATAACTGCTTACTAGTCTATGCACAGCATGTGTATCTGCAGCTACACATGCCACCGAACGGAAAATGTCACTTACCCAGTGTACATCTGTTCGTGGCATTACTTGCTGCAGATTCACATGCGCCGACCCTCCTCCCCGGGAGCCTGTAGCCGTTTAGAAGTAGATCTTGAACATTTGTACATTTGTAAATATATTACATTAAACCTTCATTTTGTACATACGTATTTATTCCATTGCATGGGCACTATTATTAGCATACACAACTCCTACCTCACCCTCTGCGGGGAAAACAATTTAAGATGGAGTCGACGCCCATGCGCAATGGAACCAAAGTGGGAGGAGTCCCTCGGTCTCGTGACTCGAAAAGACTTCTTCGAAGAAAAACAACTTGTAACACTCCGACCCAACACCAGACGGCGGACTATGCACAGCATGTGAATCTGCAGCGACTAATGCCACGAACAGATGTACACTGGGTAAGTGACATTTTCCTTGTTCTGCATTCCTCTGCTTGAGCTGATCAAGCAGCAGGAGGGCAGAAACCCGTCCGAGGGTTTACAGCAGCATTGGCTTCCTGGAGGAGGACCTTAGAGGACTCCCGCAATGCTAGGGGTCCTCTAAAGAGCCCCCAGAGTGCATGGAATCATAATTCCAATACTTTCAACAGAATTGGGGTATGATTCCCACATGTTTGATACCAAACATGCCTAGATGCGGAGTTACCATTACGTAGCTGGACGTAGGTAGCGACCGTATGTCCAGCACATGCCTAAAATGGCATCTCTGCCCTCCTGAAGTCCATGAAAATAGAGCTGGAGTTTGTGGGATCACATCTGCTCATGCAGGGGTGCTCTCACGCACAGGTACCTGCACCCTGCCCTCTGGGCTAGGAGGACCTACCATGGAGGTGACTTACAGTGACCTGGTGCCGTGACCTGTAGTGAAATGGTTGCATGCTGTAGGAAGTTGGCTCTGTATATACTATTTCAAAGTAAGAAATAGCGTGCACAGAATCCAAGGGTTCCCCTTAGAGGTAAGATAGTGGCAAAAAGAGATAATTCTAATGCTCTATTTTGTGGTAGTGTGGTCGAGCAGTAGACCTATCAGAGGGTAGTGTTAAGAATTTGTTGTACACACACAGGCAATAAATGAGGAACACACAGTCAAAAGACTTAGTCCAGGCCAATAGGTTTTTATATAGATAAATATCTTCTTAGTTTATTTTAGGAATCACAGGTTCAAGATTTACAAGTAATACTTCAAATGAAAGGTGTTTCACTCAGGTATTCTAGGAACTTTGAATGATCACAATAGCATGTACAGTTTTGACAAAAATGGCAATAAGCTATTTTAAAAGTGGACACAGTGCAAAAATCAACAGTTAATGGGGGAGGTAAGTAAATGTTAAGTTCACAGGTAACTAAAACACTTACAGGATTCAAAGTTGGGTCCAAGGTAGCCCACTGTTGGGGGTTTAGAGCAACCCCAAAGTTACCACACCAGCAGCTCAGAGCCGGTCAGGTGCAGAGGTCAAGGTGGTGCCCAAAACACATAGGCTTCAATGGAAATAGGGGTGCCCCGGTTCCAGTCTGCCATCAGGTAAGTACCTGCGTCCTTGGAGGGCAGACCAGGGGGGTTTTGTAGGGCACCGGGAGGGACACAAGCAGGCACAGAAAGTATACCCTCAGCGGCATGGGGCGGTCGGGTGCAGAGTGCAAACAGGCGTCAGGTTTCAGATAGCAATCAATGGGGAGACCCGGGGGTCAGGCACGGGGGGGCCACCACCTGGACTAGGCAGAGGGTCGTCTGGGGGTCACTCCTGCACTGGAGTTCGGTTCCTTCAGATCCTGGGGGCTGCGGGTGCAGGGCTGGTTCCAGGCGTCGGGTTCTTTGTTACAAGCAGTCGCGGTCAGCGGGAGCCTCTGGATTTCCTCTGCAGGCATCGCTTTGGGGGCTCAGCGGGGGCAACTCTGGCTACTCACGGGCTCGCAGACGCCGGGGAGTCCTCCCTGTAGTGTTAGTTCTCCACAGGTCGAGCCAGGGGCATCTGGTGCAGAGTAGAAAGTCTCACGCTTCCGGCGGGAAACGTGTGGTCTTTAAAAGTTGCTTCTTTGTTGCAGAAAGTTGCAGTTTGTTGAACAGGGCCACTGTTCTCGTGACCTTCTTGGTCCTTTAGATGCAGGGTAGTCCTCTGAGGCTTCAGAGTTCGCTGGACCCTGTTGGATGCGTTGCTGTTGCAGTTTTCTTCGAAGTAGGGAGACTGGCCGGGGGGGGCTGGGGCCAAATCAGTTGTCGTTTCCATCTTCACTGCAGGGCTATAGGTCAGCAGTCCTCCTTCTTTAGGTTGCAGAAATCTGTCTTCCTTGGTTCTGGGGAGCCCCTAAATACTGAATTTAGGGGTGTGTTTAGGTCTGGGTGGGCAGTAGCCAATGGCTACTGTCCTTGAGGGTGGCTACACCCTCTTTGTGCCTCCTCCCTGGCGGGAGGGGGGCACATCCCTATTCCTTTAGGGGGAATCCTCCTTCTACAAGATGGAGGATGTAAAGAAATGGCTCCCTGTTGCAGTTACCCCCCACTTTTTGCCTGATACTGATGCTGGCTTGACTGAGAAGTGTGCTGGGACCCTGCTAACCAGGCCCCAGCACCAGTGTTCTTTCACCTAAAATGTACCATTGTTTCCACAATTGGCACAACCCTGGCACCTAGGTAAGTCCCTTGTAACTGGTACCCCTGGAACCAGGGCCCTGATGCCAGGGAAGGTCTCTAAGGGCTGCAGCATGTCTTATGCCACCCTAGGGACCCCTCACTCAGCACAGACACACTGCTTGCCAGCTTGTGTGTGCTGATGGGGAGAAAATGACTAAGTCGACATGGCACTCCCCTCAGGGTGCCATGCCAAACTCACACTGCCTGTGGCATAGGTAAGTCACCCCTCTAGCAGGCCTTACAGCCCTAAGGCAGGGTGCACTATACCACAGGTGAGGGCATAGGTGCATGAGCACTATGCCCCTACAGTGTCTAAGCAAAACATTAGACATTGTAAGTGCAGGGTAGCCATAAGAATATATGGTCTGGGAGTCTGTCAAAAACGAACTCCACAGCTCCATAATGGCTACACTGAATAGTGGGAAGTTTGGTATCAAACGTCTCAGAATAATAAACCCACACTGATGCCAGTGATGGATTTATTAAAAAATGCACACAGAGTGCATCTTAGAGATGCCCCCTGTGTTTTACCCAATTGTTCAGTGCAGGACTGACTGGTCTGTGCCAGCCTGCTGCTGAGAGACGAGTTTCTGGCCCCATGCGGTGAGAGCCTTTGTGCTCTCTGAGGACAGAAACAAAGCCTGCTCTGGGTGGAGGTGCTTCACACCTCCCCCCTGCAGGAACTGTAACACCTAGCAGTGAGCTTCAAAGGCTCAAGCTTCGTGTTACAATGCCCCAGGGCACTCCAGCTAGTGGAGATGCCCGCCCCCCTGGACACAGCCCCCACTTTTGGCGGCAAGTCCAGGAGAGATAATGAGAAAAACAAGGAGTCACCACTGGCCAGTCAGGACAGCCCCTAAGGTGTCTTGAGGTGACTCTGACTTTTAGAAGTCCTCCATTTTGCAGATGGAGGATTCCCCCAATAGGAATAGGGATGTGCCCCCCTCCCCTCAGGGAGGAGGCACAAAGAGGGTGTAGCCACCCTAAAGGACAGTAGCCATTGGCTACTGCCCTCCCAGACCTAAACACACCCCTAAATTCAGTATTTAGGGGCTCCCCAGAACCTAGGAAATCAGATTCCTGCAACCTAAGAAGAAGAGGACTGCTGAGCTCAAAAACCCTGCAGAGACGACGGAGACACCAACTGCTTTGGCCCCAGCCCTACCGGCCTGTCTCCCCTCTTCGGAAGAAAACTGCTCCAGCGACGCTTTCCCCAGGACCAGCGACCTCTGAATCCTCAGAGGACTGCCCTGCTCTAAAAGGACCAAGAAACTCCTGAGAACAGCGGCCCTGTTCACCCAAGACTGCAACTTTGTTTCCAAAGGAGCAACTTTAAAGACCCCTGCAATCCCCGCCAGAAGCGTGAGACTTGCAACACTGCACCCGGCAACCCCGACTCGACTGGTGGAGAAACAACGCTACAGGGAGGACCCCCCCGGCGACTCCAAGACTGTGAGTAACCCGAGTTGTCCCCCTTGCGCCCCCACAGCGACGCCTGCAGAGGGAATCCCGAGGCTCCCCCTGACCGCGACTGTCTGAATCCAAAATCCCGACGCCTGGAAAAGACCCTCACCCGCAGCCCCCAGGACCTGAAGGAACCGAACTCCAGTGCAGGAGTGACCCCCAGGAGGCCCTCTCCCTTGCCCAGGTGGTGGCTACCCCGAGGAGCCCCCCCCCTTGCCTGCATCGCTGAAGAGACCCCTTGGTCTCCCATTGAAACCTATTGAAAACCCGACGCGTGTTTGCACACTGCACCCGGCCGCCCCGTGCTGCTGAGGGTGTACTTTCTGTGCTGACTTGTGTCCCCCCCGGTGCCCTACAAAACCCCTCTGGTCTGCCCTCCGAAGACACGGGTACTTACCTGCTGGCAGACTGGAACCGGGGCACCCCCTTCTCCATTGAAGCTTGTGTGTTTTGGGCACCACTTTGAACTCTGCACCTGACCGGCCCTGAGCTGCTGGTGTGGTAACTTTGGGGTTGCTCTGAACCCCCAACGGTGGGCTACCTTGGACCCCAATTTGAACCCCGTAGGTGGTTTACTTACCTGCAAGAACTACCATTAACTTACCTCCCCCAGGAACTGTGAAAATTGCACTGTCTAGTTTTAAAATAGCTATATGTGGTTTATGTGAAAAGTATATATGCTATTGTGATTATTCAAAGTTCCTAAAGTACTTACCTGCAATACCTTTCAAATGAGATATTACATGTAGAATTTGAACCTGTGGTTCCTAATATAAACTAAGAAAAGATTTTTCTATACAAAAACCTATTGGCCTGGAATTGTCTGAGTGTGTGTTCCTCATTTATTGCCTGTGTGTATGTACAACAAATGCTTAACACTACTCCTTTGATAAGCCTACTGCTCGACCACACTACCACAAAATAGAGCATTAGTATTATCTCTTTTTGCCACTATCTTACCTCTAAGGGGAACCCTTGGACTCTGTGCATACTATTCCTTACTTTGAAATAGTGCATACAGAGCCAACTTCCTACATGCTGGTCTACTTCACCTGCAGTCAGATCAGTTTCTTATTTGTAAGGATTGGATTTGATGTGTTCGCAAACCCACCTCCTGGGTTAATATTGCTTTGGTATCTAGTCTAAGGTAAGGAATCTGTGGCTAGTTGTCTGTATAAGATGAACAAGTTACTTACCTTTGGTAACGCCTTAACTGGTAGACAGACTAGCAGGAGATTCCTTACTGACCGGCCCATCCTCCCCATTCTGCAAAATACTTTATTTTACCGCACTATCCCTTGCTTGGTCTCATTCTACCAAACAGTTACATTCAGTGGTGGTAATTTACAATACATCTTTTTCTCTTTTTGGCACACTGTTCCATTACCAGTTTCTATAGTGGCTCCACATTGTTGTGCAGATTGTGGTCACAGATGAAACTGACGTCAGCATGTCGGAGGACGGATTATATGGACTCCATCAATGTCATATCCGATGGACGGTGTCGAAACGGAGTCACACGGCACCCTCTACCGACGTGAAGAGGTACTTCTGAAAAGTTTTTTCACCTGTAGGAAAGTAGCATCTTTCTAGCATAATTACTCCCACTTTTTGCTTGGTGTCAGTGTGTTTAGATTGTAGTACACTGGGATCCTGCTAATCAAGACCCCAGTGTCAGTGCTCTCTCCTCTAAATTTGGTTGTATGGTAACTTTTACACCCCATAATTGGCACACTAGTGCACCCATGTGAGTCCCTAGAATGTGGTACTTGGGCACCCAGGGCATTGGTACACCAAGGGTCTGACATGGGCTGTTGCATGTATTATGCCACCCATGGAAGCCCATGCAAACTGTATCTACTGGCCTGCCATTACTGCCTGTGTGAAATGGTGCATGCACCTTTCACTTTAGATATAAGGCTTGACTTTTATCACAGTCACTGTAAAGCACCCGTTCAGTAGGCCCTTCAGCCCAATGCCACGGTGCATGATCCTGAGTGTGAGAGCACCGCTGCATAAGTAGAGGTGCCCTTGCAAACCCCAGACTCCATTCCCTGGGCTTTGTAAGTGTTGTGAAGCCATTTTTAAGATATGTAGAGGACACTGGTCAACACGAGTAGTCCAGTTATATAGTTGCTTCTCTGAACCTAGGCATGTTTGGTATCAAACATGTCGGAATCATGCAACTACACGTATTCCAGTACTAGTTGCATGATACTATGTACTCTGGCGTTTCCTTAGAGGATCCTCCAGATCTGCCCTCCAGACCTGCGGACTCTGTATGCCAGCCCGCACTGCTGCTGACCCTATACACTGTTCTGCCCTCCTACCGATGAGCTTAACTCCAGTAGGGGTAGGCCGGAGAAATTATTTTCTGTAGGGAAGAGGTGTGACCACCTCTCCCTTTGAAATGAATGTCTCTGCGCTAGGGTTGAATGGCCTCTCAGCACAACCAGGCTGTTTTGAAGGGCACATTTGGTGCCCTCCTTGTATAAACCAGTTTGCAGCAGTGCAGGAACCCCTAGTTCCCACTCTGGTGAGAAACCACACAGTGGACAGGGAATGACCCCCCTTACACACAGACACACCCACCCACCCCCTCTGCCAGGTGGCCACTTGATTCTGCTATCTTTAAAATAAGAAGTGCACAGGCCCCTGTGAGCATGTGTCTGGTTAGGCCAGGTGGGTGACGCCCCTGACCCCTTCTGGTAGGCGGTTCACTGCAGACAGAGTCCAACCTCTTTCTAGTGTTACAAAAGGGCCCCCGAGGTTGGTGGGGTCCTTAGATGTGTTATGCAAGACTCTACAATGGAACTATCTCTAAGCCTCTTCTGCAACCTGGCCTCCTGAACTGCTGCTGGTGTCCCATAGAAACTGAAACAAGACTGTATCCATTTGGGAGGGTTCCCACTGCAACATTGTTTCTTCAGCTTCTGCAAGAAATTTGCAACATATGTGGTTTTGTATCCTCCAAGATCACAAAGACTCTGTTTACTTCAGGAAGAAAGAATTAATCTTTCTCGAGTGAAGGAGTCACCCCCCAGCATCTGCAGGCATCTCTATGACATCGACTGGCTGGTGGATCCTGCTGTCCCACAGACATCAAGAAGGCTCAGCAACACAGGTGTTGGTTCTGTGGTCCTCTCCAGGTCCAACTTCTCTTCTATCCAACTTGGACGGCTTTGGGTCTTTGCTGTGGCCACTGGGACAGAACACCTGTGCACAACATCCGTTGCTGTTACCAAGGCTTGTTGACTTTCTCCAGAAGACATTTGAGCTCCATGATGCCCCAGCCTCCAGCACTCTGCAACTACAGAAACAGCATCCACCCTGCAACTCCTACTGCATGGGACTCCTTTGTTGTGCTGCTGAGGACTCCCTGTGCCTGCTGCCAGTGGGTCCTCGTGGGGGCTCCAATGATTTCTGCTCACTCTCATGCTTGACGAGGGCCAGCCCAGACTCCTCTCCAAGGGTCCGGTCGCTTGGATGTTGCTGCTGCTCAAAATCCTGCAAAGTTCCCTGCAGCTTCTTCTTGCATTTGCCAGTGGTTGCTGGTGGTTCTGCTGACCACTGAGCCTTCTGCAATCCAGCGACCGACGCAGGACTGCTCATGGGCGACTCAAAGGATCTTCCTGCACCATCTGGACTCCACATCTGTCTTCTTCCTTCACTGTCTTGCAGGAGCTTTCTTCACCCCCTCTCTCTCCCCATCCCCCAACATCTCCCAAGAAGGGTGAGCATTGCCTACCTCCACTGCCTGGACATCTTTGAGCGGTCTGGCCTCTGTCACCTTCTTTTTCAGGTTCTTCTTGTCTGGAGTCTTGTCTTGTACTTGTCTGAACCTTTTGGTTCTACCGACCTGGTCCATGGTTGCGACAGCAGCTGGACAATGGAGGCTCCCATGGTCTCTAAGGTTTTCTGATGTCACTTCACCCCTATGTACCTGGGCTCGCTGGTGTAGGTAATCCACATTCCTGGGTATACACTGGTGGGGTCACTATCGAACCTTCCTTGTGCCAACTGATTTCCTTTGGGTCCTCTGGGAAGGGTCCTGAATCCTGAACATTCCAACCACAGCGCTCCTGTGTTAGCCTGTGGGACACCTGACTAGATATCACCTCTGCACACAGGCCCCTAGTGAATTTCTATTACTTTCCTTGGGTGATTTCGTACTCCCCCCAGCCCCTGGGATCCTAACTCACTTACCTTAGTTGGACACCTCCATTCGTATATGGTTTGCCTCCCACTTCCCATAGGATCCCATGTATTTCTTTGCTTTTCCTATTTGTTTCTAAGTATATTTTGTGTGTAGCTATCTCCAAGTAGCGATATACCAAAGTTACGATAGTGCTAGTGTTACAATAAAGAGTACTTTATTTTTGTAACACTTGGTGTGGTTCTTTCTTGTGTGAACATCACTGACTGACTTTTGTCTTATTGTAAGTGCTTTACACTCCTCCTTGGTAAGCCTGAGCTTCTCTCCACAGCTACCCCTAGAGAGCTTTGGTTATCTAGGCACCAAAACACTATCACTTAAGGGTTGTCTGGATTCAGTATAGTGTGCCGCACCTACAGTACCCACAGTCCATGGGCAAAGAACTACAGATAAACTGGTCAGGGACATTTGCCTACACTTTTCATTTCCCACTTCTTCCGTTCATGGTTCAGAGTCATAGACCAGCATCCCTCACCCTTATCCTGGTGAGTTTCACTTGGGCCAGGAAGCCTTGGTTCACCAGCTTATTCAAACTCTGTGATTCCGCACAGCATGCCAGACCTTCAAACGCAGAACCATGAAGAGATCATGCGCCCGACCCCAGGTCACTAAACCTTGTAAAGTTTGGTCCTGAGGCCCTAGATTTTATGTATCTAAATCTTCTTCCAGAATCCATGAGCATTCGTAAGGAAGTGTGCAGCCTTTTACTGCCTGCGCCTGCTACTCTGCAACATTGAAATAATTTGTCCACTACTGTTTTTCAGGACACAGTGACCCTTTAGCAGCTGCTCTCCAGGGCATTTTTTGTTACCTCCTACACTTATAAACCTCTGGCCTAGCCTACACTTCCATTTTCCTCCACTTAGCTTCCAAACAAAGAACACAAATCTCTGTTTAGAATTCCTTTTATCAAAGCTTTCATGGAAGGTCTCAAGTCATTCCTCAAGGGACCCACTGGCCCCATGTGGAATCAAAACATTGTTCTCACTATACTTGTGGGCCTTCCTTTTATGCCCCCTGCATTCTTGCCTCTTCAGTTCCTTTCCTGTAAGGTAGCCTTCCTTTTCACTATCCACCTCTTAGACGTGTCAGTGAGCTCCAAGCTTTAACATTGGAAGAACCTTTCTTCCGTGTCCACAGAGATAGGGTTGTCCACTGTACTTAACTCTAAGGTCATGCATTAGGTGATTTTACCCCTTCTACCTTAATCACTCTGGAGCTGCAGATTTTCTTCCATCCACCTGGTTCAGCTATAGAAAGGGCTCTCAATACTGTTGCCTTTTGAGAGCTGCTCAAAAGGCAGGCTCTTTCCAAATTGGTCATAGCACTGTGGATAGTTAAATGTATTCAAATATGTTATTTAAAGCCCCCCCCCCCCCCCCCCCCCCCCCCAAGAGCCCACTCCTCCAGGTGGAAAAAAAAAGCTTCCATGGCCTTCCTAGGAAATATTTCTATGGCTGATAACTACAAATCAGCTGTCTGGTCCAAACCCCACACATTCACTAAACAATATTGTGTGGATGTGCTGTCATGCCAACACGCTAATGTTGGTCAGGCTGCATTCCATAGAAGTTTTTTTAATCCTCTGCAATAGCCTCCGGCTAGCCAACACTTAATGTGTGCACAGCTTGTGTATCAGCAGCCCCAAATGCCTCAAACGGAAAATGTTACTTAAATATGTTTGTGATGTAGTGCTGTAAATTCACCTCTGCCCACCGTCCTCACCCTTGAAGCCTTGGTTGTTGCAGACATTGCTTTCCTTTTCTGTCTTTTATTTCTTGCATGGTCATTTTTTTTTTGTACCTGGAGCAAGCTGGCTCTGGATATACTATACCAAAGTGAGATACAGTGTGCACAGAGTCCAGGGTTTCCCCAGTGGTTTAACAGAGGCCAAAGTAGATAATACTAATGCTCTCTTTTGTGGCAGTGTGGTCGAGCAGTTAGCCTTATCAGAGAGTAGTGCAAAGCACACACACTGACTCAACTCCAGACCAATGTTTTTTAAATTGTAAGAAATATATTTTCTTAATTTATTTTTACAACCACAAGATTCAAGTTGCAGGTATGCACCTTAAATGTTTCATATTTCACACAGGTATCAACAGTACTTTGTTTGAAACAAGTAAGTAAGACAGTTTTTGAATTATTGTCAATAATCTTTTTTTAAAAGGACACTGCAGTTTTCAGGAACAGTTCCTGGGGGGAAGAAATGTTAGGTCGTTTTACAGGTAAGTACAACACTTACAGTTTCAGTCTCTGGGTTTTAGTAAGTCCACGGGTTGGGGGTTCAAGTTAACCCCAAACACCCACCAACCGCAGCACGGGGCTGGCTGCTTGCAGAGGTTAAGTTGAGCAAATTTTAACGTGGGCTGCTTTGGAGACAGGAGGTTTTCGGAATCAGGTTGGCCAGCAGGTAAGTACCTACGACTCGGAGAGCACTGTAGGGGCCACAAGTAGGCACCAAACAAACACCCTCAGTGGCACAGAGGCGGCTGCGTGCAGGGTGTAAACAGGATGTCTGGTTTCCAGTGCTTGTCTGTGAGGAGACCCTGGGAGTCACTTGTAGGCTGCAGGCGAGGTCCATGGGGGTGTCTCAGGGACACCACAGGTCTGACAGGGAGGAGGGCCGCCTGTTGAACGTTGAGACACTGGTGGTCACTTTCTCCAAGGCTTGGGGGCTGCAGGTGCAGTGTGTTCTTAGGCGTCAGATATCTGTGTCCAGAGCTTCGCGGTCAGGGGGGTCCTCGGGATTCCCGCGTCGTGTTGGAGGGGTGGAGAGGTCAACCATTGGTACGCACTTGCTCGCAATCGCCTGGGGATCATCCTCTCTTGCTGGGTGGACCACCTGAACACAGGCTGTGAGTGTTGGGTGCAGAGGGGTCAAGACTTGCGCATCTGGAGTGAGGTTGGAGTCCTTAGTTGTTGGTTCCTTCAGACAGAGACTCTCCTCAGGAGTTCTTGGTCTTTTTGGGTGCAGGGCAGTCCTCTGGAGTTGGCAGAGGTCGCTGGTCCCGCTGGATGCATCGCTGGTCTTTTGCAGGTTCTTTGAAGCAGGAGACAGGCAGGTAGGGCAGGGGTCGAAGCAGTTGTTGTCTTCCTTCTTCTCTGCTGGGGGTTCCAGCTTAGCAGTCCTTTTTGTAGGTCGCCAGGAATCTGGTGAGCTGGATTCAGGGAGGTGGCACTTTTCCAACAGTACCGCTACACCATCTCCAGAAAACAGTAACAAGAGTTCATGCCCAGGCGCATTACCCGCAATAGGTGGAGTCACTATACCTTGTAACTCGCTGACTTTGAAGGAAAATGTGAACACATCCAATCCCTACTCTAGATGGCAGGAGTATGTATAGCATGTGAATCTACAGCACTACATGCCACAAACAGATGTTTAAACGATATGTAATGTTTTTCTTATTACACAAACACTACTTATGTTAAGTTTAAAAAAAAAAAAAAAAAAAAAGAGCTTAAGCACGTAGGTGGCCCAGCAACTGGGCTTGCCAGCACTACACCTAGAGCACATGGTACAGGTACAATACTCTCACTGAGAAAAAGAGATATAGCGATGGAAAAGCTAATTAGAAAAGAGTTGTCTCTTAATAAATTCCTGAAGCTGAGATCGTTGACAGTACAGAGTAAAGGCGGGTGGAAATAATTTTGGCAACCTTTAATTTCATCCCAAAAATCACAGTCCCCCTCCTTACAGTCAGCACATAACCATGTACTTGGATGTCACTTACATAAAATCGGTGTTACTACTCTTCCACAACCAGAAACACGTCATGATAATGGTTCATTCCATCACTGACTTCAGTAACCATAATCCTTCTCTAAATTAAGAGTAATAAAGCATTACAAACGTGCAAATATTATCATTATTAAATCCTTTCAAGAATATACATTACGGTCAGCTCTAAAACCTTTACATAAAGCATTGTAAATGATATCTTAAAATAAAGCTATGTTTAGAACATTGGCAATAATAATTTTAATTAGAGCATTGTTCAAAACATAACTCATGTGTCGATCTCTTGTTTAGCACAGAGAGCCCTGAACTCCCACCATCATAGCTAAAGCTTCAGCCTGGAGTGCTTTAAAAATGCCTGGAGTCCTAGGTTAGTCATCTGTCTTTTGGCCCTTCAAACAAAGGAACTGTCCTTTTAGTGTGTTTCCTTGTCTGGTGCTGCTGCACGCTTACGGCCAACCAAAAACAACCCCCACCACCCCCAACCACCACAACACAAACTCTTTGCATCATTGGTGGTGCCCCTCCGATCCTGGGGCCACCACATTGCCAAAAAGTTTGGACGAGCAAAGCCCAGCAGGGCAATATGGGGTGCTCCCTCCTGGGAGCATGAATTTTAAATTAGGTGTTCTGGACGCCTTTTTTTTTTTTTTTTTTGGCAGCTGTGCGACCTTGTGGCGCCCGCCTTTTCCTTTTCATTGCCTTTATTTCCTCTAAACGTCTTGTGGGTGTGGTGTCTGATTCCACCCGCCCCCTACCTCCCCCCCCTAAAAAAAAAAAAAAAAAAAAAAAAATCCCATTGAAAACTCAAATGCATTTTCTTCACATATCTCTGGCCTCGTTGGGCTGTTTTACTTGATTGTTGACTCATTTTGTTCCTGGTGGCAAATTCCAGCCTCCTGGAGCCTTTTGCTTAGGCCTCCTGGCCTCTATGGCGACAACTTTGCAGGGAGCTGCTGCCACTGGCTCCCGTAAATCAGCTTTCCTCCTTTTTTCTCCTCTTGCGCTTGTCTTCACCTTGGTGCAGAGGTCAATTTCTTCCACAAACTAATCCTTAGGGGTTGTAAGAGGACCACCTTCTATGGTCTCAGGGAGAGACACACTGGCCTTGGGGTCAACTGTAGTCAAAGTCCATAGTCTGAGGGCTTTAGGGGGTTCCTTCTTTCAGTTGCCCATGGCTGTGTCCTCCAGTCCCCATGTCTAGCTACAACAAAATGCACACTTTCCTCCTTATTCGTCAACTCTCTGCCCCTGCCCGAGCCCTCCTGCAAATGTCAGAATTGTGCAATGTCAGAATTGTGCAATGTCAGAATTGTGCAGTATGCCCACAACTACCTAATATCAATGTCTTTGAATAAGGGACTACTTCCTATTTGCTGAAACAATTCCCGATTTGTTGATTCACTGATGTGATATATGCCATCCGTTGTTCCTGTGGTTTATTACATATTGATCAAACCACACAAATGATCCAGGCTTGCTTTATCCATCACAAAAGTTGGATCAATGCTATGTGAGCAATGCTCCTCTGGTATCCCATTCTGTCTCGCACAACATCACTGAGAATGGCTTCACTTGGCAGGTGATTGATCAGCCCTAACTTCAAATAAGGGGTGGTTACTTATATCACCTGCTGACATGATGTGATTGTCGGATTCTTTATGTGGGTCTCACTCAATAACAGATTGATTGCATTAGTTGAGCGGAATGGTATGGTCATGATGTAATGTCCAGTTCCATTTAGAGTTACTATATTCCGTTATGGGCTCCTTGAATGATTCTCCTTTGCCTCTTTCTACTGGTTTGACCATACTTTTTCTGTACTTGACATTTGTAACCACCCGGTTTATTATTTATTGTAAGATGAAACTACGATCATCTTTATATGATAATTGGGTATTGGTGTTATCATTTTCTTATGTTTGTTGATTTCCCCTTCCCCCAAATATTCCATTACCTTTATAATTATCAATTCTTTTTTTTTTTGTATTGTCTTTGCCAGATTGTACGCCCCTCACATGTGATAGAAGTTTCTTGTGTAAGCCCTGTAAATAAGCTACCTGGTCCTTTTTATCTTATCTTTCCCTTGTCTCCCCCTTTTCATAATTCTATAATAAAAAATTTTCTTTGCTAATGTCACCATTGCATACTTGTGTGCGCGCACACACACACGTCCTCCAGCTTTTCCTTTACACAGACTGCAATAAACATACTGTTTATAGTCACCCAGCGGTCTGCATTACCATTCGATTCTCCCCTTGATGCGGGGTCGAGTGTTTCTTACACTCTGCATACAGTAGGTAGATTGCCTCATATCTGACTTCACTTGTGCATGACGTCTGGTCCTTCAGTGTCGGTGTTTTCTCCTGTAAGTGGAATCCATGACTTTACATGTATAGGTACTACTGCTTTTTAATTCCTGAGAACAATTCCATAGAAGATACTTGTAAAGAAATGGCTCCCTGTTGCAGTTACCCCCCACTTTTTGCCTGATACTGATGCTGACTTGACTGAGAAGTGTGCTGGGACCCTGCTAACCAGGCCCCAGCACCAGTGTTCCTTCACCTAAAATGTACCATTGTATCCACAATTGGCACACCCTGGCATTCAGATAAGTCCCTTGTAACTGGTACTTCTAGTACCAAGGGCCCTGATGCCAAGGAAGGTCTCTAAGGGCTGCAGCATGTCTTATGCCACCCTAGAGACCCCTCACTCAGCACAGACACACTGCTTACAAGCCTGTGTGTGCTAGTGAGAACAAAATGAGTAAGTCGACATGGCACTCCCCTCAGGGTGCCATGCCAGCCTCTCACTGCCTATGCAGTATAGGTAAGACACCCCTCTAGCAGGCCTTACAGCCCTAAGGCAGGGTGCACTATACCATAGGTGAGGGTACCAGTGCATGAGCACTGTGCCCCTACAGTGTCTAAACAAAACCTTAGACATTGTAAGTGCAGGGTAGCCATAAGAGTATATGGTCTGGGAGTCTGTTTTACACGAACTCCACAGCACCATAATGGCTACACTGAAAACTGGGAAGTTTGGTATCAAACTTCTCAGCACAATAAATGCACACTGATGCCAGTGTACATTTTAGTGTAAAATACACCACAGAGGGCACCTTAGAGGTGCCCCCTGAAACTTAACCAACTAGCTGTGTAGGCTGACTGGTTCCAGCAGCCTGCCACACTAGAGACATGTTGCTGGCCCCATGGGGAGAGTGCCTTTGTCACTCTGAGGCCAGTAACAAAGCCTGCACTGGGTGGAGATGCTAACACCTCCCCCAGGCAGGAGCTGTGACACCTGGCGGTGAGCCTCAAAGGCTCACCCCTTTGTCACAGCCCAGCAGGGCACTCCAGCTTAGTGGAGTTGCCCGCCCCCTCCGGCCACGGCCCCCACTTTTGGCGGCAAGGCTGGAGGGAACAAAGAAAGCAACAAGGAGGAGTCACTGGCCAGTCAGGACAGCCCCTAAGGTGTCCTGAGCTGAAGTGACTCTAACTTTTAGAAATCCTCCATCTTGCAGATGGAGGATTCCCCCAATAGGGTTAGGATTGTGACCCCCTCCCCTTGGGAGGAGGCACAAAGAGGGTGTACCCACCCTCAGGGCTAGTAGCCATTGGCTACTAACCCCCCAGACCTAAACACGCCCTTAAATTTAGTATTTAAGGGCTACCCTGAACCCTAGAAAATTAGATTCCTGCAACTACAAGAAGAAGGACTGCCTAGCTGAAAACCCCTGCAGAGGAAGACCAGAAGACGACAACTGCCTTGGCTCCAGAAACTCACCGGCCTGTCTCCTGCCTTCCAAAGATCCTGCTCCAGCGACGCCTTCCAAAAGGGACCAGCGACCTCGACATCCTCTGAGGACTGCCCCTGCTTCGAAAAGACAAGAAACTCCCGAGGACAGCGGACCTGCTCCAAGAAAAGCTGCAACTTTGTTTCCAGCAGCTTTAAAGAACCCTGCAAGCTCCCCGCAAGAAGCGTGAGACTTGCAACACTGCACCCGGCGACCCCGACTCGGCTGGTGGCGATCCAACACCTCAGGAGGGACCCCAGGACTACTCTAAGACTGTGAGTACAAAAACCTGTCCCCCCTGAGCCCCCACAGCGCCGCCTGCAGAGGGAATCCCGAGGCTTCCCCTGACCGCGACTCTTTGAATCCAAAGTCCCGACACCTGGGAGAGACCCTGCACCCGCAGCCCCCAGGACCTGAAGGACCGGACTTTCACTGGAGGAGTGACCCCCAGGAGTCCCTCTCCCTTGACCAAGTGGAGGTTTCCCCGAGGAACCCCCCCCTTGCCTGCCTGCAGCGCTGAAGAGATCCCTAGATCTCCCATTGACTTCCATTACAAACCCGACGCTTGTTTCTACACTGCACCCGGCCGCCCCCGCGCTGCTGAGGGTGAAATTTCTGTGTGGGCTTGTGTCCCCCCCGGTGCCCTACAAAACCCCCCTGGTCTGCCCTCCGAAGACGCGGGTACTTACCTGCAAGCAGACCGGAACCGGGGCACCCCCTTCTCTCCATTCTAGCCTATGTGTTTTGGGCACCACTTTGAACTCTGCACCTGACCGGCCCTGAGCTGCTGGTGTGGTGACTTTGGGGTTGCTCTGAACCCCCAACGGTGGGCTACCTGGGACCAAGAACTAAGCCCTGTAAGTGTCTTACTTACCTGATTAACCTAACAAATACTTACCTCCCCTAGGAACTGTGAAAATTGCACTAAGTGTCCACTTTTAAAACAGCTATTTGTGAATAACTTGAAAAGTATACATGCAATTTTGATGATTTAAAGTTCCTAAAGTACTTACCTGCAATACCTTTCGAATGAGATATTACATGTAGAATTTGAACCTGTGGTTCTTAAAATAAACTAAGAAAAGATATTTTTCTATATAAAAACCTATTGGCTGGATTTGTCTCTGAGTGTGTGTACCTCATTTATTGTCTATGTGTATGTACAACAAATGCTTAACACTACTCCTTGGATAAGCCTACTGCTCGACCACACTACCACAAAATAGAGCATTAGTATTATCTCTTTTTGCCACTATCTTACCTCTAAGGGGAACCCTTGGACTCTGTGCATGCTATTCCTTACTTTGAAATAGCACATACAGAGCCAACTTCCTACATTGGTGGATCAGCGGTAGGGTACAAGACTTTGCATTTGCTGGACTACTCAGCCAATACCTGATCACACGACAAATTCCAAAATTGTCATTAGAAATTCATTTTTGCAATTTGAAATTTTTCTAAATTCTTAAAAGTCCTGCTAGGGCCTTGTGTGTTAAGTCCCTGTTTAGCATTGTCTTTTAGAGTTTTAAAGTTTGTTAAAGGTTTGAAATTAGATTCTAGAAACAGTTTTAGATTCTTTAAAAAGTCTTCCAACTTTTAGCAAAATAATGTCTGATACAGAGATGAATGTGGTGGAACTCGACACCACACCTTACCTCCATCTTAAGATGAGGGAGCTAAGGTCTCTCTGTAATATAAAGAAAATAACCATTGGCTCCAGACCTACCAAAATTCAGCTCCAGGAGCTGTTGGCAGAGTTTGAAAAAGCCAACCCCTCTGAGGATGACTTCACAGAGGAAGAAATTAGTGACTTGGAGGGCAATTCCCCCCTTCCAGTCCTAAATAGGGAGACCAGGGCCTCTCAAGCCCTGTCTCCAAAAATGATAGTCAGAAATGTTGCTTCCCTCACAGGAGGGTCCAGCATTTCTGAAATCACTGAGGATGCTCTCAGTGAGGATGACCCCCTGTTAGCCAGGATGGTCAAAAGATTGGCTTTGGAAAAGCAGCTCCTAGCCATAGAAAGGGAAAGAAAAGAGATGGGCCTAGGTCCCATCAATGGTGGCAGCAACTTAAATAGGGTCAGAGATTCTCCTGACATCCTAAAAATCCCCAAAGGGATTGTAACAAAATATGAAGATGGTGATGACATCACCAAATGGTTCACAGCTTTTGAGAGGGCTTGTGTAACCAGAAAAGTGAACAGATCTCACTGGGGTGCTCTCCTTTGGGAAATGTTCACTGGAAAGTGTAGGGATAGACTCCTCACACTCTCTGGAAAAGATGCAGAATCTTATGACCTCATGAAGGGTACCCTGATTGAGGGCTTTGGATTCTCCACTGAGGAGTATAGAATTAGGTTCAGGGGGGCTCAAAAATCCTCGAGCCAGACCTGGGTTGATTTTGTAGACTACTCAGTAAAAACACTAGATGGTTGGTTAACTGGAAATGAAGTGTGTGACTATGTTGGGCTTTATAATTTGTTTATGAAAGAACACATTTTAAGTAACTGCTTCAATGAAAAGTTGCATCAGTATCTGGTAGACCTAGGTCCAATTTCTCCCCAAGAATTGGGAAAGAAGGCAGACCACTGGGTCAAGACTAGGGTAACCAAAACTTCCACTGGGGGTGACCAAAAGAAAGGGGTTACAAAAACTCCCCAGGAGAAAGTGGGTAACACTAGAAACCAAGAAAAAGAGTCCTCTGTAGGCCCCCAAAAACCAGAACAGGTGGGTGGGCCCCAGGACACAACCCAAAACAAAGGTGGGTACCAGGGTAAGAACTGGGATGCCACTAAGGCATGGTGCCACAACTGTAAACAGTCTGGGCACCACACCAAGGACACTTCTTGTCCCAAAAACAAACCCCAGAACAAAATTCCTGGGGTAACCAGTGTAGCCATGGGAGATGACTCCTCAGATGAGGAGGTCTTCCTAGCCTTCAACTGGAAACAGGGCCCAACAGGTGAGTTGGAGATTCCAGAGGGAAGCAGACACTTCCACCACCTACTGGTGAATGGAATCCCAACCACTGCCCTGAGAGACACTTGTGCCAGTCACACTATTGTGCATGACAGGCTGGTGCTCTCAAACCAGTACATCCCAGGTGAGACTGCCAGGGTAAGAGTTAGCCTAGACAGGGTCACTAAGAGGCCTGTGGCTTTAGTGCCCATAGAAGTGGGTGGCACTCTTAGCTGGAGAAGGGTAGTAGTCAGTACAGACCTCCCCCTTGATTGTCTCCTTGGAAATGACTACCCAGAGGTTAGTCAGAGCTCAAGAGAGGAACTGGTCCAGTGCCAGTCCTCTCCCAAGGATTCTGGAAGTCCTGCCTCTGCAGTAAATGCAAGCAGGCCCCAGAAGAAGAAGAAAAGAAAACAGAGTAGGAAGGGGGGACAACCTTTAGCCAAGGTTACAGCAAGCCAAGGAGATTCTGCTCCAGTAGGGGAGAACTCCAAAAATGGCCCTGATAAAGTCCAACCTGACCCACAAGAAGTCCTGGCTAGTCAGGCAACTGTTAAACCTGAGTGGGTGGCCCCTCAGCTAACAGAAGAAAGAGTGGAAGAAGGGTGTTTACTACAAGATGTGGTAACCCCCCACTCCAATACAGCAGACAGGCAACCTGAACCCAAAGAAGCCTGTAACTTAGCCCCTTCCCTTTTAGGTGAAGAGCTAAAGGTGTGGTTCTGGGCACTGACAGCTGTCAGTGGCCTCTGCTGGGTGTTAGCCTTTGTGGCTGCACTATCCTTGGCATGGTGGTCAGACCCCATGCCAAATAGCAAGTTAGGCCCCCTGACCCTGTTGGTCATGGTGGGGTTACTCCAGCTCTGGGTAACCTCTTTGGGTAAGCTAGGGATGACCCTGGCTAAGATAAGATTAGCAGAGGTGGATACCTCTAAACCCAAAATAAAAAGAATGGGTGGAGACATTGAAGAAGCAGACAAGAGGCAATTCAGACTAGGTCCTATCACTGTGGAAGTGGGTCAGTTCCCCAAAGGGAATGACCTGAACAGAAGGATGTAAGGCAGAGTAGGCCCTGCAACTAACCAGCCTATTTCTCCTACTCTTCCTCGCCTGACAGACTAGGAAGACTCTCCCAGCTTGGGCTGAGTCTCCTGGCCTGTGGGCTGGGGGGGGCTTGTGTAAAGAAATGGCTCCCTGTTGCAGTTACCCCCCACTTTTTGCCTGATACTGATGCTGACTTGACTGAGAAGTGTGCTGGGACCCTGCTAACCAGGCCCCAGCACCAGTGTTCCTTCACCTAAAATGTACCATTGTATCCACAATTGGCACACCCTGGCATTCAGATAAGTCCCTTGTAACTGGTACTTCTAGTACCAAGGGCCCTGATGCCAAGGAAGGTCTCTAAGGGCTGCAGCATGTCTTATGCCACCCTAGAGACCCCTCACTCAGCACAGACACACTGCTTACAAGCCTGTGTGTGCTAGTGAGAACAAAATGAGTAAGTCGACATGGCACTCCCCTCAGGGTGCCATGCCAGCCTCTCACTGCCTATGCAGTATAGGTAAGACACCCCTCTAGCAGGCCTTACAGCCCTAAGGCAGGGTGCACTATACCATAGGTGAGGGTACCAGTGCATGAGCACTGTGCCCCTACAGTGTCTAAACAAAACCTTAGACATTGTAAGTGCAGGGTAGCCATAAGAGTATATGGTCTGGGAGTCTGTTTTACACGAACTCCACAGCACCATAATGGCTACACTGAAAACTGGGAAGTTTGGTATCAAACTTCTCAGCACAATAAATGCACACTGATGCCAGTGTACATTTTAGTGTAAAATACACCACAGAGGGCACCTTAGAGGTGCCCCCTGAAACTTAACCAACTAGCTGTGTAGGCTGACTGGTTCCAGCAGCCTGCCACACTAGAGACATGTTGCTGGCCCCATGGGGAGAGTGCCTTTGTCACTCTGAGGCCAGTAACAAAGCCTGCACTGGGTGGAGATGCTAACACCTCCCCCAGGCAGGAGCTGTGACACCTGGCGGTGAGCCTCAAAGGCTCACCCCTTTGTCACAGCCCAGCAGGGCACTCCAGCTTAGTGGAGTTGCCCGCCCCCTCCGGCCACGGCCCCCACTTTTGGCGGCAAGGCTGGAGGGAACAAAGAAAGCAACAAGGAGGAGTCACTGGCCAGTCAGGACAGCCCCTAAGGTGTCCTGAGCTGAAGTGACTCTAACTTTTAGAAATCCTCCATCTTGCAGATGGAGGATTCCCCCAATAGGGTTAGGATTGTGACCCCCTCCCCTTGGGAGGAGGCACAAAGAGGGTGTACCCACCCTCAGGGCTAGTAGCCATTGGCTACTAACCCCCCAGACCTAAACACGCCCTTAAATTTAGTATTTAAGGGCTACCCTGAACCCTAGAAAATTAGATTCCTGCAACTACAAGAAGAAGGACTGCCTAGCTGAAAACCCCTGCAGAGGAAGACCAGAAGACGACAACTGCCTTGGCTCCAGAAACTCACCGGCCTGTCTCCTGCCTTCCAAAGATCCTGCTCCAGCGACGCCTTCCAAAGGGACCAGCGACCTCGACATCCTCTGAGGACTGCCCCTGCTTCGAAAAGACAAGAAACTCCAGAGGACAGCGGACCTGCTCCAAGAAAAGCTGCAACTTTGTTTCCAGCAGCTTTAAAGAACCCTGCAAGCTCCCCGCAAGAAGCGTGAGACTTGCAACACTGCACCCGGCGACCCCGACTCGGCTGGTGGCGATCCAACACCTCAGGAGGGATCCCAGGACTACTCTAAGACTGTGAGTACAAAAACCTGTCCCCCCTGAGCCCCCACAGCGCCGCCTGCAGAGGGAATCCCGAGGCTTCCCCTGACCGCGACTCTTTGAATCCAAAGTCCCGACACCTGGGAGAGACCCTGCACCCGCAGCCCCCAGGACCTGAAGGACCGGACTTTCACTGGAGGAGTGACCCCCAGGAGTCCCTCTCCCTTGACCAAGTGGAGGTTTCCCCGAGGAACCCCCCCCTTGCCTGCCTGCAGCGCTGAAGAGATCCCTAGATCTCCCATTGACTTCCATTACAAACCCGACGCTTGTTTCTACACTGCACCCGGCCGCCCCCGCCCTGCTGAGGGTGAAATTTCTGTGTGGGCTTGTGTGTCCCCCGGTGCCCTACAAAACCCCCCTGGTCTGCCCTCCGAAGACGCGGGTACTTACCTGCAAGCAGACCGGAACCGGGGCACCCCCTTCTCTCCATTCTAGCCTATGTGTTTTGGGCACCACTTTGAACTCTGCACCTGACCGGCCCTGAGCTGCTGGTGTGGTGACTTTGGGGTTGCTCTGAACCCCCAACGGTGGGCTACCTTGGACCAAGAACTAAGCCCTGTAAGTGTCTTACTTACCTGATTAACCTAACAAATACTTACCTCCCCTAGGAACTGTGAAAATTGCACTAAGTGTCCACTTTTAAAACAGCTATTTGTGAATAACTTGAAAAGTATACATGCAATTTTGATGATTTAAAGTTCCTAAAGTACTTACCTGCAATACCTTTCGAATGAGATATTACATGTAGAATTTGAACCTGTGGTTCTTAAAATAAACTAAGAAAAGATATTTTTCTATATAAAAACCTATTGGCTGGATTTGTCTCTGAGTGTGTGTACCTCATTTATTGTCTATGTGTATGTACAACAAATGCTTAACACTACTCCTTGGATAAGCCTACTGCTCGACCACACTACCACAAAATAGAGCATTAGTATTATCTCTTTTTGCCACTATCTTACCTCTAAGGGGAACCCTTGGACTCTGTGCATGCTATTCCTTACTTTGAAATAGCACATACAGAGCCAACTTCCTATATACTTCAAATTCATTCCTTCATATTCTTCCAGCGAAGATACTTTTACCTTGGTGATTCCCTTACCGGGTATTTTACTATTAGGGTTAACCGACTTACCCTAATCTGATCGTCTCTAGAGGTTCCTCACTTTCCTACTTCTGCAGTATATAGCCGGCTGACTTGATTAACTTGTGTCTGTGGTATATTTATCATTAATTTTGCACTGACGTTTTGGCTTGTTAAATACTTCTACATCCTCTGGTTTTTCTACCATTACAGGGTCCTCAGTACAACCTATTGACCATTTCCTCAATGTATTACAGGCAGCAATCAAGCATGTTGTGCTTCTTTTGTCCTGATGATGATCTTGAGCTAAAGATGGCCAAAACGCTGTGAACACAGAGCGGCAGACAAACAGATTTCTGTTGTGCTACGATACCATAATGAAATATTGGACTGAGTTTATTCATGCACAGTATTTATTAATGTGATCCTTCTCATCGTTTATTATATGTATTTCAATTTGTGCAGTTCACTTGTTTTTCAGGAGGATTGTGTTCACTTTTGTACATTTAAGAGTATAATAATCGATGCTGCTCGGTCATTTACTTCATAATTGTTTAAATACATTTGATTACTAATTGTTGTAATTTTTTCTTTTGTTGTCACAATTCAGTGACTTATACAATACACGTTTAACTGATTCCCTAGGAGACATTGTTGCATGATATCAATTCTTCACAGGTATCAGTTGAGTATATGGGTTACGCTTGTGGTATTTATCATCCAATTCCTCCTGCTTAGCATGCTGGGACAATTCAAGATGGCGTCACTGGTCACATTTCTTTGGGAGTGGCTTCAGTTGTGCCCCTTACTGACATCAATTCCAGGGCCTTTCCCACCTAAACTTCAAAGAGGAGCCCCTCCTCTGTTGGCTCATAAAGGTCTGATCTCCCTTTTTTTCAGTGTGCTTAGGCTGTCCCATCCCTGGTACAGTGTGACAGCTAATTGATGCAGATTTTCTCCACACTTCTTTCTATTCATGAGCTTAGTGAAACACTGATAACTGCTTCCTTTGTGTTGGGAGGCCTTTATTCCTGCTTCTGGAGAGCAATGTAATTAACAGCAGGGTATCAAAGGGCTCACACATGTGCATGACAAGTGCCCCTTACCCTTGTGCCACAGTGGCCTTATCTTAAAAGGCAGACACAGTAACACATGCAGTCCATTTACTGTGGCTTTACCGTGGGTGAGTTACCAGTTGTGAGGCTCACACACAGTAAAAACAACACAAAGCAGGTGATCAAAAAGTGTAACGTCCAGAAGGATTACATGGTCAGAACCCATTTTGTTACAGGCATTAAAATTATACATTGAGTATAGCAAGTAAAATAACAAATCTGTATTTTACTCATAAGTTTTACTTTGAGCTTTTGAAGGCACAGTATCATTTTTTTATTTTGCTCGGTTGATTTGCACTGCTTTACAGTTTCACTTATCTTTCCAGTTCATTTATAAAAGTAAGAGCATCTGAGAATGGTGATTGGCAGTTTAGTTGTATTAACATAAATGTCTAAAATGTAATTAGGTAGTGTAGTATTTGTAGTAATTTGTTAAGGCGATTCAGCTTTTTCTCCAAGATTCTTGATAGACTGGACAGTTATAAGCATGACTATCATTCCCATTCCTCATGTCACTGTACATTGTCTAAGACGAACAAGCACTGATTTGAATTTTTAAAGTGGGACAGTTTTTTATGTGGAAAAAGTTCTAAAACATTGCTTAGGCACAAGAGCAATTCACTGAGACATTTAGAGCCCATTACAGAAAGGTGCTCCCGACATCAGGGCGGAGTTGGACTACCTGCACCAAAGCAAATCATGGGGAGTAGGCTGTCTTCAGCAGACCTGAAGACAACTCTGTTAAAGAAAATCATTTAGTCCTTTCCTTTTTAGTGCCGTTTAAGGTGAAAACTTGCCTGCTAGCCCTAGACAATGCCTGGAAGTCTGCTTAAATAAGACCTGTATATATTTTTGTTGCAAGTGCTTTTCTTAGGAACTCTTATGTATGTCTATTAAAATATGTAATATCTGTTTATAGAGTCAAATGAATTAACTATTCCTTCAGAATCTGTGCTTGGGTAATCACACACATTTTATTTTACTTGTTCTGTTTTAGACACTGGATTTTCTTCAAGATGGCCTGGATAAGGGACTAGGACCAAATTCACTGAGGGTTCAGTTGGTGACATTGGGATCAGTAAGAGGCAAGGTATGAGGCATATCCTCGATTGTCAGCTGCGAGTTGTGGATAGAATTTTCACTGCAAGTACCTTAAATACATATTTTCTAGTTACTTACTTGGATATATTTTAGCAGCCATTTCTGAAATTTGACTTTATTGTAGTCCTTAAAATATTACAGCGTTTACTTTAAGCCTCTGCTCTTACTTTTGTGATTTTAACAGCGTGTTTGGTAAGTATAGAGTGTTTATTTTTGTCATTGCAGCCTTTAAAATTACCTCCTGAGTAGGCTTGGCATTCTGTTATAGGGGAGCTAGATTAACCTTTGCAGGGAAAAGAGCTGTTGGGGGAGTGTTTCCTCAGATTTAACAAATATGGCAGTGGACTGGAATCGAGGTGTGCCCATTGCCAGTCACCTCGTGGCCTGAGGTACAGTTATAACATAACTCAAGCAGTGAACCCTTTATTCCCAAAACAGAACTAGGGTGGATCATAAGAAACAAACAGAGTTTCAGTGGGTCTTGTTCATTAACAGGTCTGTGTTATGTATATAGTCCCGATCCCAGAAATAAATAGTCTCAGTTGTAAAGTGAGCACAATTCACATAGGCCTTCTAATTGCAACAGATTACAGCTGTCTTCTCCACAAAGTGTGTACAAATCCACAAGTATTGACAGCACAGTGCTCCGGGTTAAAGTGATAGGAACATAAAAACTACATGATACACTTGGATTATATTCAAACAGACTGCTCATTCCTCAGAATATCAGGCCAGCAAATGTGATTCCTGAAAAGACAAAGTTCATAGTATACAATCCCTGTATTTAGTTGACGTTTCAACCTTTCCAGTTAGTCAAGAGGAGATAATCTGGACATGAGACCATTGTCTCTCTCCTATACCTTGCAAACCAGCAAGGAAGTGGTAAATAGTCTTGGAGCAAATAATAGCACACATTGAGAGAAAAAAAGATAGAAGTCATCAACCCAAGCCTGAAAATATGTTGGAACTCATGTAAACCCCGATTCACTCAGCAGCTCTAGTGGGGAAAATAACACAGTCCCTTGTAGTGCTAGAGCCAGCACCAGACAAGGACTGTAAGACGTTGTAGGATGAAGAATGTAGTGAGTAGCAGCCTCACAGTTGCAGAGAGCAAACTTTAGCACTCTTAAATAGATCTGCCGATCTACACTGGGATGATATAGAAGATCTCTTTAAGTACCTTTCTTGAGGAACTTCAAAAAAGGAAAAAAACAAAAACAAATCAGTGATACATCTTTAATACTTGTCTAAAATGTGTACTTGGGTTAGTGAACACAGAGAGAGTGTTATGGGAGTGATACTATCTGTAAAGAAATGGCTCCCTGTTGCAGTTACCCCCCACTTTTTCCCTGATACTGATGCTGACTTGACTGAGAAGTGTGCTGGGACCCTGCTAACCAGGCCCCAGCACCAGTGTTCTTTCACCTAAAATGTACCATTGTCTCCACAATTGGCACAACCCTGGCACCCAGGTAAGTCCCTTGTAACTGGCACCCCTGGTACCAAGGGCCCTGATGCCAGGGAAGGTCTCTAAGGGCTGCAGCATGTCTTATGCCACCCTAGGGACCCCTCACTCAGCACAGACACACTGCTTGCCAGCTTGTGTGTGCTGGTGGGGAGAAAATGACTAAGTCGACATGGCACTCCCCTCAGGGTGCCATGCAAACTTCACACTGCCTGTGGCATAGGTAAGTCAGCCCTCTAGCAGGCCTTACCACAGGTGAGGGCATATGTGCATGAGCACTATGCCCCTACAGTATCTAAGCAAAACCTTAGACATTGTAAGTGCAGGGTAGCCATAAGAGTATATGGTCTGGGAGTCTGTCAAAAACGAACTCCACAGCTCCATAATGGCTACACTGAATACTGGGAAGTTTAGTATCAAACTTCTCAGAATAATAAACCCACACTGATGCCAGTGTCGGATTTATTAAAAAATGAACACAGAGGGCATCTTAGAGATACCCCCTGTATTTTACCCAATTGTTCAGTGCAGGACTGACTGGTCTCTGCCAGCCTGCTGCTGAGAGACGAGTTTCTGACCTCATGCGGTGAGAGCCTTTGTGCTCTCTGAGGACAGAAACAAAGCCTGCTCTGGGTGGAGGTTCTCACACCTCCCCCCTGCAGGAACTGTAACACCTAGCAGTGAGCTTCAAAGGCTCAAGCTTCGTGTTACAATTCCCCAGGGCACTCCAGCTAGTGGAGATGCCCGCCCCCTGGACACAGCCCCCACTTTTGGCGGCAAGTCCAGGAGAGATAATGAGAAAAACAAGGAGGAGTCACTGGCCAGTCAGGACAGCCCCTAAGGTGTCCTGAGCTGAGGTGACTCTGACTTTTAGAAATCCTCCATCTTGTAGAAGGAGGATTCCCCCAATAGGGATAGGAATGTGACCCCCTCCCCTTGGGAGGAGTCACAAAGAGGGTGTACCCACCCTCAGGGCTAGTAGCCATTGGCTACTAACCCCCCAGACCTAAACACGCCTTTAAATTTAGTATTTAAGGGCTCCCCTGAACCTAAGAATTTAGATTTCTGAAACTACAAGAAGAAGAGGACTGCTGAGCTGAAAAACCCCTGCAGAGGAAGAACAGAAGACACCAACTGCTTTGGCCCCAGACTCACCGGCCTGTCTCCTGCCTTCCAAAGAAACCTGCTCCAGCGATGCTTTCCAAGGGACCAGCGACCTCTGAATCCTCCGAGGACTGCCCTGCTTCGAGAAAGACAAGAAACTCCTGAGGACAGCGGCACTGCTCCAAAAGAACTGCAACTTTGTTTCAAGGAGCAGATTTAAAGACCCCTGCAACTCCCCGCAAGAAGCGTGAGACTTGCAACACTGCACCCGGCGACCCCGACTCGACTGGTGGAGAACCAACACCTCAGGGAGGACCCTCCGGCGACTCCAAGACTGTGAGTAACCAAAGTTGTCCCCCCTGAGCCCCCACAGCGACGCCTGCAGAGGGAATCCCGAGGCTCCCCCTGACCACGACTGCCTGATCTCCACTTCCCGACGGCTGGAAAAGACCCTGCACCCGCAGCCCCCAGCACCTAAAGGAACGGAACTCCTGTGCAGGAGTGACCCCCAGGAGGCCCTCTCCCTTGCCCAGGTGGTGGCTACCCCGAGGAGCCCCCCCCCTTGCCTGCCTGCAACGCTGAAGAGATCCCTTGATCTCTCATAGGAAACCATTGAAAACCTGACGCGTGTTTGCACACTGCACCCGGCCGCCCCGCGCTGCTGAGGGTGTACTTTTTGTGCTGACTTGTGTCCCCCCCGGTGCCCTACAAAACCCCCCTGGTCTGCCCTCCGAAGACGCGGGTACTTACCTGCTGGCAGACTGGAACCGGGGCACCCCCTTCTCTCCATTATAGCCTATGTGTTTTGGGCACCTCTTTGACCTTTGCACCTGACTGGCCCTGAGCTGCTGGTGTGATAACTTTGGGGTTGCTCTGAACCCCCAACGGTGGGCTACCTTGGACCAAAAACTGAAACCTGTAAGTGACTTACTTACCTGTTAAAACTAACATTACTTTACCTCCCCCAGGAACTGTGAAAATTGCACTGTGTCCACTTTTAAAACAGCTTATTGTGTTTTATGTAAAAAGTATACATGCTAATGTAATGATTCAAAGTTCCTAAAGTACTTACCTGCAATACCTTTCAAATGAGATATTACATGTAGAATTGGAACCTGTGGTTCTTAAAATAAACTAAGAAAATATATTTTTCTATAACAAAACCTATTGGCTGGATTTGTCTCGGAGTATGTGTTCCTCATTTATTGCCTGTGTGTATGTACAACAAATGCTTAACACTACTCCTTTGATAAGCCTACTGCTCGACCACACTACCACAAAATAGAGCATTAGTATTATCTCTTTTTGCCACTATCTTACCTCTAAGGGGAACCCTTGGACTCTGTGCATGCTATTCCTTACTTTGAAATAGCACATACAGAGCCAACTTCCTACACTATCCCACACATACTCCCAAGAAAAATCGACATATCCGTCAACCACTAAAGGTGTGGGGTAGTTGAAGTTGAGGGTGGAACTAGATCAGTGTACCCTCCGTTATTAGTACCGGCTAGGTGGGGATTCGTGCTAAGGGAAATGTGTAAAGAGTGTCTCTAAACGGGTGGCTGTGTTAAACAAGGGGGAGTTCCTTTACGGACTACGTGGTCTCACGCACACATAAGTGTCATGCTTCATCATTTGACCACCTAGCCCCACCCAGGTAAGATGATACTACCTGGGCGGACTCAACCTCTTTGTTAAAAGAACAAGGGGGATTGCTGAAATTAATCTTACTGGATAAATATCAGGGATCCAGATAGGGTTAGAATAAAATTACCATACTTGTCACCTATTTCAATTGATTAAATTTAATAGAGGTGCATGTCGGTAAGGTTAAAACAGGGGGGAAAGACTCAATAGAGATTTATGTCTCTTAGAGTCTAAAAAATAATCATGACCAACATGTTTCTGCCCTCTCTATGTGCTGGAAGGTCAGGGGCATTCGTCAGGGTCTAGGATCCCCAGAGTACTGCTGCTAATGGATGTGCTCGCTGAGTGAAATAAAGGAGGTCTAAAGGCCTACCTGAACGGTTGGTTCATTTTTGGGGTAGGTCTGTGGTCTGGGGATCCTAGACCCTGACGAATGCCCCTGACCTTCCACACAACTACTATTCAGAGACCATCCACGGTGGACAGTTTACAGTAACTGCCAATTGACAATAGTGACACCAGTCTAAAATTAATTGCAGTGTAGGAAGCTCAACATGACATACCAACTACAGAAGGTCAGCAACAAAGTGTGCTTGTGAAACAGCCACTTAGCATCAGTAGGGGGCAGGAAAAGCACCTGGAATTTCAACGACTGACGAGTGCTAAATTTAGTCAAATGCGCATACTGTGTAGAATTCACACACAAGCCTCCAGCAGTATAGTCAAAATTAAAAATATTAGGAAGAACACACACAGGTACTGTGGTACAATACGACACAATAGTGGAGGTGTCTCTGGAAGTGAGAGACACAGGAGTGTACTTTCTAACTCCAAATCAATCTAGCATTGCAACCAATATTGGACCTATAGTTTGAACCCATCCATCAAAATTGAAAGGTTCCAAATGGAAGCTGTCCAAGAGGTTATTCCTATTCTGCAGGAAATGACATACTTGACAACAGTAGCTGTATAGGATTCCTATTTTCATATTTGCATGCATCCGTTATGCTGGAAATAGCTCCGGTTTGTGATGATCTAGTACCAGTTCAAGGTCTTACTGTTGGGAATAAAGTCTGTACCACCAGCGTTTATGAAAACACTAACTTTCGTAGGAACTCACCTGGGAAGGCAAGACGTTTATGTGGGTCTTTACTGGGACAACTGGCTGATGAAAGTGAACACATTCAAAGACTGCAAATTGAAACTGCAGACAGTGACAATCCTACTGTGTCAGTTGGAATTCAGTCAATTGTAAACAAAAATCATCCTCCTTTGCCAGAGATTAACTGTTGTTGGGGGGCAGAATTAGACAATGAAGGCAGTTGTCTCCCAAACAGTAAAAAAAACAACCACTACGGGATCAAATTCACCCAGTGAGTGACAATCCTACTATGTCAGTTGGAATTCAGTCAATTGTAAACAAAAATCATCCCCCTTGCCAGAGATTAAAACTGTTGTTGGGTGGCAGAATTAGACAATGAAGGCAGTTGTCTCCCAAACAGTAAAAAAACAACCACTACGGGATCAAATTCACCCTTAACAGATGTCTGTCTTTTACTGTGACGATGGTTATAAAGTTGTGGCATGGCTTTATATATTTATTTGATTTCAAATACTAGACTCCATATGAGATACATTCAAGAATGGTTGAGCACTCTGTGGTTGTAGATATAGGGGAGCTGGGATGACCTAGGGTTGTATTGTGCAGGCTCAACAAGGAATTTAAATGAAAAAGAAGCAACATGTGAGAAGGGAGATAGTTCAAAGCACCATTTATACAAGCTATCATAATAGATGTCTCATGTAGGATGGGATCACCTCAGTAGATAGTGAAACAAAATCTCGCTGAAACTAGAGTACTAAAAGCTTTCCATAGACCTATCCTCAACACATGTTCACATTTTGACAGGCAACACAACTAAAATGTTTTACCAGAGCAAGCACAAAGGGTGTGTTCACATACCCACCTTTAAAACTGGCACTAAAGATTTGCAAGACATATCCTGATTGTGGTCAAGTGTCTGGGGTAGAAAACTTTCTCACAGATTAAGCAAGTCGGCACTCTGAATGGTAATTGAAACAGTCATTTATGGATAGGTCGTTTCTAGAATTGGCCAAACCTCCTATGGATCTCTTTCCAACCGTAGAAAACACAAAAAAATTACAGCCCTTTACTACAAGCCATTGCTATCTTCTGTCAGAGGGTAATGTACTTGTCAGTAAGCTGGCACAGGGCATTTGCTTATGTTTGTCTACCAATCACTCTGCTGATCACAGAGAAGTTCAAGGTTTCCAACGTGGCATTGATTCTCGTGGCACTAAAGTGGCCATGTTAGATAAGATAGTTGCATATCATGTAAATGGCACGAGGCAAGTTAATCAACAACCCTATACTGAAGGACACCCTGACAGTTCAAAGGGAAAGTTTTTTTTCACCCAAATTCCAAGGAAGTGCAGCTAACAGTTTTGCTCCTGAAATAGCTGAATTCACTCACTTGAACCTTTGTTTAAAAAAAATAAAAAAATAAAAACCTTCGATATAAAGGATAACCACAAACCTTCCACTAGGAATGCTGCCCTCTACAGTGTTACAAATACATTGGTGTACACTTAGCCCCTTCCAACAAAGTGTAACAGACAAATCTGTTTTGGTAACAAATAGCATAGTCATCTAATAGACTGCACGCCTACTTATGCCTCTCTTAAGAGTACACTTGGTGGTTATTGTGGCTTACATTAAGGGAATAAACAAATATCCAGCTTTTGCTTTCCCAGTAATCAAGAGTCAGAAAAGGGATTTTACGAAACTGGCCCCTTGTTTGCAGTACCCACCCCCCCCACTTTTTGCCTGACATCTGATGCTAACTTGACTGAGTGTGTTGCGATCCTACTAACCAGGCCCCAGCACCTGTGTTCTTTCCCAAAACCGTACTATTGTTTCCACAATTGGTACACCCATGCCCCACAGCTAAGTCCCTTGTAAAAGGTACCAGTGGTACTAGGGGCCCTGTGGCCAGGGAAGGTCCTTAAGGGCCACAGTATGTATTGTGCCACCTTAAGGGACCCCCCCATCAAACACTTGCACACTGCCATTGCATGGTTTTTGTGTTGGTGGGGAGAAAAAGGTAAAGTAGGCTTGGCACCGCTCTCAGGGTGCCATGCCCACAACCCACTGCGATGGCATAGGTAAGCCACCCCTCTAGCAAGCCTTACATCCCTAAGGCAGGATGCAGTATATCACAGGTGAGGGCATAGCTGCATGAGCAATATGCCCCCAGAGTGTCCAAGTCCATTCTTAGACATTGTAAGTGCTGTGTGCCCATATTGAGTACATGGGCTTGGGAGTTTGTCATTACGAACTCCACAGCTCCACAATGGCTTCACTGAAGACTGGGAAGTTTGGTATCAAACTTCTCAGCACAATAAACCCACACTAATGCCAGTGGCAGATTTATTGTAAAATGCACACAGAGGGCGTTTTAGAGATGCCCTCTGTATTTTAATCAACCGTTAAGTGCAGGACTGACCAGTCTGTGCCAGCCTGCCACTAACAGGCAAGTTTCTGACCTCATGGGGTGAGAGCTTTTGTGCTCTCTGGGGTCAGAAACAAATCCTGCTGTGAGTGGAGGTGTTTCACACCTCCCCTCTGCAAAAACTGTAACACTTGGGGCTCCCAGGCTCAGGCGTCCTTTTACAGTGCCCCATGGCACTCCAACCATTGGAGATGCCCTCCCCTCCGGACCAAGCCCCACTTTTGGCGGCAGGTCCATCAGGAAAATTAGGTAAAACAGGGAGGAGTGATGACTGCAGCTAGGACCACCCCAAGGTGTCTGGAGCTGAAGGGATCCTCTCCCTGCAGAATCCTCCATCTTGTTGTGGAGGGTAGGGACCAATAGGGTTAGGAATGTGCCCCCAGCCTCAAAGGGAGTGGGGAGAGGAAGGGTGTAGCCACTGTCGGGGACTGTAGCCATTGGCTACTACCCTCTGACCTCTGCAATGTCCCTAAATCTAGTAGTTAAGGGCTTCCCTGAACCTCACTCACCAGATTCCTGGCGACCTCAAGAAGAAAGAAGGACTTCCAAGCTGACCCCAGCAGTGAAGTCTCCAGGTGACAACTGACTTGACCCCAAACCCTACCAGCCTTTCTGCAGCTTCAAGAAGGCAACACATCTTTCAAGACCAGCAGCTGGTACAAACTCCCAGAGGACTGCCTGGCCAGCAGAGGACCAATAACTCCCAAGGACAGTGGCCCTGTCCAAAACGACTCCAGAACCGCCCGGGATCTGCGAGTCCTGTCCACTCTGCACCAGATGCTCACAGCCCGAGCCCAGGAGGTCCACCGGTCCAGACAAGTTCCCCAGTCGATTCTGAATTTGAGTCCATCCTTGGTCGACCCCTCCTGGTCACCACAATGGTGCCTGCAGCCTGAATCCAGAGGCTCCCCCAAACCGCGACCGGATCTGACGAAGATTCCAAATGTCCAGTGGGTTCCTATCGTTCCTGTCCAGCCTTTGGTTGTCCAAAACTGACCCCCTGGACCCAGACTGCAGCCTTTTTTTGGTCCCTGGGATTCCCTCATTGAAAATCATTGGGTGCCCAATGCTGTATTTTCACCCTGCACCTGGCTGCCCCTGTGCTGCTGAGGGTGTGGTTAGTGCTGAACTGTGACCCCCCCCAAGGTCTGTGTCCTGAAACAGCAGGTACTTACCTGCAGTCTCTGTTCCACTAAGACCACCCGGTCCTCATAGGTTTCCGTTGCAAACCCGACACCAACTTTGACCTCTACACCTGGCCGGCCCGTGTTGCTGGTAGTGTTTTTTGGGGTCAACTTGAACTTTGCCTTGTGGTCATCCTAACACCTGAAGACTTGAATCGTAAGTTGTATACTTACCCGTTTTCTGTGCTGACACTTCTCCCCCACCTCCCCTCCCAGGACTCTATGAACTCCTATGGAAAAATTGCACTAATTGTCAACTTTTAAAATTGAAAAGTGTTACTTGTAAACTGCTTTGCCAGCATAGGCTTGATACTTATAACTGTACTAACCTGCAACAAAGACCCTTTGGTTCTAGTGATAAAGTAACAAAATATATTTTTGCTATCTAAAACAATTGGCCTGGGGTTAGTCATTGAGTGTGTGCTTCATTTATTGACTCCTTGTGTACATCAAATGCTCTGCACTACCCTCTGATAAGCCTTACTGCTGGACCACACTACCACAAAGGAGAGCATTAGTATTATCTACTTTAGCCACTGTTCAGCCTATGGGGAACCCCTGGACTCAGTACACACCATACCTCATTTTGGTAAAGTATATACTGAGCCAGCTTCCTAAAGGGACAGATTATACCCTCCACCTGCAGTTCCACCATCGCAGAGGAATCCAAATCTAGTTTTAACAGGACTCATAAAAAACACAGTTTGATCCCATGCATAAATCTTTGTTAAAGTTTCAGTCTAAAGACGGGATTTCTAATTTGTGTTACTCCTATAGGAAAAGTTATCAAGTTACATAAACTGACTGCAGGAAACGTACTTAACTATTTTTAAGGACCAGATTATCATATGGATGCATCTTAGAGCCCATCCTAGGGTAGTATTCGTTGGACGTACAGAGGGAAGTAATGTTACCTATGCAAGAACTGGTATTAAAGTCTAAACAGTTACTTGTAGCATACAGCACAGATACTAAGTGCAGAAGTCACCAAAGGTGTTGTTGCGAAATGAATAGTACAAGGTAATAACTACTGTTAAAAGTTAGCAAACAAACTCTTGGAGTTTAAACAAAGGGCTCATTACGATAGAAAGAAAGGAGCATGTTTAGCTTTTATGCATGGACAAGTTTATGACTTGAAGAGTTCCCATTACACTTGTGTAAGTATAGAACATGCAACGAAGTAGCTGTGGAACAGTGGTAAGAGGTTTGTTTTTTTCCCCCTCTTCAGACACTCTTCCTCTGGGACATAATACCGATGTCCGGAGAACTGAATGAGTTGGTTCACTCGAGGTGGCTAACGGTGAAATATTTTAGGTAGTGCCTTGTATGACACTAAATTAGCATCTGCCATGTATGCACCCTTCCTCACTATTAGAGGGGTATGATTTTGAGGGGTGGGGGATTTCCACCAGTCATTGTAGCAGAGATGAAAGCACACTGCCACTGAAACGCAGAACAGGCATGGGTGGCAATGCATTAATGATCTTTTTAAATTGCAGAATTAGACAGTTGTTTTTTTTTTTTTATTGCATGAAGCCTACATTCGATTTTTACTTAAGTCTAAAATTGATCTTTTCTTCCATTGTCTTTCTACAGAAGCAAACTTTAATGCAGCACATTCTTCGGTGTGATTTTGAAGCCTGCAGACAATATCTGATGAATTTTGAGCAAGCTGTTGTATTGGATCAGAATACTCAAATGCTTCATTCATTTTTGGGGCACAGGTGTGATGGAAATCGCAACATTCTCCATGCTTGTGTATCTGTATGTTTTCCAACCAGTAACAAAGAAACTAAAGAGGAAGAAGGTAAACTTGTAAACAAACTAAGTGCAAAATACCTGCCTACTGACATTTGGCTGACAGTTGCTATTCTTTGCATAGAGAAGAAGTGATAGTGCTTTGATTTATCATGTAACCTTTCCTTGATTAGGTACCAAATTATTTTCTTCATGTTTCAGAAGCGGAGCGCTCTGAAAGGAACACGTTTGCAGAAAGGTTATCTGCAGTTGAAGCTATTGCAAACGCAATCTCAGTAGTGTCAAGTAATGGACCTGGTAATAGAACTGGGTCATCAAGCAGCAGAAGGTACTGTTTTTCTAAATGTTGTGGGTGGGTGTGTGGGTTAAATGTGTGTATGTGTGTATATATATATATATGTTCGATGGCATGTGTAGCTGCAGATACACTTGCTGTGCATTATCCTGCCATCTAGTGTTGGGCTCGGAGTGTTACAAGTTGTTTTTCTTCAAAGAAGTCTTTTTGAGTCACGGGACTGAGTGACTCCTTCCTTTCGGCTCCATTGCGCATGGGCGTCGACTCCATCTTAGATTGTTTTCTTTCCGCCATCTGGTTCGGACGTGTTCCTCTTCGCTCCGTATTTCGAATCTGGAAAGTTAGCTAAAGTATCAAAAAATGTGATGGTATTGTTATCGCTTGGTACCGGTTTAGGGTTAGTGTGTCGGCACCGACATCAAGACCGCTTCGGTGGACTTTCGGGGCTTCCACTCTTCACCGAGGCCTGGTTGGCCCGACCACACCCATCGTCCCAGACTAATGGACCGGACCCCCTTCCGTCCTAAGTGTCACTCAAAGTATCCTTATACAGACCAGCACCGGGTCTGTAATCTGTGTTTGTCACCCGAACACAGAGAGGATACTTGTGAAGCATGCCGTGCGTTTCGATCAACGAAGACCTTGAGGGATCGATGAGCAAGAAGACTGCAAATGGGGTCGAAACCGAAAGAACAACTCGACGTCGAGGAGGAGGAAAGAATCTCCATCCAAGAGACGGAATCGGATGAATCCGACAGTGAACGACCCTCGACTGGACTGCAAACCGTGAGTAAACCTGCCCCGTCCCAAACTCAGGGTCACACTAAAAAACTTAAGGTCATGGGGACGCCACTGCCAGCAGGCCATGGCTCAACCCACGGAAAGGAAGGTGACCAAACATCGGCACCGAGAAAGGCCAAGGAGTTGCTGAGGACTTCCGACTCCTGTTGAGAATCCCGCACCAAATGATTTCGACATCGAGTGATTGAATCAACCAAACCCCGAAAGATCTCCTCGGAACCGGAAAAGACTATAACAGAAACTTCGGTACCGAAAAAAGCGGCCTCGGAGCCGAAAGGAAGCTCTTATACAGAAGAGCAAGGACTTTCCATGCAGCTTAAGGAAAGACATCTGTTTGAGCAAGAGTTAGGTATGGAAGAACCTGACCATACACAACAGAGGTTACATATCCAAAAAGAGACTGGCAAGATTCAGACTTTACCTCCACTCAAATCGAAAAGGAAACTTGCATTTCAGGAAACAGAAATGCAGCCAAAGGCCAAAGTGGTTAGAGACAAATCACCACCACCAATGGTCTCACCACAACCATCCCCACTGCACTCACCACAATTGTCACCAGTGGGAACACCTATAATGCAGTCACCCACACAATGGGATGACCCAAGATGATGCTGATGCATGGGATTTATATGGTCAACCAGTTTCGGATAACAGCCCAGAATTTTATCCAACCAAAACGTCACCACCAGAAGACAGCACTGCATATACGCAGGTACTATACAGGGCAGCTACGTTCCACAACGTAGCAATGCACATGGAGCCAGTGGAGGATGATTTCCTTTATAACACTCTGGCATCCCCCCACGCATCCTATAAAAGTCTGCCAATGCTCCCGGGCATGCTCAAGCACACGCAACAGGTCTTCCAGGAGCCTGAAAAGGGAAGAACTATCATGCCTAGAGTTGAAAAAAAAGTACAAACCACCCCCAACAGATCCAGTGTTCATAACACAGCAGCTCACACCGGACTCAGTGGTTGTAGGGGCAGCAAGGAAAAGAGCAAACTCTCAATCGTCAGGAGATGCTCCACCACCTGACAAAGAAAGTCGGAAATTCGACGCTGCAGGCAAGCGAGTGGCATCACAAGCAGCCAATCAATGGCGAATTGCGAATTCACAAGCCCTACTTGCACGCTACGACAGGACACACTGGGACGAGATGCAGGACATTATACAGCACTTGCCCAAGGAAAACCAAAAACGTGCCCAGCAAGTAGTGGAAGAGGGACAGGCCATATCTAACAACCAGATAAGGTCCGCACTAGACACGGCAGCACGGACTGTCAACACGGCTGTCACCATTTGCAGGCATGCATGGCTGCGAAGTTCGGGATTCAAGCTGGAGATTCAACAAGCGGTGTTAAATATGCCGTTTAATCAACAACAGTTGTTTGGGCCGGAAGTCGGTACAGCCATTGAAAAAATGAAAAAAGATACGGACACGGCCAAAGCCATGGGGCACGCTATACTCCCCACAACTCAGAGGCACCTTTAGGAAACCACAATTCAGAGGGGGTTTTGTCAACAAACATCTGAACCTTCCACCTCTCAAACCAGACCCACCTATCAATCACAATACCAAAGGGGAGGGTTTTGTGGTTCCTATAGAGGACAATTCCCAAAAGGAAGGGGAAAATTCCAACCAGCCAAACCAAGCCAGACCAAGCAGTGACTTCAATGTCACAACACCCCAACACTTGTCACCAGTGGGGGGGAGGAACCACATACTACCAAAACTGGACACATATGCCCACAGACACATGGGTCCTATCAATTATCCAACATGGTTATTGCATAGAATTCACAACATTCCCTCCAGATGTGCCACCAAAAACGCACAGACTGTCTCGGCAACACTTAGACCTATTACAAATAGAGGTCCAAGCACTGCTACAAAAACAAGCAATAGAGCTCGTACCCAATCACCAAAAAGGAACAGGCGTCTACTCACTATATTTCCTGATTCCAAAAAAGGGCAAAACGTTAAGACCTATCTTAGATCTCAGAACACTGAATCTTTTCATCAAATCAGATCATTTCCACATGGTAACACTTCAAGACCTAGTTCCCTTACTAAAAATGAGGAATACATGACAACATTGGATCTCAAAGATGCGTATTTCCACATACCAATCCATCCTTCTCACAGAAAATACCTAAGGTTTGTAATGCAAGGCAAACACTATCAATTCAAAGTTCTACCGTTCGGAATAACCGCCCTCAGAGTTTTCACGAAATGCCTAGCAGTAGTAGCCGCTCACATAAGGAGACAGTACATGCACGTATTCCCATATTTAGATGACTGGCTAATAAAAGCCAACACTCAACAACAATGTCAATTTCACACGCAATACGTCCTAGAAACTCTACACAAACTAGGGTTCTCTATAAAGTACCAAAAATTACATCTGCAACCATCCCAGATACAACAATACTTGGGAGCAACACTCCACACACAAAGGGCAATTGCCCCTCTGTAGGAAGTTGGCTCTGTATGTACTATTTCAAAGAAAGAAATAGCATGCACAGAGTCCAAGGGTTCCCCTTAGAGGTAAGATAGTGGCAAAAAGAGATAATTCTAATGCTATATTTTGTGGTAGTGTGGTCGAGCAGTAGGCTTATCAGAGGGTAGTGTTAAAACATTTGTTGTACACACAGGCAATAAACGAGGAACACACGCTCAGACAATTCCAGGCCAATAGGTTTTTGTATAGAAAAATATATTTTCTTAGTTTATTCTAAGAACCACAGGTTCAAGATTTACAATCAATACTTCAAATTAAAGGTATTTCACTTAGGTAACTTAGGAACTTTGAATCCGCAAAATAGCATGTACAGTTTTCACAAAAATGGCAATAAGCTATTTTAAAACTAGACAGTGCAATTTTCAACAGTTCCTTGGGGAGGTAAGTGTTTGCTAGTTTTGCAGGTAAGTAAACCACCTACAGGGTTCAAAGTTGGCTCCAAGGTAGCCCACCGTTGGGGGTTCAGAGCAACCCCAAAGTTACCACACCAGCAGCTCAGGGCCGGTCAGGTGCAGAGGTCAGAGTGGTGCCCAAAACACATAGGCTTCAATGGAGAAGGGGGTGCCCTGGTTCCAGTCTGCCAGCAGGTAGGTACCCGCGTCTTCGGCGGGCAGACCAGGGGGGTTTTGTAGGGCACCGGGGGAGACACAAGTCAGCACAAAAAGTAAACCCTCAGCGGCACGGGCGGCCGGGTGCAGAGTGCAAACAGGCATCGGGTTTACAGTTGGTTTCAATGGGAGACCCAGGGATCTCTTCAGCGAAGCAGGCAGGCAAGGGGGGGTGCTCCTCGGGGTAGCCACCACCTGGGCAAGGGAGAGGGCCACCTGGGGGTCGCTTCTGCACTGGAGGTTGGATCCTTCAGGTCCTGGGGGCTGCGGGTGCAGTGTCTTTACCAGGCGTCTGGTTCTTAGAAGCAGGCAGTCTCGGTCAGGGGGAGTGTAGGAAATGCCTCCTTGGCATGGTTACCCCCTGACTTTTTGCTAAGTTTTGATTTGAAGGTGTGCTGAGGCCTGCTAACCAGGACCCAGCTTTCTTTCCCTAACCTGTACTTTTGTTTCCACAATTGGCACACCCTGGCATCCAGGTAAGTCCCTTGTAACTGGTACTCCTGGTACCAAGGGCCCTGATGCCAGGGAAGGTCACTAAGGGCTGCAGCATATCTTATGCCACCCTGGGGACCCCTCACTCAGCACAGACACACTGCTTGCCAGCTTGTGTGTGCTAGTGGGGACAAAAATACTAAGTCGACATGGCACTCCCCTCAGGGTGTCTTGCCAACCTCACACTGCCTATGCAGTATAGATAAGTCACCCCTCTAGCAGGCCTTACAGCCCTAAGGCAGGGTGCACTATACCATAGGTGAGGGCATAAGTGTATGAGCACTGTGCCCCTACAGTGTCTAAGCAAAACCTTAGACATTGTAAGTGCAGGGTAGCCATAAGAGTATATGGTCTGGGAGTCTGTCAAACACTAACTCCACAGCACCATAATGGCTACACTGAAAAATGGGAAGTTTGGTATCAAACTTCTCAGCACAATAAATCCACACTGATGCCAGTGTACATTTTATTGTAACATACACCCCAGAGGGCACCTTAGAGGTGCCCCCTGAAACCTTAACCGACTATCCGTGTAGGCTGACTAGTTTTAGCAGCCTGCCACACACCAGACATGTGTGCCTTTGTCACTCTGTGGCTAGTAACAAAGCCTGTACTGGGTGGAGGTGCTTCACACCTCCCCCTGCAGGAATTGTAACACCTGGCGGTGAGCCTCAAAAGCTCACCCCCTTTGTTAGAGCACCCCAGGGCACTCCAGCTAGTGGAGTTGCCCGCCCCCTCCGTCCACGGCCCCACTTTTGGCGGCAAGGCCGGAGGAGATAATGAGAAAAACAAGGAGGAGTCACTGGCCAGTCAGGACAGCCCCTAAGGCAACCTGAGCTGAGGTGACTCTGACTTTTAGAAATCCTCCATCTTGCAGATGGAGGATTCCCCCAATAGGATTAGGGAGGAGGCACAAAGAAAGTTTACCCACCCTCAGGGCTAGTAGCCATTGGCTACTAACCCCCCAGACCTAAAAACACCCCTAAATTCAGTATTTAGGGGGTCCCCAGAACCTAGGAACTCACATTCCTGCAACCTAAGAAGAAGACGACTGCTAAGCTGAAAAACCCTGCAGAGAAGACGGAGACACCAACTGCTTTGGCCCCAGCACTACCGGCCTGTCTCCCCACTTCTAAAGACACTGCTCCAGCGACGCTTTCCACAGGGACCAGCAACCTCTGAAGCCTCAGAGGACTGCCCTGCATCTAGAAGGACCAAGAACTCCTGAGGACAGCGGCTCTGTTCACCAAAGACTGCAACTTTGAAACAAAGAAGCAACTTTGAAACAACTCGTGTTTCCTGCCTGAGCGTGAGACTTGGCACTCTGCACCCGACGCCCCTGGCTCGACTTGTGGACAACAATCACTTCAGGGAGGACTCCCTGGCGACTGCGAGACCGTGAGTAGCCAGAGTTGCCTCCCCTGAGCCTCCACAGCGACGCCTACAGAGGGAATCCAGAGGCTCCCCCTGACCGCAACTGCCTGCTTCCAAGATCCGACGCCTGGTAAAGACTCCCAGGGCCTAAAGGATTCGACCTCCAGTGCAGGAGCGTCCCCCAGGTGGCCCTCTCCCTTGCCCAGGTGGTGGCTACCCCGAGGAGCCCCCCCCTTGCCTCTCTGCATCGCTGAAGAGACCCCTTGGTCTCCCATTGCTTTCTATTGAAAACCTGATGCTTGTTTGCACACTGCACCTGGCCGCCCCCGTGCTTCTGAGGGTGTACTTTCTGTGCTGACTTGTCGCCCCCCCCCCCCTCCCCCTCCCCCGGTGCCCTACAAAACCTTTTTCTATACAAAAACCTATTGGCCTGGAATTGTCTATGAGTGTGTGTTCCTCATTTATTGCCTGTGTGTGTACAACAAATGCTTAACACTACTCCTTTGATCAGCCTACTGCTCGACCACACTACCACAAAATAGAGCATTAGTATTATCTCTTTTTGCCACTATCTTACCTCTAAGGGGAACCCTTGGACTCTGTCCATACTATTCCTTACTTTGAAATAGTGCATACAGAGCCAACTTCCTACATATATCCAAACAGGGCATTGCCAGATGGATAGTTAAATGCATTCAAACCTGTTACCGTAAAGCAAAAAGAGAATTACCTATTACACCAAGAGCACATTCCACTAGAAAAAAGGGCGCCACAATGGCTTTTCTTGAAAATATACCAATGACAGAAATTTGGAAGGCAGCCACCTGGTCTACGCCCCATACATTTACTAAGCATTACTGTGTGGACGTGTTAGCAACACAACAAGCCACAGTAGGACAGGCTGTATTAAGAACATTATTTCAAACAACTTCAACTCCTACAGGCTAACCACCGCTTTTGGGGAGATTACTGCTTTCTAGTCTATACACAGCATGTGTATCTGCAGCTACACATGCCACAGAACGGAAAATGTCACTTACCCAGTGTACATCTGTTCGTGGCATGAGACGCTGCAGATTCACATGTGCCCGCCTACCTCCCCGGGAGCCTGTAGCAGTTTTTAATTGCATGAATTGTAAATAAATATTATTTTAATACACACTATGTACATACATTACTACTCCATTGCATGGGCACCTCTAGTATACTCACAACTCCTACCTCACCCTTTGCGAGGAAAACAATCTAAGATGGACGCCCATGTGCAATGGAACCAAAAGGGAGGAGTCACTAGGTCCCGTAACTCAAAGACTTCTTCGAAGAAAAACAACTTGTAACACTCAGAGCACAACACTAGATGGCAGGATAATGCACAGCATGTGAATCTGCAGCGTCTCGTGCCACGAACAGATGTACACTGGGTAAGTGACATTTTCCATATATATAGCTAATTTCACCTAAATATCTATGAATAACAGTATTGGCACAGTATCACTTTTCCAAAAACAACCTGAAGGGATTAGTTGTTGCACTGATTAAGGTATTCTGATTTACAATCTGAAAGCATAACTTGATTTGGTTACAATACTTTTGTTTTCCTGTTTTAGAATTAGAGGAGCATAAGGGATGCTTTGATTTTTTGTTTTGTTTACTATGATGTAAGGAAATGCCTCCTTGGCATGGTTGCCCCCTGACTTTTTGCCTTTGCTGATGCTATGTTTACAATTGAAAGTGTGCTGAGGCCTGCTAACCAGGCCCCAGCACCAGTGTTCTTTCCCTAACCTGTACTTTTGTATCCACAATTGGCAGACCCTGGCATCCAGATAAGTCCCTTGTAACTGGTACCTCTAGTACCAAGGGCCCTGATGCCAAGGAAGGTCTCTAAGGGCTGCAGCATGTCTTATGCCACCATGGAGACCTCTCACTCAGCACAGACACACTGCTTACCAGCTTGTGTGTGCTAGTGAGGACAAAACGAGTAAGTCGACATGGCACTCCCCTCAGGGTGCCATGCCAGCCTCTCACTGCCTATGCAGTATAGGTAAGACACCCCTCTAGCAGGCCTTACAGCCCTAAGGCAGGGTGCACTATACCATAGGTGAGGGTACCAGTGCATGAGCATGGTACCCCTACAGTGTCTAAACAAAACCTTAGACATTGTAAGTGCAGGGTAGCCATAAGAGTATATGGCCTGGGAGTCTGTCAAACACGAACTCCACAGCACCATAATGGCTACACTGAAAACTGGGAAGTTTGGTATCAAACTTCTCAGCACAATAAATGCACACTGATGCCAGTGTACATTTTATTGTAAAATACACCACAGAGGGCACCTTAGAGGTGCCCCCTGAAACTTAACCGACTATCTGTGTAGGCTGACTAGTTTTAGCAGCCTGCCACAAACCGAGACATGTTGCTGGCCCCATGGGGAGAGTGCCTTTGTCACTCTGAGGCCAGTAACAAAGCCTGCACTGGGTGGAGATGCTAACACCTCTCCCAGGCAGGAATTGTCACACCTGGCGGTGAGCCTCAAAGGCTCACCTCCTTTGTGCCAACCCAGCAGGACACTCCAGCTAGTGGAGTTGCCCGCCCCCTCCGGCCAGGCCCCACTTTTGGCGGCAAGGCCGGAGAAAATAATGAGAAAAACAAGGAGGAGTCACTGGCCAGTCAGGACAGCCCCTAAGGTGTCCTGAGCTGAGGTGACTCTAACTTTTAGAAATCCTCCATCTTGCAGATGGAGGATTCCCCCAATAGGGTTAGGATTGTGACCCCCTCCCCTTGGGAGGAGGCACAAAGAGGGTGTACCCACCCTCAGGGCTAGTAGCCATTGGCTACTAACCCCCCAGACCTAAACACGCCCTTAAATTTAGTATTTAAGGGCTACCCTGAACCCTAGAAAATTAGATTCCTGCAACTACAAGAAGAAGGACTGCCTAGCTGAAAACCCCTGCAGCGGAAGACCAGAAGACGACAACTGCCTTGGCTCCAGAAACTCACCGGCCTGTCTCCTGCCTTCCAAAGATCCTGCTCCAGCGACGCCTTCCAAAGGGACCAGCGACCTCGACATCCTCTGAGGACTGCCCCTGCTTCGAAAAGACAAGAAACTCCCGAGGACAGCGGACCTGCTCCAAGAAAAGCTGCAACTTTGTTTCCAACAGCTTTAAAGAACCCTGCAAGCTCCCCGCAAGAAGCGTGAGACTTGCAACACTGCACCCGGCGACCCCGACTCGGCTGGTGGAGATCCGACGCCTCAGGAGGGACCCCAGGACTACTCTGATACTGTGAGTACCAAAACCTGTCCCCCCTGAGCCCCCACAGCGCCGCCTGCAGAGGGAATCCCGAGGCTTCCCCTGACCGCGACTCTCTGAAACCTAAGTCCCGACACCTGGGAGAGACCCTGCACCCGCAGCCCCCAGGACCTGAAGGACCGGACTTTCACTGGAGGAGTGACCCCCAGGAGTCCCTCTCCCTTGCCCAAGTGGAGGTTTCCCCGAGGAATCCCCCCCTTGCCTGCCTGCAGCGCGGAAGAGATCCCGAGATCTCTCATAGACTAACATTGCGAACCCGACGCTTGTTTCTACACTGCACCCGGCCGCCCCCGCGCCGCTGAGGGTGAAATTTCTGTGTGGACTTGTGTCCCCCCCGGTGCCCTACAAAACCCCCCTGGTCTGCCCTCCGAAGACGCGGGTACTTACCTGCAAGCAGACCGGAACCGGGGCACCCCCTTCTCTCCATTCTAGCCTATGTGTTTTGGGCACCACTTTGAACTCTGCACCTGACCGGCCCTGAGCTGCTGGTGTGGTGACTTTGGGGTTGCTCTGAACCCCCAACGGTGGGCTACCTTGGACCAAGAACTGAACCCTGTAAGTGTCCTACTTACCTGGTAAAACTAACAAAAACTTACCTCCCCCAGGAACTGTGAAAATTGCACTAAGTGTCCACTTTTAAAACAGCTATTTGTGAATAACTTGAAAAGTATACATGCAATTTTGATGATTTGAAGTTCCTAAAGTACTTACCTGCAATACCTTTCGAATGAGCTATTACATGTAGAATTTGAACCTGTGGTTCTTAAAATAAACTAAGAAAAGATATTTTTCTATATAAAAACCTATTGGCTGGATTTGTCTCTGAGTGTGTGTACCTCATTTATTGTCTATGTGTATGTACAACAAATGCTTAACACTACTCCTTGGATAAGCCTACTGCTCGACCACACTACCACAAAATAGAGCATTAGTATTATCTATTTTTACCACTATTTTACCTCTAAGGGGAACCCTTGGACTCTGTGCATGCTATTCCTTACTTTGAAATAGCACATACAGAGCCAACTTCCTACATTGGTGGATCAGCGGTGGGGTACAAGACTTTGCATTTGCTGGACTACTCAGCCAATACCTGATCACACGACAAATTCCAAAATTGTCATTAGAAATTGATTTTTGCAATTTGAAAAGTTTTCTAAATTCTTAAAAGACCTGCTAGGGCCTTGTGTTAGATCCTGTTTAGCATTTCTTTTAGAGTTTAAAAGTTTGTAAAAGTTTGAATTAGATTCTAGAACCAGTTGTAGATTCTTAAAAAGTATTCCAACTTTTAGAAGCAAAATGTCTAGCACAGATGTGAATGTGGTGGAACTCGACACCACACCTTACCTCCATCTACAGATGAGAGAGCTAAGGTCACTCTGTAAACTAAAGAAAATAGCAATGGGCCCCAAACCTACCAAAGTACAGCTCCAGGAGCTTTTGGCAGAGTTTGAAAAGGCCAACCCCTCTGAGGATGGCAACTCAGAGGATGAAGATAGTGACTTGGAGGGAAATTCCCCCCCTCCAGTCCTACTTAGGGAGAGCAGGGCTTCTCAAGCCCTGACTCCACAAATAATAGTCAGAGATGCTGGTTCCCTCACAGGAGGGACCAACACCTCTGAAATCACTGAGGATAACTCCAGTGAAGAGGACATCCAGTTAGCCAGGATGGCCAAAAGATTGGCTTTGGAAAGACAGATCCTAGCCATAGAGAGGGAAAGACAAGAGATGGGCCTAGGACCCATCAATGGTGGCAGCAACATAAATAGGGTCAGAGATTCTCCTGACATGTTGAAAATCCCCAAAGGGATTGTAACTAAATATGAAGATGGTGATGACATCACCAAATGGTTCACAGCTTTTGAGAGGGCTTGTGTAACCAGAAAAGTGAACAGATCTCACTGGGGTGCTCTCCTTTGGGAAATGTTCACAGGAAAGTGTAGGGATAGACTCCTCACACTCTCTGGACAAGATGCAGAATCTTATGACCTCATGAAGGGTACCCTGATTGAGGGCTTTGGATTCTCCACTGAGGAGTACAGGATTAGGTTCAGGGGGGCTCAAAAATCCTCGAGCCAGACCTGGGTTGACTTTGTTGACTACTCAGTGAAAACACTAGATGGTTGGATTCAAGGCAGTGGTGTAAGTAATTATGATGGGCTGTACAATTTATTTGTGAAAGAACACCTGTTAAGTAATTGTTTCAATGATAAACTGCATCAGCATCTGGTAGACCTAGGACCAATTTCTCCCCAAGAATTGGGAAAGAAGGCGGACCATTGGGTCAAGACAAGGGTGTCCAAGACTTCAACAGGGGGTGACCAAAAGAAAGGGGTCACAAAGACTCCCCAGCAGAAGGGTGATGAGACAACCAAAACTAAAAATAGTAAAGAGTCTTCTACAGGCCCCCAAAAACCTGCACAGGAGGGTGGGCCCAGAGCCTCTTCACAAAACAATGGGTACAAGGGTAAAAACTTTGATCCCAAAAAGGCCTGGTGTCATAGCTGTAAACAGCATGGACACCAAACTGGAGACAAGGCCTGTCCCAAGAAAGGTTCCACTCCAAACTCCCATCCAGGTAACACTGGTATGGCTAGTCTCCAAGTGGGATCAACAGTGTGCCCAGAGCAAATCAGGGTCCACACTGAAGCTACTCTAGTTTCTGAGGGTGGGGTGGATTTAGCCACACTAGCTGTCTGGCCGCCTAACATGCAAAAATACAGACAGCAACTCTTAATTAATGGGACTAGAATAGAGGGCCTGAGGGATACAGGTGCCAGTGTCACCATGGTGACAGAGAAACTGGTTTCCCCTGGCCAATACCTGACTGGAAAAACTTACACAGTCACCAACGCTGACAATCAGAGAAAAGTACATCCCATGGCAATGGTTACTTTAGAATGGGGAGGGGTCAATGGCCTGAAACAGGTGGTGGTCTCCTCAAATATCCCAGTGGACTGTCTGCTTGGAAATGACCTGGAGTCCTCAGCATGGGCTGAGGTAGAGCTAAAAACCCATGCAGCAATGCTGGGTATCCCTGAACTGGTGTGTGTGAAAACAAGAGCACAATGCAAGGCACAGGGTGAAAAAGTAGAGCTGGAGTCTGGAAAAATGGCCCAGCCTACCAAGAGAACAGGAAAGTCAGTGGGGAAACCAACTGCAACACAGCAAAAGAAAGGGAACCTCTCTTCTCAGGAAGAAGTTCTGCCCTCTGAGGGAACTGAGCCTTTGGAGCTTGAACCTTATCAGGTTGAGCTCTTAGGCCCAGGGGGACCCTCCAGGGAAGAGCTGTGTAAGGGACAAGAAACCTGTCCCTCTCTTGAAGGCCTTAGGCAGCAAGCTGCTGAAGAGTCCAAAGGCAAGAAAAATGGAACACATAGGGTCTATTGGGAAGATGGGCTCCTGTACACTGAGGCCAGAGACCCCAAACCTGGTGCCACTAGGAGAGTGGTAGTGCCTCAGCTGTTCAGAGAGTTCATCCTAACATTGGCCCATGACATTCCCCTTGCTGGACATTTGGGACAAACCAAGACGTGGGAGAGGTTAGTCAACCACTTCTACTGGCCCAATATGTCCAACATGGTTAAGGAGTTTTGCCTCTCCTGCCCCACCTGTCAAGCCAGTGGTAAGACAGGTGGGCATCCAAAGGCCCCCCTCATTCCACTTCCAGTGGTGGGGGTGCCCTTTGAAAGAGTGGGTGTGGACATAGTTGGTCCACTGGAACCTCCCACAGCCTCAGGAAATATGTATATCCTGGTAGTAGTGGATCATGCTACCAGGTATCCTGAAGCTATTCCCCTTAGGTCGACTACTGCCCCTGCAGTAGCCAAGGCCCTCATTGGTATCTTTACCAGAGTGGGTTTCCCTAAGGAGGTGGTATCTGACAGAGGTACCAACTTCATGTCAGCATACCTAAAGCACATGTGGAATGAGTGTGGAGTGACTTATAAATTCACTACACCTTACCATCCACAAACTAATGGCTTAGTTGAGAGATTCAACAAGACATTAAAGGGCATGATCATGGGGCTCCCAGAAAAACTCAAAAGGAGATGGGATGTCCTCCTGCCATGTCTGCTTTTCGCTTACAGGGAGGTACCACAGAAGGGAGTAGGGTTCTCACCCTTTGAACTTCTGTTTGGTCATCCTGTAAGGGGACCACTTGCCCTTGTTAAAGAAGGCTGGGAGAGACCTCTCCATGAGCCTAAACAGGACATAGTGGACTATGTACTTGGCCTTCGCTCTAGAATGGCAGAGTACATGGAAAAGGCAACCAAAAACCTTGAGGCCAGCCAACAACTCCAGAAGTTTTGGTATGACCAAAAGGCTGCACTGGTTGAGTTCCAACCAGGACAGAAAGTCTGGGTTCTGGAGCCTGTGGCTCCCAGGGCACTCCAGGACAAATGGAGTGGCCCTTACCCAGTACTAGAGAGGAAGAGTCAGGTCACCTACTTGGTGGACCTGGGCACAAGCAGGAGCCCCAAGAGGGTGATCCATGTAAACCGCCTTAAACTCTTCCACGACAGGGCTGATGTCAATCTGTTGATGGTAACAGATGAGGATCAGGAGGCAGAGAGTGAACCTCTCCCTGATCTTCTGTCATCAGACCCAAAAGATGGTACAGTAGATGGAGTGATCTACTCAGACACCCTCTCTGGCCAACAGCAAGCTGATTGTAGGAGAGTCCTACAACAGTTTCCTGAACTCTTCTCCTTAACCCCTGGTCAGACACACCTGTGTACCCATGATGTGGACACAGGAGACAGCATGCCTGTCAAGAACAAAATCTTTAGACAGTCTGACCATGTTAAGGAAAGCATCAAGGTGGAAGTCCACAAGATGCTGGAATTGGGAGTCATTGAGCGCTCTGACAGCCCCTGGGCTAGCCCAGTGGTCTTAGTCCCCAAACCTCACACCACAGATGGAAAGAAAGAGATGAGGTTTTGTGTGGACTACAGAGGGCTCAATTCTGTCACCAAGACAGATGCTCATCCAATTCCAAGAGCTGATGAGCTCATTGATAAATTAGGTGCTGCCAAATTTCTAAGTACCTTTGACTTGACAGCAGGGTACTGGCAAATAAAAATGGCACCTGGAGCAAAAGAAAAGACAGCATTCTCCACACCTGATGGGCATTATCAGTTTACTGTTATGCCCTTTGGTTTAAAGAATGCCCCTGCCACCTTCCAAAGGTTGGTGAATCAAGTCCTTGCTGGCTTGGAGTCCTTTAGCACAGCTTATCTTGATGATATTGCTGTCTTTAGCTCCACCTGGCAGGATCACCTGGTCCACCTGAGGAAGGTTTTGAAGGCTCTGCAATCTGCAGGCCTCTCTATCAAGGCATCCAAATGCCAGATAGGGCAGGGAACTGTGGTTTACTTGGGACACCTTGTAGGTGGAGGCCAAGTTCAGCCACTCCAACCCAAGATCCAGACTATTCTGGACTGGGTAGCTCCAAAAACCCAGACTCAAGTCAGGGCATTCCTTGGCTTGACTGGGTACTACAGGAGGTTTGTGAAGGGATATGGATCCATTGTGACAGCCCTCACTGAACTCACCTCCAAGAAAATGCCCAAGAAAGTAAACTGGACTGTGGACTGCCAACAGGCCTTTGACACCCTGAAACAGGCAATGTGCTCAGCACCAGTTCTCAAAGCTCCAGATTATTCTAAGCAGTTCATTGTGCAGACTGATGCCTCTGAACATGGGATAGGGGCAGTTTTGTCCCAAACAAACGATGATGGCCTTGACCAGCCTGTTGCTTTCATTAGCAGGAGGTTACTCCCCAGGGAGCAGCGTTGGAGTGCCATTGAGAGGGAGGCCTTTGCTGTGGTTTGGTCCCTGAAGAAGCTGAGACCATACCTCTTTGGGACTCACTTCCTAGTTCAAACTGACCACAGACCTCTCAAATGGCTGATGCAAATGAAAGGTGAAAATCCTAAACTGTTGAGGTGGTCCATCTCCCTACAGGGAATGGACTTTATAGTGGAACACAGACCTGGGACTGCCCATGCCAATGCAGATGGCCTTTCCAGGTTCTTCCACTTAGAAAATGAAGACTCTCTTGGGAAAGGTTAGTCTCATCCTCTTTCGTTTGGGGGGGGGTTGTGTAAGGAAATGCCTCCTTGGCATGGTTGCCCCCTGACTTTTTGCCTTTGCTGATGCTATGTTTACAATTGAAAGTGTGCTGAGGCCTGCTAACCAGGCCCCAGCACCAGTGTTCTTTCCCTAACCTGTACTTTTGTATCCACAATTGGCAGACCCTGGCATCCAGATAAGTCCCTTGTAACTGGTACCTCTAGTACCAAGGGCCCTGATGCCAAGGAAGGTCTCTAAGGGCTGCAGCATGTCTTATGCCACCATGGAGACCTCTCACTCAGCACAGACACACTGCTTACCAGCTTGTGTGTGCTAGTGAGGACAAAACGAGTAAGTCGACATGGCACTCCCCTCAGGGTGCCATGCCAGCCTCTCACTGCCTATGCAGTATAGGTAAGACACCCCTCTAGCAGGCCTTACAGCCCTAAGGCAGGGTGCACTATACCATAGGTGAGGGTACCAGTGCATGAGCATGGTACCCCTACAGTGTCTAAACAAAACCTTAGACATTGTAAGTGCAGGGTAGCCATAAGAGTATATGGCCTGGGAGTCTGTCAAACACGAACTCCACAGCACCATAATGGCTACACTGAAAACTGGGAAGTTTGGTATCAAACTTCTCAGCACAATAAATGCACACTGATGCCAGTGTACATTTTATTGTAAAATACACCACAGAGGGCACCTTAGAGGTGCCCCCTGAAACTTAACCGACTATCTGTGTAGGCTGACTAGTTTTAGCAGCCTGCCACAAACCGAGACATGTTGCTGGCCCCATGGGGAGAGTGCCTTTGTCACTCTGAGGCCAGTAACAAAGCCTGCACTGGGTGGAGATGCTAACACCTCTCCCAGGCAGGAATTGTCACACCTGGCGGTGAGCCTCAAAGGCTCACCTCCTTTGTGCCAACCCAGCAGGACACTCCAGCTAGTGGAGTTGCCCGCCCCCTCCGGCCAGGCCCCACTTTTGGCGGCAAGGCCGGAGAAAATAATGAGAAAAACAAGGAGGAGTCACTGGCCAGTCAGGACAGCCCCTAAGGTGTCCTGAGCTGAGGTGACTCTAACTTTTAGAAATCCTCCATCTTGCAGATGGAGGATTCCCCCAATAGGGTTAGGATTGTGACCCCCTCCCCTTGGGAGGAGGCACAAAGAGGGTGTACCCACCCTCAGGGCTAGTAGCCATTGGCTACTAACCCCCCAGACCTAAACACGCCCTTAAATTTAGTATTTAAGGGCTACCCTGAACCCTAGAAAATTAGATTCCTGCAACTACAAGAAGAAGGACTGCCTAGCTGAAAACCCCTGCAGCGGAAGACCAGAAGACGACAACTGCCTTGGCTCCAGAAACTCACCGGCCTGTCTCCTGCCTTCCAAAGATCCTGCTCCAGCGACGCCTTCCAAAGGGACCAGCGACCTCGACATCCTCTGAGGACTGCCCCTGCTTCGAAAAGACAAGAAACTCCCGAGGACAGCGGACCTGCTCCAAGAAAAGCTGCAACTTTGTTTCCAACAGCTTTAAAGAACCCTGCAAGCTCCCCGCAAGAAGCGTGAGACTTGCAACACTGCACCCGGCGACCCCGACTCGGCTGGTGGAGATCCGACGCCTCAGGAGGGACCCCAGGACTACTCTGATACTGTGAGTACCAAAACCTGTCCCCCCTGAGCCCCCACAGCGCCGCCTGCAGAGGGAATCCCGAGGCTTCCCCTGACCGCGACTCTCTGAAACCTAAGTCCCGACACCTGGGAGAGACCCTGCACCCGCAGCCCCCAGGACCTGAAGGACTGGACTTTCACTGGAGGAGTGACCCCCAGGAGTCCCTCTCCCTTGCCCAAGTGGAGGTTTCCCCGAGGAATCCCCCCCTTGCCTGCCTGCAGCGCGGAAGAGATCCCGAGATCTCTCATAGACTAACATTGCGAACCCGACGCTTGTTTCTACACTGCACCCGGCCGCCCCCGCGCCGCTGAGGGTGAAATTTCTGTGTGGACTTGTGTCCCCCCCGGTGCCCTACAAAACCCCCCTGGTCTGCCCTCCGAAGACGCGGGTACTTACCTGCAAGCAGACCGGAACCGGGGCACCCCCTTCTCTCCATTCTAGCCTATGTGTTTTGGGCACCACTTTGAACTCTGCACCTGACCGGCCCTGAGCTGCTGGTGTGGTGACTTTGGGGTTGCTCTGAACCCCCAACGGTGGGCTACCTTGGACCAAGAACTGAACCCTGTAAGTGTCCTACTTACCTGGTAAAACTAACAAAAACTTACCTCCCCCAGGAACTGTGAAAATTGCACTAAGTGTCCACTTTTAAAACAGCTATTTGTGAATAACTTGAAAAGTATACATGCAATTTTGATGATTTGAAGTTCCTAAAGTACTTACCTGCAATACCTTTCGAATGAGCTATTACATGTAGAATTTGAACCTGTGGTTCTTAAAATAAACTAAGAAAAGATATTTTTCTATATAAAAACCTATTGGCTGGATTTGTCTCTGAGTGTGTGTACCTCATTTATTGTCTATGTGTATGTACAACAAATGCTTAACACTACTCCTTGGATAAGCCTACTGCTCGACCACACTACCACAAAATAGAGCATTAGTATTATCTATTTTTACCACTATTTTACCTCTAAGGGGAACCCTTGGACTCTGTGCATGCTATTCCTTACTTTGAAATAGCACATACAGAGCCAACTTCCTACATATGAACTATGAATATTTTCTATTGTGTGATAGAGGACCAGATCCTTGACTTTCCAGCCCAAAACAAATATTGAGGCAATAGGTGTTGGAATTAAAGTAGCCTGTATAGCTCGGAAAACCTTTGTCCTCCATTCCTAGAATGTTTTCTAAACCAACTTATTTACCTCCCGTGATTGCAGCTTCTTTGTTGTGCACTTTAGATACTTCAATTGTTTTTGCTTTGTTTGACACTGGAGCACAGGTGTGATTTCTGGCTAACCCCCAATGTGTACACCTTTCAAGACTGAGATGCTGATCCCAGGTTCTGAGGTGACAAGTTGTTTGCAGTGCTTCTAGGTGGGCCCTGGGGCAGTCAGTTGTTACATGATGGTATACTATGCAAGTATTGTCATGTTCCACTAGTGTTCTGGTTTCCAGGGCTGCTATAATGGATGAGTCCAATCAAATATTCAAGGGCTTGAGCCTTGCCAACATATTTGCACCTGTGGCATAGGCCCGTGTAATCTCGTTCGGCAGATTAAAAATAGAGGAGATTTGCTACTTGATCATTTGCTGGACAGGGTTTGGCCGGATGTATCCTGGCGTCCTTTTTCACTATAGTTTCCAGACTATAGCGCACTAGCCAGCTTTCTATCTTCTAGGAGCCTCTCCCTCCATCCTGCCTTCCTCCGTTTGTAGCCTCTTTCATCTCCCTCTGTTGCTGAGTTAATGATTATCAAACTCCCCTTTCTACCCATAATCCCCTGTTGTAGAAACCATGATTTTGATTTCTACCAATTGCCCAGTGAGGTCTGCAGAATAGGTTAGGTCTAAAAGGACTGAGTAGCCTTTGTGGAAAGAGGAGGGAAATGTAGCTGTGGAGAATCAGGTAGGGGTTTGCTACAGGGTTTAGGAAGCTGGTTATTTGTGTAGTGTACTAATGTAAGGGGACACTGCAGAATAGACCAGGCAACCTTTATTGGTTTACAGTGGTTAAAAGTAATAAATAAATGCCCTCCGTTTTGTTTGTTTTGAGGTCCCTATAAAATACACTACTACTGTGGGTTCAATCTATAATGTTATCCTATGGGGAATAAACATATACTGCATTAGGTCAATTAGCAACGACTTACGGGACTGTTTTCCTGTGCTTAAGAGGAGCATGGGGCAAGGTCCAAGGTAGCACCAACAGGTCACAGTGAGTGGCACGGTGGCATCCGGGTGCAGAGGTACTTTTTAGCATCTGATACCCTAATGTTATCCTATGGAAAATGAACAGATGCTGCTTACGGGTACTTGGCACTGACTTACAGAACTGTGCTTCTGGAGTTAAGGTAAGGATGGGGCAAGGTTCAAGGCAGCACCAACAGGTCACCTCAGTTGTCTGTGGGGTATGCTGGTGCTTTTCAACCTTGGGTGCCCTAATTGATGGGTTGGTCTTGCAGGGAACTCTGTCTGTCCTCTTGAACTCTGGCTGGGGTGCTTGTGTGTGGGGCTGCTTTGTCCATTGGGGTTGTGCTACTGTACACTCTTGCGTTCCTCGGTCCCTGCAGAAAGAAGGTGCAGGTGGCGACTGGAGGACCATTCTGGCTAAAACCAAAGGTGGTGGGGGGCTCAGCTCGTGAGGGTCTCAAGACCCTGTTGGCACCGTTGGTCCACATCTACTTGGGCAGTAGTGCTATCTGTTGTTGCATTTGCAGGAATCCAAGGCTCTTGCAGTTCTAGATTTTTGTGGTCTGCACAGTGTGCAGGGAAGTAGCTCATCTACTCCACAGGAGTTGTTAACTTTTTCTTGGAAGTGCTGGCAGCCCTCCCAGGCTTTTGGATGTTGATCAGCTGCAGGACGAGTCATCTTTTGCGCGGTTGTCGGGGTCAGCAGGCAAGCCAACATGGCTTGTGCTATGTTAGTTGCTGCTCCTCAGTTGTTCGTTCTCACTGCTTTTTGGTGTTCTTGTTTTTGGGCCAGTAGAATCTGCATTCCTGGTGCCAGGGGCCTACATAAATACTGAATTTAGGGGTGTTAAAGGGAACGAAGGCTACTTACTCTTTGGGTCACTATACCCCCTATGTGACCACTTCCTGTGGGGCGTGGACATAACCCTGGCCCAGAGTTCCTAATTTCATCACACACAAAATGGTGGAATTCTCCTTTTACGTGTTCACTTCAGGTTGCCCACCCTAGGGGTGTGACTTGCCTGACAGTGTAACATGTCTCCTGATTATCTAATTTCCTCCCTGTCCTGGTGCCAAATGGGCCTCAGGGAAGGGGGTTGCCTCTTCCAGGTCTGTGGGAAGCTTGGGTCCATATCAAAGGCAGCAGGGACTTTGAAGTCCCTGGCCTTTGTAGGCAGATTTACTAGGCATCCTGCTGGAGGAGGTGATAACACCTCCTGCCAGAGCTGGCATTGTTTGAGCTCTGACAGCAAGGGCTCTTTCTTCCAGGTGGGTGAGAAACTCTCATGTGGTGGCATGCTGGTCAAGACCAATCAGCTAGCATGGGCTCTTTCTTCCAGGTGGGTGAGAAACTCGCATGTGGTGGCATGCTGGTCAAGACCAATCAGCTAGCACACTAAACTGCTAGCCCTAGCCCTACTGCTGCTTGATCTAATCAAGCCGACTGTAGGAAGTTGGCTCTGTATGCACTATTTCAAAGTAAGGAATAGTATGCACAGAGTCCAAGGGTTCCCCTTAGAGGTAAGATAGTGGCAAAAAGAGATAATACTAATGCTCTATTTTGTGGTAGTGTGGTCGAGCAGTAGGCTTATCAAAGGAGTAGTGTTAAGCAATTGTTGTACATATACACAGGCAATAAATGAGGAACACACACTCAGAGACAATTCCAGGCCAATAGGTTTTTGTATAGAAAAATATATTTTCTTAGTTTATTTTAAGAACCACAGGTTCAAATTCTACATGTAATACTTTGCATGAAAGGTATTGCAGGTAAGCACTTTAGGAACTTTGAATAATCACAATAACATATATACTTTTCAAATAAAACACATATAGCTATTTTAAAACTAGACAGTGCAATTTTCACAGTTCCTAGGGGAGGTAAGTAATTGTTAGTTCTTGCAGGTAAGTAAACCACCTACGGGGTTCGAGTTTGGGTCCAAGGTAGCCCACCGTTGGGGGTTCAGAGCAGCCCCAAAGTTACCACACCAGCAGCTCAGGGCCGGTCAGGCGCAGAGTTCAAAGTGGTGCCCAAAACGCATAGGCATCAGTGGAGAAGGGGGTGCCCCGGTTCCAGTCTGCCAGCAGGTAAGTACCCGCGTCTTCGGAGGGCCGACCAGGGGGGTTTTGTAGGGCACCGGGGGGGACACAAGTTAGCACAGAAAGTACACCCTCAGCAGCACGGGGGCGGCGGGTGCAGTGTGCAAACACATGTCTGGTTTTCAATTGGAATCAATGGGAGACCAAGGGGTCTCTTCAGCGATGCAGGGGGGGGGTGGGGGCTCCTCGGGGTAGCCACCACCTGGGCAAGGGAGAGGGCCTCCTGGGGGTCACTCCTGCACTTTGAGTTCCGATCTTTTAGGTCCTGGGGGCTGCGGGTGCAGTGTCTTTACCAGGCGTCGGGATCTGGGAAGCAGGCAGTCGCGGTCAGGGGGAGCCTCAGGATTCCCTCTGCAGGCGTCGCTGTGGGGGCTCAGGGGGGGGGGGGCAACTCTGGCTACTCATGGTCTCGCAGTCGCCGAGGAGTCCTCCCTGAAGTGATTGTTCTCCACAAGTCGAGCCGGGGGCGTAAGGTGCAGAGTAGCAAATCTCACGCTTCCGGCGGGAAACGCAAGTTGTTTCAAAGTTGCTGCTTTGTTTCAAAGTTGCTGCTTTGTTTCAAAGTTGCAGTCTTCGGTGAACAGGGCCGCTGTCCTCCGGAGTTCTTGTTCCTTCTAGAGCAGGGCAGTCCTCTGAGGATTCAGAGGTCGCTGGTCCCTGGGGAAAGCGTCGCTGGAGCAGTGTCTTTAGAAGTGGGGAGACAGGCCGGTAGAGCTGGGGCCAAAGCAGTTGGTGTCTCCGTCTTCTCTGCAGGGTTTTTCAGCTTAGCAGTTCTCTTCTTCTTAGGTTGCAGGAATCTGAATTCCTAGGTTCTGGGGACCCCCTAAATACTGAATTTAGGGGTATGTTTAGGTCTGGGAGGGCAGTAGCCAATGGCTACTGTCCTGGAGGGTGGCTACACCCTCTTTGTGCCTCCTCCCGGAGGGGAGGGGGGCACATCCCTAATCCTATTGGGGGAATCCTCCATCTGCAAGATGGAGGATTTCTAAAAGCAAGTCACCTCAGCTCAGGACACCTTAGGGGCTGTCCTGACTGGCCAGTGACTCCTCCTTGTTTTTCTCATTATCTCTCCTGGACTTGCCGCCAAAAGTGGGGGCTGTGTCCAGGGGGCGGGCATCTCCACTAGCTGGAGTGCCCTGGGGCATTGTAACATGAAGCCTGAGCCTTTGAGGCTCACTGCTAGGTGTTACAGTTCCTGCAGGGGGGGCAGGTGTAAAGCACCTCCACCCAGGGCAGTCTTTTGTTTCTGTCCTCAGCGAGCACAAAGGCCCTCACCACATGGGGTCAAAAACTCGTCTCTCAGCAGCAGGCTGGCACAGACCAGTCAGTCCTTCACTGAACAATTGGGTAAAATACAGGGGGCATCTCTAAGATGCCCTCTGTGTGCATTTTGTAATAAATCCAACACTGGCATCAGTGTGGGTTTATTATTCTGTGAAGTTTGATACCAAACTTCCCAGTATTCAGTGTAGCCATTATGGAGCTGTGGAGTTCGTGTATGACAGACTCCCAGACCTTATACTCTTATGGCTACCCTGCACTTACAATGTCTAAGGTTTTGCTTAGACACTGTAGGGGCATAGTGCTCATGCACCTATGCCCTCACCTGTGGTATAGTGCACCCTGCCTTAGGGCTGTAAGGCTTGCTAGAGGGGTGACTTACCTATGCCACAGGCAGTTTAAGGTTGACATGGCACCCTGAGGGGAGTGCCATGTCGACTTAGTAATTTTCTCCCCACCAGCACACACAAGCTGGCAAGCAGTGTGTCTGTGCTGAGTTAGGGGTCCCTAGGGTGGCCTAAGACATGCTGCTGCCCTTAGGGACCTTCCCTGGCATCAGGGCCCTTGGTACCAGGGGTACCAGTTACAAGGGACTTACCTGGGTGTCAGGGTTGTGCCAATTGTGGAGACAATGGTACATTTTAGGTGAAAGAAAACTGGTGCTGGGGCCTGGTTTGCAGGGTCCCAGCACACTTCAGTCAAGTCAGCATCAGGCAAAAAGTGGGGGGTAACTGCAACAGGGAGCCATTTCCTTACACCTTTCATCTCTAGTCTGGAAATACCTACAGTGTGAGGAAATGGGGTGTAATATGTGGTGTGGTTGTGCAGCACTCTTGCCAACTCCTTTAGGACCCTTAGGTTTCTTTTGCCAAACCTTTAGTGCAAACCTGGGTAGCTGTCGCTCTGAGCAGCAAAGCTTACACAAAGGAACAAGTGTGAAGTATTTAAACAGCACCAAAACAATTAAAGAAATCAACAAGACACCAAAGAGATCTGACACTAGTTTATAAAAAATAGACTGTATTTGTTGGTATTTTTAGACTTCACAATGAAAAAGATCCTCTGGAGGGTTATGGAGATATAGAATTGACACGGTATAGTAAATCACTCTGCTGCGAACAAGCCTTGGGAAATTCAACCACATTTTTCACTAAAACTTCCGGGTAAGTTGTAATGCGGTCACTTGGCGGCACTTTAGGTGACCAACTCTAGTAGGGAGCCAGTCAAAGGGAGCAACAAGGTCCTCAAAAACAGTTAACTAAACAGGTGACAGTCCTCAGTCAGTTTCAGGCACTGCTATCCTTTGCAAGGCTTTCCTGTGAAAATGGGCCTGATGCAAGGGATGGAGGATGCTGAAGATGCTCAGAGGATACTGTGGCTACTATGTGGTCGATGGCGTCTTGCTTCGACTACTTCTTTGCCCATGAATAGGGTAAGGCGGTCCTAGACACAAGGTTGATGCCCCACAGAGTCCTCTCAGTGCTGACAAGTCAGTCACCACTGGACTACCAGTCGCCCAGTATTGCGGTCATAGGCCAGTCCTTCCTGGGTCGATAACTCGTTTGTAAAGGTTCAAGCCGCTCTCCGACACTTCTGGATTCAGCAAACCCTGTTGCAACTTTGTACATCAGATTCTGGTCCTTGTTGCTGCCCACCAGCGGTTGGCGATGGGTTGAATATTCTGAGCTACCATTGTGCCCCATTCAGCTGTTGTATACCTGTGCTGAGAACAGGAGGCCTGCTCACTGATGCTGGTTTCTAGAGTTGACATTTTCCGACCAGGGTGCAACAATCCCTCTTCTTAACTAGGCGCCAGGTATAGCAGTTGCAGTCCACACCAGTCTAGCCTCTCCTTTCCAGTTTAATGATGCACCAGAGCAGTCCTCCTTCAGTCTTCCTTCCAGTCAAGATCTGAGTTTGGGGTGTCAGCGGTGCCCTACTTAGGCTCAGAAAATGCCCTCGGGCAGGATGCAGTGGGTAACCAGTGGGCTACCGGGTTCCATCTCAACTGATTACCACTTGTGAAGTGTGGCATTTGGGCATCCTAGGATTTACCATTCTGCCATTTCCAATATGGCAAGACCCCTATCCTGGCATGTGGAACTCCCTAGCCTAACCCAGAGGTATGGCTACTAAGGAGGCTTCTCGCCACTAGAAAATGGGTTTGGCAACTGGTTTCCCCTCTCCTGTTTCAGGTGTGAGCCTATCTGCTGAACAGTGGAGCAGCTCCTCTCCCAAGTGTTGCCTATTTGCCTGTTAAAGGCTGCTTCTCATTTAAATCCCTCCTTTTGGGCCAACACCCATTTGACATCCTGCAGGAGGGAGGTGCTACCTTTGTTCAGACAGGCCCCTATTGTATCTTAGAAGTCATAGGATTAATTTCCAGGAGGGCTGAAAGCTGTATTGGCACTGGGGAGTAAAGGCAACAAAATGGTAGTTTCCTAAAGTTGTTCACTGCAACTTGTCACATTAATTTCGACCTGTGAATCAAGTTGGGCTTAATATAATCGGTTGTTTGACACCTTGGGTGACCCATATTTGTAGCACTATTCCAGAGGGGGCCAGCATATAACTCTATACTCTCCAATCGGGCGACCAAGCTTTCCACTGTAAAAACTGCCATTTCGCGTGTTTGCTACCAGAACTTGTAAAATTACATGTACTGCTTATGGAATATGGTGCACCCTTCCTTAAGGCTCAATAGGCCTGCCACACATATACTAGAGGTAATTTTGGCTTTGCTATTAATTTAAATGGCAAAGTCGTGCCAGCAGTTTAAGCTGCTCTTCCAGTCTAGAAATGGTGGGCTTGGGAGTCTTGTTTGATTTGTCACACTCCAGGTGGCACAACCAGTGCTGCAATCCCTGGAGGAACTCTCTAACTCGGATGATCTGGTACCATTTACTAGGGTCTTGTAGATAAGTGAGTTTAACCAACTTGGTAAAAACCTATTTATTCAACGTACTATTTAAGGAGAAGGGCACAGGCACGGAGGTCTGGTTAGCAGTCCTTCGTGCACTCTCAAACTTAAAAAAATACAGCATCAGTCCAAAAACTTTTGGGGGGTGTGGGGGGGAGTTATAAGAAGAGGTATTTCCTTACACACAGAGGCCCATCCTTTTAAGGGATATGCCAGGTGCCAGCCTCCACCACCCACACAATAGGTTTCCTATCTCTTCGGAGGACTGGTTGTGTGCCAGGTATACAAAGCCCAACCCTCAGAGACCGAGTTCCTTCCTGTCTTCTACCCCGCTGGCAAAGATTGCAAAGCCTCTTCAGTTCACCTTAGTGGCACACAGCCGTCCAGTGGTAGGCATGATTAGCCATCTGACAAGGTGACACATCTGACGGGTATCATCCTTATAAGTAGAGACTAGTCATTTGTGCTATTTTTCTCTGCCGAGGGATGGATGTGTCTTCTGTATCCTAGATCTTGATTAACTAAACACTTTCCTGGATAAATAAAATTCAGCATGCTCACCTTGGCCCAAGTTCGACCTGTCCTGGATCTCAGAGACTGAATTGTGACGTTGGACCCATAGAATGCTTATTTTCACATCCTTGTCCTGTGGGCTCACAGCCACTACCTGAGGTTTAATGTTTGTCTCAAGCTTTTTGTTAGCCATGCTCCCTTTCAGCCTCACCAGTGTCCAATGAGTTTTAACAAAGGTGATGTCTGTTGTCACTGCCCATCTGTGGAGATCATGGTATGAGTCGTCTGCTACCTTAATGACTCCATGTTGAAGGCAGGTTTGCCAGAGTTAGTTGCAGACCACCTACGGAAGACTGAAAATTCTTGATATCATTGGGGTCCTCAGTCTTTTCAAAGTCACACTGACTGCTCCTTAGAACTACCCCTTCAAGGGAGCCATCCTGGATACAGTGCACAGTTGAGCACTTCCTTTGGATCAGCTAGCTCAGGATACATGGGCTATAATCCTGATGTTTCAACCCCTTCCTAGGTCTCGAGGAGGATGACTCTGAATATTCGTAGCTACTAGTCTCCTGCGTCCTGCTTGCGGACCATTGCAGGTGGGACATGCCAGCTTTGTAGTTAGATTTGGAGTCTGCCAGATTCCATCCCAGTGTTGGAGAATACTGCAAAAGATCTCCAGTGGTGCCAGGTTGACCGCAGTTGAACCAGGATCTGACCCTTCTCCCTACCCCACCCACAGTTGGCGACAGATGCTTTGCTGCTAGGCTGATGAGGTTTATCTGGAAGGGTTGGATGTCAGAGGACTCTGGTACCCAGAGGACACCCGCCGTCACATGAACTTGCTGGAGTTGACAACAATTTACTTTCTTTTGAAGACCTTCGTGCTCACTGTCAAATGGAGTCTGTTGCAGGTTCTCATGGACAATAACACCACCATGTGGTATTGTAACTAGCAGAGCACTGTGGGGTCCAGAGTCCTCTGCAGAGAGGCTCCAAGCCTCTGGACCTGGCTGGGTCATCTGGGGATTTCCCTGATGGTACACATGTTGTCAGGATCTTTAAACACCAGGGTGGATAGTCAGTCAATGGATGATGCCTAATGGGTTCCAAATGTCAATTGTATCTGAAGGTGACAAGGGGGAAAACCTGGCTGGATCTGTATACCCCCTTTTAAAACGCACAGTATCAGGAATCCCCTGCCTTGCACTCTGATGATCAGGAACTACCCAGTACAAGTCATCCTGGTTGGCACGGGATTGTGCAAGGAGTGTGTGTGGCACCTGGAATTTCAGGGCCTGAGCGTCTTCCCTCTGTTCAGACGTCTGCTGATGAATGAGCTCCTGTTGCAGTAGTAGTACAGGGGCTGACACTCGAACGAGCGCAATTTGCACTTCATTCAGTTGATTGAGTAGCTGCTATTGAGTTCTTTCGATCTTGCTCCTGACTTAGTTTGTCATCCTGGCAACATAAGATCTGTATGTGCAGGGTGCTGGAACAGGTGTGTGGTGCGGTATCTGGCAGTTTGACCTACTGCAGGTGAAACAGTTGGATGTGTTGCTTTGTTTTTGGCCCCGTAAGGCCTCAATTTGGGCATTAAGGTAATCTGTTGGCTCCTTCAACTTTTGTTTGCCCAACCAACCATCCTTGTTCAAATGACCATTAACAGCCTTTTTAACTCAACTGTTAGACTTAAGGTTAGCTTTCTGATGCATACCGTTATCGAACCAACGCATAGTTGTGCCATTTCACCTTAAGGTCTTTCTGGTGTCAGTAATATTTGCATGCTGGGTGGATACATTTCAGGCCCTTTTTGTCCAAACTTCTTATACCACCTTTTCTTGGACAAACTGGTGCAGTGTTGCATGTTGAACAAGCTATCAGGCTGCCTTCTTTGTTATCATTGCCTCATCCCATGCCAGATGTAAAAAGACTCCATCATCTGGATCCCAAAAGAACGCTTATCTTTTAAATTTTACCAAGAAACATCTGGTAGACCATCCACTGTTTGTGGTGTTCTCTGGGATAATAAAGAAATAGGACCTTTCCACGACGGATAGTTTGCTGTGATGTGATATATTGACTAAAAAGCAACCTACAGAAAGCCAGTGGGCTCATTAGACCAGACCCAAAGCTACTACCGTTGTGTTGGCACGTGTAGTGCCTGTTTGGGATATTTTTCACGTAACTACTTGAACATCAGTGCACTCGTTCACCAAGCAGTGCCGACTTCACAGTCCTGTCTGTGCGACTCCATTATGCACCTTTGGAGCATTGTGGCGTTGATGTGGAGTTGCATGGTTCCATTTATCAGTGTGCAGGAACACTAATTTGAATATTCTACCACATGCAGATGCTCACAATGAGGAATCTGTGCTTAAATAGAGTATCCTCCAGAAAGTGCTTTACCGAAGGTAAGTATCTTGTTCTTCAGTAGAGTCTTGAAGGGTGGAGATGTGAGCTTTTTATTGCTTTCCCATAATAAAAACTTCTAGTTTATCACAGTCAAAGTAGATAACTATGTTGTGGTGCACATGTGTAGGTGTTGTGTTTATGCCTGGTGTATTCAAATGGTTTTTCGGTATGTTATAGTGATACACGAGTGGTGTGTTCACTAGAATTTTGGAGACATACAGTTTTGATGCAGTGTTGCACACATAGGGGTGCTAGGATTCTGTCAAACGTACTGTTAGAGAAAGATAAAAGGAAGGTGTCTAACAGTAGTGTGTGATATTAAGTCGGAGAGTGATGTTCAGAACCTGCCAAAAGTCTGATTATGGGATAGCAAACATATTTTGCGTTTGTTGTTAGAACGTTAAGCTCAAACAATGTGGTTAGTCTTACGCTGCTGAGATATGTGAATACTACAATTGACTAATCTCTAAGCCAGGACTAATGTAGGGAAGGGCATGCTCAAGGTGGCTAGATTTGTTTTTTTTATGTCTAAACAATATGTTGAGAAGCAAGCATGGTCAGTCGGCGGGTATTTCGCCCTGTACAGTCAGTATGTTTCCTCCCTTCTTCTCATAAACATTTATCTTTAACTTACAACCCTTTACCCCCTCTCAAAAAGATCCTGAAGAGCAGTGTATGAGCTGTCTTTGCATCTCACCCATTGTGTTAGGCTGTTGCGGTGGTGCTACTGGCATTGTCATAATTATTAGTTTATGTCCAATGCACAAAGTCTGTGGTGTCTTGGCAAACTAAGCTCCAGTTCCATTAGGTGCTTGACCAGAGGTTGCCGTATCCTTTGAAATTTGTCTACTTGATTATCCAAATCATACTTAAATGTTTCCCTGGCCAGTACATTGCAGAGTTTTAGGTACCAATGAGATACCTTAGGGGCTCCGCTTTTTTTTTTTTTTTTCAGTCTGACGCTATGAGTTGTATTTGCAGTAAATTGAGTGTTCACTGGCATTTGTTCATGCCTCATGTTTTGGGATTCTCAAGTCCTAGAAGAATCATTGCTTGTTTCTTTGCAACGGTGTAGCCTGTTACTTGTTTAATGCAGGAGAAATTTCCATTCCAGAGATACCGCAGCTTATCGCAGAGCTACCGTATGTGAAGGGAGTTTCCCTCCCCATTAGAGTATCTGGAGCTTTCCTCTTGTACATTCGAGTCTATCTGTTTAACCCGATGTCGTGTTAGGTACCCAGTGGTACATCGATTTGTTCTGTGTTGTGCATTCTTATGTTTCTTATTTACATCTTCCCACAGTTGTGGCCATTCTTTATCCGATATGTCCCTCCCCACCATAGTCTCCCATTAGCTCTGCAAACCACATTGTCTTAGATTCTTCCCATTTTTCAAAAGCGTATACATTTTGAGATTACTAGTTTGGTATCTGAACATGTTACACGAGTAAACTCCTGGTTTTGATGAATCAGCGTGAATGGGGAGAGAAGTTGTAAGCCCTCGTTTGGTGTCAATACTGTTCCATATTTTGGTTAGTGTTGAGGGTTTTGCTGGCATGGGCATCCATAGGTTGAGACTGTTTAGGTAACCATAGGACATCTCATAGGGGTCTGCCAATTAACACTTTCTGTGAACACCCATTTTTATTATTTGTTTCCCTGATGGGCCAGGTTTGGAGGAGTTGAAGGTGTGCTCCTTGATAGTCTTTGCACAGTTTGGGCACCTCCAGGCCTCCTTTACCTCTTGGTGCCACCATATGTTTTCTGGTGAATATAGCCCTCTTCCTTTCCCTGGACAAATTATTGTGTGTTTTCATAACGAGAGCTATGGTGTAGTAAGCTGGCCCAGTGTGTGGTGGACACCTATGGGGTTACATCTTATACTGGATCCAGGCAACCCTGATTAGATAGTGTTACTCTCTAGACAGCCAGGGCTCTCTGGGGTAGCTGTGGTGAGTAGCCAAGACTTATCTAGAAGGCTTGTGAAACACTTGCAATACCACATTAGCCACACAGTCACTTGCCACACATGAAAAGGAACCACATAGTGTTGCAACAATAAAGGTACATTATTATAGGCACACCAAACTAGACTACCATTAGTAGTACCTACACCAAGTACCTAAAAGATGTCCATAGGCTAACATGGGGATATCGTGGTTCGAGAAATGCAGAAACAGGACCAGGCCCGTGGAACCCAAAGGCGGATTCTGGGCGAGGAGGAACTTCAAAAGAAATGGACAGAGTCCAGTCCACGCAGGAGTGTCCAGGTTGGGCAGAAGGTAATGTCTCCCCCGCCACCCCCCAACCCCCCTCGGTAACTGAAGATCTTGGTTTTCGATGATGGATGAAGTCAAGCTGTGGGGTCCAGGAGCCACAGATGAGTCCCTAGAGTTAGGAACTGTCCCTCGACGGTCGCCAGTTTGCAGATAGGTCAGTGATCTGGAGGACCACCAACAAGCTCAGGCAAATGCAGAAGAGCTGCTGGAGGTTTTGCAGAGCTGCAGAGGACCAGCAAGGTCTTGGGGAGTCAAGACTGACCCTCAGGATGCAGGAGAGCCAGAAGAAGCAGTCTGATCCCTCACAAGCTTCCCACTGGCAGCAGGCACAGTAAGTCGCAGTGAGGCCCAGTCAGCACACCTGAAGAGGAGTCTCACATGGCTGGAGCTGCAGAGAGGATACTGTCCTTGCAGAGGTAAGAGTGCTGGGGCTTGGGCTACTTGGAGCCTGAAGATCCCTCTGAGCAGTTGTTAACAAGCCTTGGTTGGTGTAACAGTTGCAGTGGCAGTGGCAGAGACAAGGACTCAGAGTCTCCCACGTTGGATATAAGGCAGGAAGGACCCAGGGGGATCCATGAGAACCACTTCCTGTGTTGGATAATTTTCGCAGCCCTGACGAACAGAAGATCCCACCAGCCAGACTTTGTTGCCAGTGGGTCCAGGGTAGTGGCTCCTTCACTCCAAGGGAGATTCCGTCTTGCTTCTTGGTGCAATCAAAGTCTTGCCGTCACCAGAGAATGCACAGCCTTGGGGATGTTGTAGATGAGCCGTGGAAACAATGTTGCAAAGAGAAGTCTTCTCTGGAGGTGCAGTCTTGTCCGATTCCTGTGTAGCCCAACAGTGGTTCCAGAGGCCAGGAGCAGAAGATGTCTTCAGAGAGTTCCTTGCAGTAATTTGCTTGATGAATCTGGGGACCCACCTACAAGAGAGTCCCTAAATAGCCCAAAAAAGGGGCTACCTGCCATGCTTAGTCAGATGCTCCCAGGGTCCTCTACATATCTTGATTCCAAGATTGCAGAGCCCGTTGCCCACCTGGAGGAGCTCAAGCACCGCCCTAGGGGTGGAGATGGCCAGAGGTGCAGTCACTCCCGTTTCTTTTGTGTGTTTCATGCCAGAGCAGAGACCAATGCCCCCTGGACTGGTGCAAACAAGATTAGGCAAGGAGCGCACCAAATCCGCACTTACAGCAGTTTGGTGGTGGTGGGGGGAGGGGGGGAGTGGGAGGGCTTCCCCTCCCCAGCCTAGTAACACATTTCCAAAGGAGAGGAGGTTCCTCCCCTCTCCTACAGGAAATCCTTTCTTCTGCTGTCCCCTGCTTGAGCTTGTCAATCAGCAGGCGGGCAGAACTCCTTTCTGAAAGGCTGCAGCAACATGGGCTGCTCGCAGACCCTGGGAGACTGGTAGGAGCAATACTGGGAGGTCCTGTAAGGAGCCCCCAGAGTGCATGGAATCATGCCACCAATACTGGCATCAGTATTGTGGTATGATTCTGGCATTTTTGATACCAAACATGCCTAGGTTTTGAGCTGCCATTATGTAGCTAGAACATATTTGGTGACCTATGACCAGTACATAGCTAAAAAGGCTTCCCCACACTTATGAAGTCCGGTGAATTGGAACTGGAGTTCTAAGGGGGGACCTCTGCTCATGCAGGGGTGCCCACACATACAGGGACCTGCATCCTGCCCTTAGGGCTGGAAGGGCCTTCCATAGGGGTGACTTAGAGTGACCTGGTGCAGTGACCAGCAGTGAAAAGGTGCATGCACCTTTTCACACATGCTGCAAATGGCGTACCTGCAGACAAATTGCATGGTCTCCCATAGGTGACATAATAGATGCTGCAACCCATGGTGGACCCCTGGTGTACCAATGCCCTGGGTACCTGAGTACCGTATAGTAGGGACTTACTGGGTGTGTGGAAATGGCTCCCTGTTGAAGTTACTCCCCCACTTTTTGCCTGATACTGATGCTGACTTGACTGAAGTGTACTGGGACCCTGCTAACCAGGCCCCAGCAACAGTGTTCTTTCACTACAAATGTGGCTGCAAATACCCTGTTGCCACTGTGTTAGTTTTTGCTGTGTTGCCTTAATGTGTAATGAGATGCTTCTCAGTAAAGGGAGTACTTAATCACTTTAACTTAACTTAGCCTCAAATACAGCTAAACTTTACAATACATTTCTTCCCACTGTTGATGCCCGTAAAGCAATCAAATTTGTTGTCCACTGCTGAGATTGAGCTGCTCTCAATCTTTCTCCCCAGCGTCTCTAGAAGCTTGCTCCTCTAATCTGGGGCCGGACCTAGAAAACACAGATTCTGTACTCTCTTCCACACAGTGGAAATGTAGGAAAATGGCTGCCTGTTGCAGTTACCCCCCACCTTTTGCCTGATATTGATGCTGTCTTGACTGAAGTGTACTGGGACCCTGCTAACCAGGCTCCAGCACCAGTGTTCTTTCACCTAAAATGTACTATTGTTTCCACAATTGCCACACAGAAAAGTCCCTTGTAAAAGGTACCAGTGGTACCAAGGGCCCTGTGACCAGGGAAGGTCCCTAAGGGCTGCAGCATATGTTGTGCCACCCTAAGGGACCCCTCACCTAACACATGCACACTGCCATTGCAGATTGTGTGTGTTGGTGGGGAGAAAAAGGCAGTCGACATGGCATCCCCCTCAGGTTGCCATTCACACAAAATGCTGCCTGTGGCATAGGTAAGTCACCCCTCTAGCAGGCCTTACAGCCCTAAGGCAGGTGCACTATGCCATAGGTGAGGGCATAGTTGCATGAGTAATATGCCCTACAGTGTCTAAGTCTATTCTTAGACATTGTAAGTACAGTGTGGCCATATTAAGTATATGTCTGGGAGTTTGTCAAAAACGAACTCCACAGCTCCATAGTGGCTACACTGAATACTGGGAAGTTTGGTATCAACCTTCTCAGAATAATAAACCCACACTAATGCCAGTGTTGGATTTATTAAAAAATGCACACAGAGGTCCCTGTATTTTACCCAATCCTTCAGTGCAGGACTGACTGGTCTGTGCCAGCCTGCTGCTGAGAGACTAGTTCCTGGCCCCCTGGGGTGAGAGCCTTTGTGCTCTCTGAGGCCAGAAACAAAGCCTGCACTGGGTGGAAATGCTTAACGCCTCCCCCCTGCAGGAACTGTAACACCTAGCAGTGAGCCTCAAAGGCTCAAGCTTCGTGTTACAATGCCCCAGGGCACTCCAGCTAGTGGAGATGCCCGCCCACTGGACACAACCCCTACTTTTGGCAGTAAGTCCAGGGGAGATAATGAGAAAAACAAGGAGTCACCCTCCAGTCAGGACAGCCCCTAAGGTGCCCTGAGCTGAGATGACCCCTGCCTTTAGAAATCCTCCATCCTGGTTTTGGAGGATTCCCACCATAGGATTAGGGATGTGCCCCCCTCACCTCAGGGAGGAGGCACAAAGAGGGTGTAGCCACCCTCCAGGACAGTAGCCATTGGCTACTGCCCTCCTAGACCTAAACATACTCCTAAATTCAGTATTTTAGGGGCTCCCCAGAACCCAGGAAATCAGATTCCTGCAACCTTAACCAGAAGGAGGACTGCTGACCTGAAGCCCTGCAGTGAAGACGGAGACGACAACTGCTTTGGCCCCAGCCCTACCGGCCTGTCTCCCAACTTCAAAGAAACTGCGACGCATCCAACAGGGACCAGCGACCTCTGAAGCCTCAGAGGACTGCCCTGCAACCAAGGACCAACAAACTCCTGAGAACAGCGGCCCTGTTCAACAATCTGCAACTTTCTTGCAACAAAGAAACAGCTTCAAGGACTTCACGGGAGCGTGAGACTTTCCACTCTGCACCCGACACCCCCAGCTCAACCTGCGGAAAACCAACACTACAGGGAGAACTCCCTTGCGACTGCGAGCCTGTGAGTAGCCAGAGACGAGCCCCCACAGCGCCGCCTACAGAGGAAATCCAGAGGCTCCCCCTGACCGCGACTGCCTGTAACAAGGGACCCGACACCTGGAACCAACACTGCACCATCAGCCCCCAGGACCTGAAGGAACCAAACTCCAGTGCAGGAGCGATCCCCAGGTGACCCTCTGCCTAGCCCAGGTGGTGGCTACCTCAAGGAGCACCCCCTGTGCCTGCCTGCATCGTTGAAGAGACCCCCGGGTCTCCCCATTGCTTTCTATACAAAACCCGACGCCTGTTTGCACTCTGCACCCGGCCGCCCCTGTGCCGCTGAGGGTGTACTTTCTGTGCCTGCTTGTGCCCCCCCCCCGGTGCCCTACAAAACCCCCCTGGTCTGCCCCCCGAGGACACGGGTACCTTGGACCCAACTTTGAACCCTGTAAGTGTTTTACTTACCTGTAAACTTAACAATTACTTACCTTCCCCAGGAACTGTTGATTTTTGCACTGTGTCCACTTTTAAAATAGCTTATTGCCATTTTTGCCAAAACTGTACATGCTATTGTGATTATTCAAAGTTCCTAAAGTACCTAAGTGAAATACCTTTCATTTTAAGTATTACTTGTAAATCTTGAACCCGTGGTTCTTAAAATAAACTAAGAAAATATATTTTTCTATATAAAAACCTATTGTCCTGGAGTAAGTCTTTGAGTGTGTGTTCCTCATTTATTGCCTGTGTGTGTACAACAAATGCTTAACACTAACCTCTGATAAGCCTACTGCTCGACCACACTACCACAAAATAGAACATTATAATTCTCTTTTTGCCACTATCTTACCTCTAAGGGGAACCCTTGGACTCTGTGAACACTATTTCTTACATTGAAATAGTATATACACAGAGCCTACTTCCTACACCGGGGTACACCAGTATGACAATTGTGGGGTGTAATGTGTACCAAAGTAACCACATTTAAAGGAGAGAGCACAATCACTATGGTCTTGGTCAGGAGGATCCCAGTGAAAACAGTCTATGCACACTGATAACAGGCAAAAAGTGGGAGTAACAATGTCAGTGAGTGACTTTCTTACACCTACACTGAAAGTGCATTGGGTTCCTGCTAACCAGGATCCCAGTACCAGATCTCTTGTCCCCAAAACTAGTGTCGTTTTTCGCAATTGACAAAACCTTTAGCACCCACTGTAAATCCCTAGTAAATGGTACACCTGGCACCTGGGGTATTATAGAGGGTCCCTAAGGGCTGCAGCACGAATTGTGCCACACTAAGGTACCCCTCACCAAGCACCTCACATGCTGGCATTGGAGGCTGCTTGTCTTGGAGCAGGAGTAAAATGAAAGCGCAACATGGCATACAGCATGTGTGCCCTGTCCGCTTTAACACTGCATGCAATATATGTAAGTCACATCTCTAGCAGTCCTTACAGTCCTAGGGCAGGGTACATTATATTACATGTGATGGCATATCTGCATGAGCTGATAAAGCCCCTTCTATGTCTGTCAATTCTCAAACATAGTAAGTGACCATGGAAGCCATTTTAAGTGCATGCGCTGGACACTAGTCACTATCAGTTTCCCAGCAACATGATGGTTTCTCTGAATATAGGGATGTTTGGTACCAAACATCTCAGATTAATAAACCCTCACTGATGCCACCCAGAGAGTACCTTAGAGGTGTCCCCTGAAATCCTATGAGCTACCAGTGTATTGATTGACTGGTTCTGAGCAGTTCAGCCCCCTTAGACATGTTTCTAGTCCCCTCCAAGGTGAGAGTCTGCTTTCTTGAGGGCCAAAGACAAAAGCCTACAGTGGATAGGGGTGTTAGCAGGATGGTCATTCCTGGGTGGGTAGCTTCGAAGGCCTGGCCACCTTTGCAATGCAACCAAGGTCTCTGCAGATGTCGGAGATGACCAACCCCCTCTGTCCTGCCCCCACTTTTGGAGGCAGGACAAATCGTTTGATTAGGAGGTATACCCATTTGATTCCAGACCCAACTCTAAAGTGGATGAGCTGAAGTGGATACTACTTTTTAAATTCCTCTATCCTGTTTGGAAGGTGTTGGGCCACTCGGCTTTGGGTAATACTCACTTCCCAGCGTAAGTGGTCGTATGAAAGGTGTAGACACCTTAAAGGTGGTCAGCCGTTGACTATCACCTGGCACTCCCTGTGATGCCCCTTTCAGTTTATGGTGTACTCACATGGTGTGGCACCCTAAACTGAGTCCAGGAAACCCTTAGTGATAGTGAATAGGTGCCCAGATAGCAAAAGCTCTGTAGGGGTAGCTGAGGTGAGCAGCTGAAGCTTATCCAGGAGGAATGTAATGCCCTTGCAATACCACAATAGTCTGATAGTAACTCACTCACAAGAAAGAACCACACAAGTTTTGCAAAAATAAAGGATTATTTTTTACAGCACTACTACTAGACTAGCATTGGTATATTTCTCTTTGTAGATAAATACACACAATATATACACAAAATAAGTAGCAGAAATAGCCAAAAATGTACAGGGTCCTATTTTAGGGGGTGGGGTTGGGGAGAGGGGGAGGTAGAGAATGTCAGACCCTATACTGAGTAAGTGGAATGCGAAATAGTGAGCCCAACCAAGATGAGTATGGTAATTTGCTAGGAGCTGGGGAAGGATGAAAACACCAGAGGGAAGTAGAGCAAGTATTCCCAGCGACATGTGCAGCGTGGTTACCTTCCTGTTTGTCCTGTATGCTAACATAGGGAGGTAGAGGTTGGAGTTCATACGTTTCAGTACCCTTCTCAGTGGACCCCGAGGAAACCAGCAGACAAGTGGAAGGTTGGAGATTGCCTCCACCCAAGGATACCCAGAAGGCAGTAGTACCTACTCCAGGGGACCTGGTTGCATATGCATAAAAGGACTTTCATTGAAGTCCTTGGATGCTTCTGATGTCTAGCTGATGTCGAGACCTTTGGACCAAGCCGGTGGAACCCAGGGACAGATTCCGGATCTGGAACACCTGAAAAGGAAGGGGACAGAGTCTAGCACCCTTGGAGGTGCCCAGCTGGTGTAGGTGGCAATGCCCACCCCCCTCGAGGTGAAGTTCCTGCATGTCGAGGAGGTAGAAGTCCTACTGCGTGGTCCTGGAACTGCAGAAGATCCCAGTAGCTGCTTAAGAGCTGTCCTTTAATGGTCGCCGGATTTTAGGAGGGTCATTGACCAACGAAGCCACCAGCAAGCACTGGCAAATGCAAGCAGGAGCTGAAGATGCATTTGCAAAGTTTTAGGGATCAGCACGGTCCTGAGTACTCTACCCTTGAGGGGGAGTCAGGGCTGGCCCTCAGCCAGTGGGAAGGCCAGCAAATGTCATTGGAGCCCCGACGAGTGACCAACAGTTGATGGACACAGGGAGTTACAAGGGGGCCTCAACAGCACAACAAAACAGACGTCCCCCAGCCAGCGCAAGAGTCGCTGGACTGGGGATGATCTTCGAGCTAGAGTGCTGGAGGCTGGGGTTTCTTGGTGCCCAAAGATGATCTGGAGGAAGAGTCAACGAGCCTTGACGAGCAACAGCCGTGGTGCACAGAGGTTCCCGTCTAGTGGGAGGAGCAGGGGCCCACAGTTTTTCAAGTTTGTCAGAAGACAAGCAGGGCCAAGAGGAGGCCACAGACCCATTACCTGTGATGCAGAGCCTTTCAATGTCCGTGGGATAGGAAACCCACCAGCCGGTCGCTGTGCCTGTAATGCAGGGGAGTGACTCCTTCACTCCAAAGGAGATTCCTTTGTCCTGCAAGGTGCAGAGTCCTTGTGACTCTGGAGGCTGCAAAGCCTTGGATGTTGCAGAATTCTTGCAGGATCTGGAGAAACAATGTTGCAATGGGAGCCTTCCCACCAGAATCAGACGTGTTCCATTTCCAAAGCAGACCAGCAGCAGTTAGAGGCCAAGAGCTGAAGAGGTCTTACAGAGTTCCTTGTAGAGTCTTGCTCGACGAATCTGAGGACCTAGCCTCAGGGGAGCCCTTAAGTAACCCTAAAAAATAGGTGGGTCACTTCTGAGAGTGGCCAACCACCTTTTAGGGTTACTTAAGGGGGAGGGGGGGAGGTGTCGGGAATGTCATCTGCCTGGCATAACCAGTCAGATGCTTCCTGGAGCCTCTGCACATCTTATTTTCAAGATGGCAGAATTAAGTGGCCACCTGGCAGAGCTCTGTGCACTTCACTAGGGGAGGAGATGGACAGTGGGGTGGTCACTTCCCTGTCCTTTTTTGCAGTTTTGCGGCAGAGCAGGAACCAGGGGATCCTGAAGTGGTGCAAACGGATTATGCAAGGAGGGCACCAAATTTGCCCTTCAAAGCAGTCTGGTGGTGCTCAGAGGCCATCCCACCGTACCCTTAGACACCTAATAAACCTGAGGAGGAGGTCATACCTCTCCCTTGCAGAGGAAATTTTGTTCCTCCTTCCTCTGCTCGAGCCAGGCTCATCTGCAGGAGGGCAGAACAGTGTCTGGGGTCTGCAGCAGTGTGGGCTGGCAGTCAGACTCTGTAAGGCTGCACAGGCAGAACTTGGGACTACAGAGGGATTTTTGAACTAGCACTGGAATTAGTGTAGTTACGTGATTTCAACATGTTTGATAACAAACATGCCTAGGTTCAGACAAGCCATTATGTAGTTGAACGACTCGTGTTAGTGTCAGGGAATGAAGTCTGGGGTTTGTAGAGGTACCTGCTCATGCAAGGGTACCCTCACTGTACATGGACTCCGACACCCAAAGTGACCACTGCACCTGACTTCAAGGACCCAAGGTTAAGCCAACCAACGGTGCCAGCAAGTTTCCCTAGCTGTCCAGAGTCCGAGTCCACTCAAGTTTCATCCCTCTTGGACTCCCACAAATGGCCTGCAGCCTCCGCACGCAGGCCCCATTTCATGCTGTCTTGTAGTGAGAGAAAACCCAACACTTACAGCAACCACTGAACCCGTCGCTCACGACTGAAGCTGAGATGGGTCACTGGTGCCAAGAAAATGTCTTGGATCTCCTGAACTGGATTCCACCCTGGTTTCACCCCTGCTGGACTCCCCCCAACAATGCCTGTAGCCTCAACACATAGCTCCTTGTGACCACAAGTGCTTCTGTTTGGAGAAACCAGATGCCTAAGGACACCCCTGCATCCTTTGGCCCTGGCGAAAAGGACCAAAGAAGCACCTACGCCCTGAGCAACCCAAGCTTACAACCTACCTGTTTGTTGTCCCCGACTGGCTTTCTAGCCAGAGCCTGCATTTTCTATGAGACCAATTCACATAGAAAAGTAGTGTGCACCTGACACCTTGCTGCACCCCTGCACCTGGCCGCCCCAGTGTTGCCTGGAGTGACCTGCTGGTGTGGTTCGGATCACTGCCCAGTACATACATTAACTCCCTCACATTGGCTTCATAAGTCATTGTTAACCGTGTGTTTGTTGAACATCGTGTTTTCCTCCAGAGGTTAACACTGAAGAACTCTGAAATGTGGATACGTTTTTAAACTAAAAAGTATTTATGCTTGAAAACGTAAGTTCTTGGGTTTAGTGTAGGTATAAACAAAAGTATTATTTTTCTAAATTCGTCTGATTTATTCTTTGAGTCCGACTCATTTATTGCCTCTGTGAGTCCAAAAAATGCTCAACGCTGCACTGATGAGCATGACTGATCGCCGACACTTCCACACAATAGAGCATTAGTCCTATCTACTTCTGCCTCTGCAACCCAATTGGGGATTCACTGGACCCTCTCCACATTTTGCTTCTTTTTAGTACATCCTATAGGGATCCAGCTTCCTACAGGGCCCATTCCACCAGAGGAAAAGCGGCGACCAAAGTGTTAGCTCTTGGAGTCCCAGTCCTGGACATCTGCCAGGCAACACAGCGGGCTTCCTTGCACACGCTTGCTAAACATTATTGCCTGGACAGTCAAGTCCGCAGAGATGGGCATTTTGCCTGTTTGCTCATGCAGGAATTCTTAGTCCAGGTAAATTAGTCCGCAGCCCACCGCCTGGATGGTATGGCTTGAATATCTATTTAAATGTAAGGAACCTGCAGCTAGAAGTCTCTATCAGATGAACAAGTTACTTACCTTTGGTAACTCATTACCTGGAGGCTATTCCTACCTGCAGATTCCTTACAGACCTACCCATGCCTCTCTGCTATCTAGACAGATTCTCTAGGACTAGGGTTACTTCGCTTTTATGGCCCTAGTTTGGACACACATTTGTCTGTTCACTTCATGGCTCTGTGCTTCTGTCATGAAAAGTAACTGCCATCCGCGCGCCTGCGTGGCGCCTATATAGGTGACCGTGATGTCACATACTGCGCCGACGCGACCGATAGAAGTGAACAAATCCACCTTACGACTCACAGGGATACTGCTTGTGCACTATTTTTGGTCCAGTCTGATGCCTGGGAAATTCAAAGTTGAAGAATCTGTAACTAGATATTGTGTCTACCAGATAGTGTTACGGAATGTAAGTAACTTGTTCTTTAAGCATCTAAAAACGTTACCACAGCCTCCAGCAGGATCTACTTGATGAGTGGTAATGTGCGTAGGTTGTCTGAAGAGTAATGACGACAGCCTCCTGCACAGTTTTTGGAAGTCTTACTTTTTGGAATGCTTCCTCATATACTTCCATCCGTGTCGGAAAAGTTCCTCCTATCATTCTATGAGGAGGCCATTGCTCCCAGGTGCACTGCCGTTTTTTAAACATTGTTTAACCCCTCAAATCGCCTCTGCTGTAATTGATTGATTGTGTAATACAGTGCTTGTACTTTTTGCCTGGTATCTGGTATGATTTTGACTGAAAGTGCACTGGGTCCCTTCTAACAAGGTCCCCAGTGCCAGATCTCTCGCTAAACTGTGAAATTGTTTCCCCAATTGGCAAATCCTTTTGCACCCTCTCTAAGTTCTTAGTAAATGGTACCTACGGCCTGAGGTGCTAAAGAGGGTCCCTAAGGGCTGCACCACAAATTGTGCTACCCTAAAGTACCCCTCACCAAGCATGTGACAGGCTGCCATTGCAGGCTGCGTTTCTTGGTGCAGACAAAAGTGAAAGCATAACATGGCACTCGGCCTGTGTTGGAAGGTATGGCCACACTGCATGCAATATATGGAAGTCATCCCTTTAGCAGGCTTTACAGCCCTAAGGCGGGGTGCATTATATTACATGTGAGGTCATATCGATTCTCAAACATAATAACTAGAGAAGCATTTTTAAATGCATGTGCTGGTCACTGGTCACTACAAGTTCCCCATTTGCATTATGGCTTCAATGAAGATTGGGATGTTTGGTTTCAAACATCTCATATTAGTGTACCCACACTCTTGCCAGTGTTGGATTTACCAATGCATGTACCCAGAGGGTGCCTTTGAGATGCCGCCTGAAGCCCTACCAGCCTCTGGTGTGCTCACTGACCAGTTTCTGTCAGTCTGCCACCTGAGATATGGTTCTGGCTCTTTAGGGTGAGAACCTTCTGCTCTCAGTAGGCTCAGTTCAGAAGCCTGTCCGGGAAGAGGATGTAACACCCCTTCCCACAGGATGACCTGCGAATTGGCCTTCATAAGGCAGCAAGTGTTGCTGCCTTTAAAATGCAAATCTGGCTCCCCTATTAGTAGAGGAAGCCACTCCCTCGTGTTCAGAGCCCATTTGGCACCTGGACAAAAGGGAAAGTTAGCTACTCAGGCTAGTTTCCCACCCCTAAGGTGGACTACTGCGAGGTGGAGACAGATTTTCAGAGGTAACCATCTTTGAGATGGCATACTAGGAATTCTGGGACAGGTTTATGCCCACTTCTCAAAGGAAAGTCATGTAGAGGGCGTAGTGACCCCAAGGATCTGTAGCCCATTGGCTACTACCTTTCACACCCCTGTCGTCTCTAAATTCAATATTTAGGGAAGCCCCTGACACCAGAGAAGCAGATCCTGATCACCTAAGACGACCATGGACCATGAAGAGCTACGAAAGCAGAAGAGGAGAAAAGCAGCAGCTAACCTGGTACCAACTCCGCCGACCTGTCTGCATCCCATTACTGAAATCTGCACCAAATTTGACTCGTCCTGCAGCTGTGACTTTAGAAACCAGGGAGGGAGGACTGCCTGTATTTAAAAAAGACTCAAGACCTCCCATGAACAGTGAACCTGATCTCAAACAAACTCCACGGAAGGGACTGTGAACTGCTAAAACCTGACATTTGAAGTCACCACTGCACCCGTCGTCTCTGATCCGAGTTGAAGTGGACCACCAGTGCCAACAAGTTGTCCCAGCCCTCCAGAATCCGAGTCCATCATGGTTTTACCCCTCCTGGACTCCCCAACAATACCTCCAGCCTCTGCATGCAGCCCCCCCTCTACCGCAACCACTCTGGTCAGAAAATCCAGACTCATAAGGTCACCTCTGCCGCCTTCACCCCTGAGTCATGGAAAAGAGGACTAATGGTGCCTAACTGTGCCTGAGCATTGTGAGGCCTGAGCTCCACTGTTGGTTCAGCCTGACTCCCCTCTTGCCAGAGGCTGCAGCCTCTTTTCGCAGTGACTGATCCCCTTAGGAACACATTGGGCACCATACGATGTTTTGCACTCTGCACCCATCCACCCCTGTGCTGCTGAAGGAGTGCTATGGGAGCTGCCTTGGACCTTGTCCAGTACTCACCTTAACCATTGGAGATTGGTCCTGTAAGTCGCTGTACTCTACATGTTTGCAGAACAAGGTCTATTTAAAAATATACTTACCTGAATGATTTTTATCTGATGCCTTAACAGATATATAGATACTTGCTATTTATATATATTGGTGTGGATCTCCTTCTTGAGTTGTCTCATTTATTTACTATTGTGTGTTTAAAGGTGTATTGCACTCCTCTGTGTTAAGCCCAAGGCTGCTTGACCACACTACCCCTAAATAGAACACTTTAGGAATGCATAGCAAGCTGTCTCCTCACTGGTAAAGGGCCAGCTTCCTAGAGTGCTCAAGTTCCAGCTTTGCCCTATCCATGTATGTATAGATATCTCCCTCCATCTGTGATGTGTAGGACCAGTACAAGTCACCATAAAACTCCTTAAAGACTCCCAATATATCTACTGCACTGTATACCACCCTGTCATTTTTTGCTGTTACTTTGAGCTCATAGCTGCCCATTTTGGCCTAATCATGGGTGCAAGTGTACATGCCAGACGTTCTTCTTTCCCATACCTCCGAGAGACACAGTATTTGCTTTATAAATTAGGTTCCCGGTCTACCAGATTTTTGGAAAGTTTTTAAGTTTGGTATCTGTGGGTTCTAAGACAGAATTGTCAGTTAAATTGTTATATATATTTTTGTTCTAATTTATGCAAATCTGCTTCGAATCGGGCCGTTGGGGCTTGTGGAGATTTCAGTTTTCTACTACTCTACTTTCCCTTATCGGGGAAATGTCACATCTCAGCCCATCCCCCCAAGCCAGTTTTTTCATGAAACTTAGTTTGCAGGAAGCGGCAGCAGGTTGCACTATGACTTGTCTGAGCCAGATGCTTGTTAACCATATTTTCCACTGTTACTCACTCACTGAATGGTCCCTGTCTTTCATTCGTCACAGAGATTATTCAATCTGCCTTCCTTCACTGTCATCAGGGACTCTTGTCTCTCATTGCAGTGTTTAGTTAAGGAAGAGGCTTCCTTAGGGTCTAAGAACAGAAGGGTCTTCTCCTACAGCATGAAATACAGACTTGCCGGGTACTGCATAGCATATTGTATGCCTTGTTCCTGGAGCTTTTTCTTTACTGGAGCAGATTTTCTTCTGGCATTATGGACACTCTGGGAGAAGTTTTGAAAAAACGGATTGTTCATGCCTGCATACTGGATGTCTCTTTTCTCTGGCAACTTTCAGGATTAGATTATTTTCCCTGTAATTGAGAAGCAATGATCCAGGCCACTGATCTCGGTCCCTGTGAATGGTGTGACCTCTCCACAATCCGCATTTTAGAAAAAGTTGGTCAGCCCCAAAGATGTTGTGTAGTAGTTTTTCTATTTTGTCTTCAGTGCTTCCCATGACTGTCCGTTCAGCTAAGCCCATCATCCTGATGTTGCTCCTTCGCAAGCGCCTTGCCACATCCTCGTTTTTCAATGTCATTCTATGTTGATTTCACCATGTCTTTAAATAGTTTTGATTGCTGGACTGAATGATTTTTTAAGTCTGATATTCTTCTTGCTGTCGTGTGTGTGCTGGTAATCCAATCTTTCATGTCGTCCGAACAGCAAATGAGTGAGTCCAATTCCAAGACAATCAAGCAGGCTTTTGCTTTTAGCAGCAGTGGTGTGACACATGGGGCTACCAGTGGGCACTCCCCTGCTGGATCAGAGGACTCGTCCAGTTCCTGTTGGTGATTGCTGCTTTTGCAAGTGTCAAAAGTAAGACAAGGCTGCTTGGTGTCTGTTTTTCATATCATGATACTCCAAATTCCCCTGGGTAATGTTGCTATGTACCAGAGGGGATCTCTGGCCCACTGACCTACTTCAAGACGGCGCCACAATGACCCCGCTCAAAGTCTAGAGTAGTGCTGACCAGACCACAACAGCCGTCTGGTTCGGACATGGTTTTTGGCAGGACAGATATTGGAGTGGACTGTTAAAGGTGATGATGCAGGTTATAGGAGCTTTGACACCAGTGATATTGCTCAGTCTGTCTCTGAAGACAACTGGAATGAGGAGCTTAGGTAATTAGAAGTCAAAACTAATGTTTTAACTGAAGTGAATCAGCTGTGGCATACAGTGCCCGGCCCCTGCTTTCATTTTAAAACAAGTCCTCACAGGTCTTTTCTACTAGTGGCCTGGTCCAAAAAGAGTTCTTATTTTTTTATTTAGTCCAACAACAGATTGCCTGTCACCATCGCCTTGAACCTGGCCTTCCTCACCCAGTACATCACTGCCAAGAGTCTGGTTGTGCAACTTCAGCTGCAAAGGTAACAAAAGTGCATTTTTTCTACCACTATCCTGAATGGAAAGTGACTTTTGGAAAGAGTATGTTCGATGGCATCTGTCGCTGTAGATACGCATGTTTTGCAATAGCTCGCCATCTGGTGTTGGGCCGGAGTGTTACAAGTTGTTTTTCTTCGAAGAAGTCTTTCGAGTCACGGGACCGAGTGACTCCTCCTTTTGTCTCCATTGCGCATGGGCGTCGACTCCATCTTCGATTGTTTTTTTCCGCCATCGGGTTCGGACGTGTTCCTGTCACTCCGAGTTTCGGAACGGAAAATTAGGTAATTAGGAAGATTTTCGTCGGTATTGTTGCGTTCGGGATCGGCGTACTTAGATTCTACACCACATCGAAGATCGAAGAGCTCCGGTGCCCTTCGGGGTAGTTTTTCGATCCCCCGTCGGGGCCTGGTCGGCCCGACCGCGTGCTGAAGAACGCCGATGGAACGGACCCCGTTCCGTTTCTGCCCCAAATGCCACAATAAATACCCCTATACAGACCAACACTTGGTCTGTAACCTGTGCCTGTCACCTGAGCACAGTGAAGACACCTGTGAGGCCTGTCGTGCGTTCCGGTCCCGAAAGACACTCCGAGACCGTCGAGCCAGAAGACTTCAGATGGCATCCGCGCCGACAGCCCACCGAGAGTTCGAGGAGCAGGAAGAGGAAGGTACCTTCTCGATCCAAGAATCGGACTCCGAAGGATTCGACGATACACAAACCGTGAGTAAGACGTCAAAAACCACACAGAGAAAGATTTACAAGGCCCAGGGGACGCCACTGCCATCAGGCCATGGCTCCACCCATAAATTCGGTGACCGACCGTCTGCACCGAAAAAGGCCCAAACAGTGCCGAGGTCGTCCGACTCCGGTCGAGACACCTGCACGCAGCCTTCTCGGGACCGAGAAAGTGCTGGAGACAAGCCTCGACACCGAGATGCCGGTGTGGACACGGCTCGACGCCGAGATAGCGGCACCGAAGAAGATCGACGCCGAGAGGTTTTGGCCCGAAAAAGAAAAAAGTCACCTCGGAGCCGAAAAAACACGCAGACAGGGTTTCGATGCCGAAACAAACTGCAAGCGACCCAGCTTCAGGCTCTTATACAGAAGAGCACTCGCTAACCTCCCAAATGCAAAAGCATAGGTTTGAGGAAGAGCTACAAGCAACTGATGTGGACCATATGCAAAAGCGTATCTTCATACAGCAGGGGACAGGAAAAATAAGCACCCTTCCCCCCCATTAGAAGAAAGAGAAGGTTGGAGTTCCAAACTGAACAGACACCACAACCAAAAGTGGTGAAAAGAGTTACCCCACCACCCTCTCCTCCGCCCGTGATTAACGTCTCACCAGCACGAACTCCATCACACTCCCCAGCTCACACCAACATAAGCCAGGGTGACCAAGATCAAGACGCATGGGACCTATACGACGCCCCAGTGTCAGATAACAGTCCGGAGGCATACCCTACGAAGCCATCTCCACCAGAAGACAGCACCGCGTATTCTCAAGTGGTGGCTAAAGCAGCACAATTTCACAACGTAAGCCTCCACTCAGAACAGGTCGAGGATGATTTTTTATTCAACACACTCTCCTCCACCCACAGCTCATACCAAAGCCTGCCTATGCTCCCTGGTATGCTCCGGCACGCGAAAGAAATCTTTAAGGAGCCGGTCAAAAGTAGGGCAATCACACCAAGGGTGGAAAAAAAGTATAAGGCGCCTCCTACAGACCCGGTTTTCATCACTACACAGCTGCCACCAGACTCTGTCGTTGTAGGAGCAGCTAGGAAAAGGGCCAACTCTCACACATCTGGAGATGCACCACCCCCAGATAAAGAAAGCCGCAAGTTCGATGCAGCTGGTAAAAGAGTCGCAGCACAAGCTGCAAACCAGTGGCGCATCGCGAACTCCCAGGCACTACTTGCGCGCTATGACAGAGCCCACTGGGACGAGATGCAACATCTCATTGAACATCTGCCCAAGGACTTACAAAATAGGGCAAAACAAGTGGTTGAGGAGGGACAGACCATTTCCAACAACCAGATCCGCTCCTCCATGGACGCTGCAGATACAGCTGCACGGACAATTAATACATCTGTAACTATCAGAAGGCATGCATGGCTCCGAACGTCTGGATTTAAACCAGAGATTCAACAAGCAGTTCTCAATATGCCTTTTAATGAAAAAGAACTGTTCGGTCCAGAAGTGGACACAGCGATTGAGAAACTCAAAAAAGATACGGACACTGCCAAAGCCATGGGCGCACTCTACTCCCCGCAGAGCAGAGGGAATTACAGCACATTCCGTAAAACGCCCTTTCGAGGGGGGTTTCGGGGTCAGAGCACACAAGCCAGCACCTCACAAGCAACACCGTCCAGTTACCAGGGACAGTATAGAGGAGGTTTTCGGGGACAATATAGAGGAGGGCAATTCCCTAGAAATAGAGGAAGATTTCAGAGCCCCAAAACCCCTACTACTAAACAGTGACTCACATGTCACTCACCCCCTCCACACAACACCAGTGGGGGGAAGAATAAGTCATTATTACAAAGCATGGGAGGAGATCACTACAGACACTTGGGTTCTAGCAATTATCCAACATGGTTATTGCATAGAATTTCTACAATTCCCTCCAAACATACCACCAAAAGCACAAAATTTAACAACACACCATTCCAATCTCCTGGAGATAGAAGTGCAGGCACTATTGCAAAAGAATGCAATCGAATTAGTGCCAAACACACAAATAAACACAGGAGTTTACTCACTGTACTTTCTGATACCAAAAAAGGACAAAACGCTGAGACCAATCCTAGACCTCAGAGTAGTGAACACTTTCATCAAATCAGACCACTTTCACATGGTCACACTACAAGAAGTATTGCCATTGCTAAAACTACACGACTACATGGCAACTTTAGACCTCAAGGATGCTTATTTCCATATACCAATACACCCATCGCACAGGAAATACCTAAGGTTTGTATTCAAAGGAATACATTACTGTAAGGAAATGCCTCCTTGGCATGGTTGCCCCCTGACTTTTTGCCTTTGCTGATGCTATGTTTACAATTGAAAGTGTGCTGAGGCCTGCTAACCAGGCCCCAGCACCAGTGTTCTTTCCCTAACATGTACTTTTGTATCCACAATTGGCAGACCCTGGCATCCAGATAAGTCCCTTGTAACTGGTACTTCTAGTACCAAGGGCCCTGATGCCAAGGAAGGTCTCTAAGGGCTGCAGCATGTCTTATGCCACCCTGGAGACCTCTCACTCAGCACAGACACACTGCTTGCCAGCTTGTGTGTGCTAGTGAGGACAAAAAGAGTAAGTCGACATGGCACTCCCCTCAGGGTGCCATGCCAGCCTCTCACTGCCTATGCAGTATAGGTAAGACACCCCTCTAGCAGGCCTTACAGCCCTAAGGCAGGGTGCACTATACCATAGGTGAGGGTACCAGTGCATGAGCATGGTACCCCTAAAGTGTCTAAACAAAACCTTAGACATTGTAAGTGCAGGGTAGCCATAAGAGTATATGGTCTGGGAGTCTGTCAAACACGAACTCCACAGCACCATAATGGCTACACTGAAAACTGGGAAGTTTGGTATCAAACTTCTCAGCACAATAAATGCACACTGATGCCAGTGTACATTTTATTGTAAAATACACCACAGAGGGCACCTTAGAGGTGCCCCCTGAAACTTAACCGACTGTCTGTGTAGGCTGACTAGTTCCAGCAGCCTGCCACACCAGAGACATGTTGCTGGCCCCATGGGGAGAGTGCCTTTGTCACTCTGAGGCCAGTAACAAAGCCTGCACTGGGTGGAGATGCTAACACCTCCCCCAGGCAGGAGCTGTGACACCTGGCGGTGAGCCTCAAAGGCTCACCCCTTTGTCACAGCCCAGCAGGGCACTCCAGCTTAGTGGAGTTGCCCGCCCCCTCCGGCCACGGCCCCCACTTTTGGCGGCAAGGCTGGAGGGAACAAAGAAAGCAACAAGGAGGAGTCACTGGCCAGTCAGGACAGCCCCTAAGGTGTCCTGAGCTGAGGTGACTCTGACGTTTAGAAATCCTCCATCTTGCAGATGGAGGATTCCCCCAATAGGGTTAGGATTGTGACCCCCTCCCCTTGGGAGGAGGCACAAAGAGGGTGTACCCACCCTCAGGGCTAGTAGCCATTGGCTACTAACCCCCCAGACCTAAACACGCCCTTAAATTTAGTATTTAAGGGCTACCCTGAACCCTAGAAAATTAGATTCCTGCAAACTACAAGAAGGACTGCCTAGCTGAAAACCCCTGCAGAGGAAGACCAGAAGACGACAACTGCCTTGGCTCCAGAAACTCACCGGCCTGTCTCCTGCCTTCCAAAGATCCTGCTCCAGCGACGCCTTCCAAAGGGACCAGCGACCTCGACATCCTCTGAGGACTGCCCCTGCTTCGAAAAGACAAGAAACTCCCGAGGACAGCGGACCTGCTCCAAGAAAGGCTGCAACTTTGTTTCCAGCAGCCTTGAAAGAACCCTGCAAGCTCCCCGCAAGAAGCGTGAGACTTGCAACACTGCACCAGGCGACCCCGACTCGGCTGGTGGAGATCCAACACCTCAGGAGGGACCCCAGGACTACTCTGATACTGTGAGTACCAAAACCTGTCCCCCCTGAGCCCCCACAGCGCCGCCTGCAGAGGGAATCCCGAGGCTTCCCCTGACCGCGACTCTTTGAATCCAAAGTCCCGACGCCTGGGAGAGACCCTGCACCCGCAGCCCCCAGGACCTGAAGGACCGGACTTTCACTGGAGAAGTGACCCCCAGGAGTCCCTCTCCCTTGCCCAAGTGGAGGTTTCCCCGAGGAACCCCCCCCTTGCCTGCCTGCAGCGCTGAAGAGATCCCGAGATCTCTCATAGACTAACATTGCGAACCCGACGCCTGTTTCTACACTGCACCCGGCCGCCCCCGCGCTGCTGAGGGTGAAATTTCTGTGTGGGCTTGTGTCCCCCCCCGGTGCCCTACAAAACCCCCCTGGTCTGCCCTCCGAAGACGTGGGTACTTACCTGCAAGCAGACCGGAACCGGGGCACCCCCTTCTCTCCATTCTAGCCTATGTGTTTTGGGCACCACTTTGAACTCTGCACCTGACCGGCCCTGAGCTGCTGGTGTGGTAACTTTGGGGTGGCTCTGAACCCCCAACGGTGGGCTACCTTGGACCAAGAACTGAACCCTGTAAGTGTCTTACTTACCTGGTAAAACTAACAAAAACTTACCTCCCCTAGGAACTGTGAAAATTGCACTAAGTGTCCACTTTTAAAACAGCTATTTGTCAATAACTTGAAAAGTATACATGCAATTTTGATGATTTAAAGTTCCTAAAGTACTTACCTGCAATACCTTTCGAATGAGATATTACATGTAGAATTTGAACCTGTGGTTCTTAAAATAAACTAAGAAAAGATATTTTTCTGTACAAAAACCTATTGGCTGGATTTGTCTCTGAGTGTGTGTACCTCATTTATTGTCTATGTGTATGTACAACAAATGCTTAACACTACTCCTTGGATAAGCCTACTGCTCGACCACACTACCACAAAATAGAGCATTAGTATTATCTCTTTTTACCACTATTTTACCTCTAAGGGGAACCCTTGGACTCTGTGCATGCTATTCCTTACTTTGAAATAGCACATACAGAGCCAACTTCCTACAATTACCAATTCAAGGTACTGCCTTTCGGATTAACAACCGCACCAAGAGTCTTTACCAAATGCCTAGCGGTAGTCGCTGCACACATAAGAAGGCAGCAAATACATGTGTTCCCATATCTAGACGACTGGCTAATCAAGGCCCATTCGTTAATACAGTGCTCAAATCACACAAATCATATCATACAAACCCTCTTCAAACTAGGGTTCACCGTCAATTTCACAAAATCCAAAATTCTGCCGCGCAAGGTACAACAATACCTGGGAGCCATAATAGACACATCAAAAGGAGTAGCCACTCCAAGTCCACAAAGAATTCGAAATTTCAACACCATCATACAACGCATGTATCCAACACAAAGGATACACACAAAGATGGTACTACAACTCCTAGGCATGATGTCTTTATGCATAGCCATTGTCCCAAACGCAAGACTGCACATGAGGCCCTTACAACAGTGCCTAGCATCACAATGGTCACAAGCACAGGGTCACCTTCTAGATCTGGTGTTAATAGACCGCCAAACTTACCTCTCGCTTCTGTGGTGGAACAACATAAATTTAAACAAAGGGCGGCCTTTCCAAGACCCAGTGCCACAATACGTAATAACAACAGATGCTTCCATGACAGGGTGGGGAGCACACCTCGATCAACACAGCATACAAGGACAATGGAACGTACATCAAACAAAACTGCATATAAATCACCTAGAACTTCTAGCAGTTTTTCAAGCACTAAAAGCTTTCCAACCAATAATAGTTCACAAATACATTCTCGTCAAAACAGACAACAATGTATTATCTAAACAAGCAGGGGGGGACGCACTCCACGCAGTTAAGCCTGCTAGCACAAAAGATTTGGCGTTGGGCAATTCACAACCAAATTCGCCTAATAGCACAATTTATACCAGGGATCCAAAATCAACTCGCAGACAATCTCTCTCGAGATCACCAACAGGTCCACGAATGGGAAATTCACACCCAAATTCTGAACACTTATTTCAAACTCTGGGGAACACCTCAGATAGACTTGTTTGCGACAAGGGAGAACGCAAAATGCCAAAACTTCGCATCCAGATACCCACACGAACAATCCCAAGGCAATGCCCTATGGATGAACTGGTCAGGGATATTTGCTTACGCTTTTCCTCCTCTCCCTCTCCTTCCTTACCTGGTAAACAAACTCAGTCAAAACAAACTCAAACTCATATTGATAGCACCAACTTGGGCAAGGCAACCCTGGTACACAACGCTGCTAGACCTATCAGTAGTACCCTGCATCAAATTGCCCAACAGGCCAGATCTGTTGACACAGCACAAACAAAAGATCAGACACCCAGATCCAGCATCGCTGAATCTAGCAATCTGGCTCCTGAAATCCTAGAATTCGGGCACTTACAACTTACCCAAGAATGTATGGAAGTCATAAAACAAGCCAGAAGGCCATCCACCAGGCACTGCTATGCAAGTAAATGGAAGAGGTTTGTTTGCTACTGCCATATTAATCAAATACAACCATTACACACAACTCCAGAACATGTAGTGGGTTACTTGCTTCACTTACAAAAATCTAACCTGGCTTTCTCTTCCATTAAAATACACCTTGCAGCAATATCTGCATACCTGCAGACTACCTATTCAACTTCCCTATATAAGATACCAGTCATTAAAGCATTCATGGAGGGCCTTAGGAGAATTATACCACCAAGAACACCACCTGTTCCTTCATGGAACCTAAATGTTGTCCTAACTAGACTTATGGGTCCACCTTTTGAACCCATGCACTCCTGCGACATACAGTTCCTAACCTGGAAGGTGGCATTTCTCATCGCCATTACTTCCCTAAGAAGAGTAAGCGAGATTCAGGCGTTTACAATACAGGAACCTTTTATACAACTACACAAGAATAAGGTCGTCCTAAGGACCAATCCTAAATTTTTGCCAAAGGTTATTTCACCGTTCCATCTAAATCAAACAGTGGAACTTCCAGTGTTCTTTCCACAGCCAGATACCGTAGCTGAAAGGGCACTACATACATTAGATGTCAAAAGAGCATTGATGTATTACATTGACAGAACAAAAAACATCAGAAAGACTAAACAACTATTTATTGCATTTCAAAAACCTCATGCAGGAAACCCAATATCAAAACAAGGTATAGCCAGATGGATAGTTAAATGCATCCAAATCTGCTACCTTAAAGCTAAACGACAGCTGCCCATTACACCAAGGGCACACTCAACCAGAAAGAAAGGTGCTACCATGGCCTTTCTAGGAAACATCCCAATGCAAGAAATATGTAAGGCAGCCACATGGTCTACGCCTCACACATTCACCAAGCACTACTGTGTAGACGTGTTATCCGCACAACAAGCCACAGTGGGTCAAGCCGTATTAAGAACATTATTTCAGACTACTTCCACTCCTACAGGCTGATCCACCGCTTTTGGGGAGATAACTGCTTACTAGTCTATGCAAAACATGCGTATCTACAGCGACAGATGCCATCGAACTGAAAATGTCACTTACCCAGTGTACATCTGTTCGTGGCATCAGTCGCAGTAGATTCGCATGTGCCCACCCGCCTCCCCGGGAGCCTGTAGCAGTTTGGAAGTTACCTTCAATTATTTATATATGTATCATCTCAACCTTAAATAAGTGCATACTTAGTCACTCCATTGCATGGGCACTATTACTACAATTCAACTCCTACCTCACCCTCTGCGGGGAAAAACAATCGAAGATGGAGTCGACGCCCATGCGCAATGGAGACAAAAGGAGGAGTCACTCGGTCCCGTGACTCGAAAGACTTCTTCGAAGAAAAACAACTTGTAACACTCCGGCCCAACACCAGATGGCGAGCTATTGCAAAACATGCGAATCTACTGCGACTGATGCCACGAACAGATGTACACTGGGTAAGTGACATTTTCATTTCCCTTCCATCAGTCTAGCTTTGCAGTCTGTGACCACAGCATGTCTATTGGACTGTTGCACCCATGCATTGTGGTATTCAATGTCACAGGTGCTGCCCTTGTTCACAGAGGGTTGTGCAATCCTTACACAAGCTATGTTTGATGCCTCTGACTCAGCAAAGATCACTATCATTGTAGGTTGGAAAGCACTGGCTTGCTGGGTAGTGCAGTGGGCTCCATGGTGGCTCTTAGGCGACATGCTTGGTTGCGGTCGACAAGCTTTTTGGAGCATGTCCTATTGAGCCTCATGGACATGCCCTTTAATAGCAAGGTGGATGCAGTGCTGGAGCGCTTTAAAAACCGCAAAGTCATGGATCACTCTTTGGGCCTGTCAACTGTCCCCGCTAGCTGCACTCTTCTTTTTGCCTCTTCTGTGCCTGTCATAGAGGGTTTGTCTTTTCTGCGATTTCACCCATGAGCCAGAAGGCTCCCCAGCCTTTTTTGTGGCCATGGTAGAGCTTCCCACAAAACTTGTGGACACCATGAAAACTTATATCTGGGCAAACTGGTTCTTCTTACTCACCTTTATTCCAAAGTTGGTAACTCACTTTCACCCTTCCAATGTTCTTTGCTCCCCATTACTCCTGTAAAGAAATACTTAATCTCTTGGCTCCGATAGAGCTCTTAGTTTTTATATTGATCATACCGGAGAACACCGGCTGGACAATCAGATTTTCATTGGATTCACCATAGCAAAGAAGAGCAAGGCAGTGCAGAAGAGGTCTGTGTCTTGCTGGATTGCACTCTTCATTAAAATCTGCTACACATTACCAAAAAAGTGGCCTCCAGAAGGCTTGAGGGCACACTTCTCCAGAGCCAATGCTGCAGCTGTTGTGTTGGCATGTGGGGTGCCTGTACTGGACATATGCCAGGTGGCAGTTTGGGTGTCGCGTTGTACATTCACAAATCACTATTGTCTGGACAGTCAAGTCTGTCGAGATGGGCACTTTGCCTGCTCGGTCCTGCTGGACTTTGTTTTGAGCCAGTTTCCTGCCTCTTCTCTGAAGAGGTTGATTTAGTATCTATTCTAAAATTAGCAGTATTTGGTTAGACGTCTCTTCCAGAAGAACAAGTTTCTACCTTCGGGTTCATCTTTTGTAGTAGAGGCGAACCCTGCTCTGTGAACTGGACTCTTTATTCCAGATGGTCTTCTTTGATTCTGCACACTGATCACAACCATTCTGACATGGCTCTGCGTCTGGGCACAGAGAAAGTCGCTAAAGAAACCGATGTCACCTTGCTGAAGCGGAACCTATCTAGGCACCATGCATGTCGCATCAGGTGCAGACCATGTTGACACAAAGCTGTTTGCACCACCTACCGGTGCACAGAGGTACTATTTAGGGTTTTCTGTATCCAATTTGATGCCTGAGGAAAATTGTAAGGTAATACATTTACGGTTGGACTTTTTCAAATATGCCACACTAAATTATATATTCTACAATTACTCTGTTGTGTTGATTATTTCACATTCTTAACATAAGAATGACCCAGCTAACCTCAGCGGTCTAGTCTTGTACTGCTGTGCCTTCCAATAGCAGTGCCCCCTTCCCCCATGTTAGCTTTATAATACCTACAGATGACCCAGTCACATTGAGGAATGCAGCTGCACTCACTCCACACCTAGTGTGGAGACCCAAGGCTTGTGCAGATATCTTTCTTAATTCTATTTTACTGGTGTTGAGTAAAGTTGTACAGGTAATTAAAATGTATTAATTGAAATGTGCATTGCTAGGCACCTCCTGCTCCTGGGGCCCATGCAGTTTTCAATATAGGGTCTGGTAATTGGGCTTCCTATCCTGCATCCCACTGTTGTCTAGTTGGCAGTGGCCTATCTCATCTCCTGCTTTGCGGAAGTATAACAAAGCTAGACTATTCGCCGACATCCTCTTATTTCCAAAAATCCTGCAAAGGTAGAAGACTTATTTGTTGTACTGTGGAACTCCATCCTGATCTTCCCAGTGGCTCTAGGTAGCTTCATATATTGCAGAAACTGTCCTGACTCTAAATGCCTCCTGAACCTCCTTGAATGTTATGAACTTCTTATCAGGATACAGGTACCCTGTTGTATAGCGTCTGCCTTCCCACAAGTCCACATTAAGTGACATGGAAGCCAATTTGCATCTGGACAGATGCTCACTGCAGACCCACTGACTGAGCACCTGCATCTCACATATATTCTTCAGTTCAAGTTCAAATGGCTGCTGTTGGTCGGTGTCAAGAACTCTCAGGACCCTTTATTTTCCAAAAAGGTTGAAGTATTAATTTGAGGACTAATTCACACCTTTCCTCTGTTGGGCAAGGGCTCACCAGTTTTGGAGCTTGGAGTCATCTTTGGTTCACTAATGAAAGGAGCTTTTTGAGCCCATTCACAAAGCCTCACCACGTGCTATTTTGGAAATTTCTTCCCTTCTAGTGATAGCTTTGGCTAGGCAGGAGAAATACAGGGCTTTTCCCTTTTAAATACCACTGCCCTAGAATCAGGTTTGATTTGTCAGAGAATATGAGTACTTGACGCCAGTACACACAAGATTTCCCATCATATATGGACTACCAAAAGTCCATAAAGATGTAAATGATCCTCTGTTACGACCTATTGTATCAATGATTGGCTCCGCAATAGAGCCACTGTCCAAATATGTCGATACCTTTTTGAAACCTTTAGTGTCTCAACTTCCATCATATGTCCGTGATACGGGCGATTTTATTTTGAAACTAGAAGGTTTACAGTTCAATCCTAAACAGGAAATGCTAGTAACAATGGACATTGAGGCTCTTTTTTACAAACATACCACAGCAACAGGCATTAGACTATGTTGCGGCATGTTTGAATAAGATGGGCGAGCGACAGAGAAGACCCCATGTTTCAGTAAGAATTGAATGCCCTGAGGAAGGTGGAGGCAATTAAGCTGGATAAATTCTGTGCAAGTCCACTGAAACGCGCCTCGGCAAGTTGGCGAGTTGGATGGTTTACTACCAAATTGGATGTGACATTTGATAAAGGAACGATACTTTGGAGTCCATTTGGATGTTAACTATGTTCAGTGGAGAGAGAGAGTTGCAAAGGTCTCTCACATGCAGGATACATGGGATTGAACTAAGTTAGTGAATTTTTGAAAAATTACTACCACCAAATCAAGTTATTGAATATTTGAAGGACGCTTATGAATTTGTGTGTATATGTTATTTTTGTTTTTTTTGTAATGTTTGAAATCTGTATCACGTTTTAAATGATAGTATAATTGGTGCATTTTGTTTTGTCTTAATGTTTGTATTGAAATGTTATGTGATATGTATATGTGGTCTATGTTGCATTGTTTGTGGTTTGGTCTTTTCAGTCTTAGTCTTATGTGGTTTTAATTTATGTATATAGGTTTTTTTTGTACATTAGAACGATTTCTATATAGGTATAAGGATTGATATTTTTGATTATTGTGATAAATTTGTACTCTAATATTTCAGGTTGTTGATTTTTTTGAAAGAAGCTTTTTTGTTTTGTAGGACTTAGGAGAGAGACGTTCTGTACCTATAGTACCAACCGTAATGAACATCTTCTGAATTTGTGACCCAAAGTTCAAAAGAAAAGATTGGAAAAGGGAAAGTTGTCTTTAATGCAGGCATATGTTGTCTTCTCGATTATGCAGGCAGCCTGCTGGAGCCAATCAAATTTCCTATATGAAATGACTGACTTTGCGGTGACTAAATCTTAACATCACCATCCTGTTGGAACTCCATTGGCTCTGCTTGCTTGTCTGCACCATTTTCATAACCAGCTGCATAAAACAATACAATGCCTAAACTCAGATGAGTTAACTGTCAGCTAAGAGGAACATTATTATAATAAATGAGTGGATGAGTAACAAAATGAAGAAACTTTATAAAAACATATCACCACTTGCAAAGTTCCAAATACTATTCAGAATACTTTAAACATTATCTGGCACTTAGAGTTGGCTTTTGAGGTATTGGGCTGTCTCCGGTATGGGAGTCAAACCTCAAACATAATACATGGTTAAATGGTAACAGTAGTACCAACATTAATAACAATCTTTTAAAGTTTTTACCCAAAGCTCATGTAGGAAGCTGGCTCTGTATATACCATATCAAAATGAGATATATTGTTCAGAGTCCAAAGGTTCAACAGAGGCTAAAGTAGATAATACTAATGCTCTCTTTTGTGGTAGTGTGGTCGAGCAGTTAGGCTTGTCAGAGGGTAGTGCAAAGCATTTGTTGGACACACGCAGACAATAGAAGAAGCACACACTCATTAACTTAATTCCAGACCAATGGTTGTATATAGCAAAAATATATTTTCTTTATTTTTAGAACCACAAGATTCAAATTGCAGGTAAGTACTTCAATAAATTCGTATTTCACATATATCAATAGTACTTTGTTTGAAATTGATAAGTTATACAGTTTTAGAAATATTGGCAATTATCCTTTTTTAAAGTTGATAGTGCAATTTTTGGAAACCGTTCCTGGGGGGGAAGAAATGTTAGGATTGACCGGCAAGTACTTGACTTAAAGTTCCATTCTCCAGGGGTTAGGAAGTCCACAGGTTGGGGTTCAAGTTAGCCTCAAGCACCCACCACCAGCAACACGGGACTGGTCGAGTGCAGAATTCAAAGTTGAGGCAAAATTAACATTGGCTCCTATGGAGGCTGGGGGCACTCTCTTTCAGATCTGCAAGCAGGTAAGTACCTGTGTCTTCGGAGGGCAGACATGGGGGGGTTTTAGAGGAGCACCCGGGGGAGGGGGCACAAGTAGGCACCAAACACACCCTCAGCGGCACAGGGGCGGTTGGGTGCAGGGTGCAAATAGTGTCGGGCTCCTAATGCTTTTCTCTGAGGGGATGCCTGGGGTCACTCAGTGCAGTAGGTGAGGTTGAGGGGGTTGACTTGGGCAAACCACAGGCTGGATAGGGAGGAGGGCTGCCTGCTGAAAGTAGCTGCACCGGAGGTCGGGTTCTCCAAGGCCTGGGGGCTGCAGGTGCAGTGTTTAAGTGTCAGATATCTTCGTCCAGAGCTTTCACGGTCAGGGAGGTCCTCTGGATTCCCTCTGCATGTGTTGTTGTGGAAGGGTGGGGCATTTGCTCACAATCGCCTGGGGACTCTCCTGCTGGTTGGGCCACCTGGACACGGGCCTCAGGCGTTGGGTGCAGGGTGGTCATCCTTGGAGGCTCTGGAGTCCCTTGGTTGTAGTTTCCTTGTGGACAGGGCTGCTGTCCTTGGGAATTCTTGGTCCTTTGGGGTGCAGGGCTGTACTCTGGAGCTTTGCAGAGGTTGATGGTCCCGCTGGATGCGTCACTTTCTTGTTGCACATTCTTTGAAGCAGGGGACAGGCCGGAAGGGCTGGGGCAGTCAGTTTTCGTCTTTCTTCTTTTCTGCTGGGGGTTCAGCTTAAAAGTCCTTGTTAGGTTGCCAGAAATCTGTTGAGCTGGGCTCAGGGAGGCCCCTAAGTCTGGGATTTAGGGGTGCTTCAGGGGTCAGAGGGCAGTAGCCAATGGCTAATGTCCCCGAGGGTGACTACACCCTTCTTGTGTCCACTCTCTTTAAGGAGAGTGACACACACCTAACCCTATTGGTCCCTGTCCTCCAAAGCAAGATGGAGGATTCTGCACTGAGGGGATCACCTCTGCTCTGGACACCTTAGGGGTGGTCCTTGCTGGGGTGGTCAATCCTCCCTCTTTTTCCTAATTTTCCAACCAAACTTGCTGTCAAAAGTGGGGCTTTGTCAGGGGAGGGGGGCGGGCATCTCCACTAGCTGGAGTGCCCTGAAGCATTGTAACATGAGGCCTGAGCCTTTAAGGCTCACCACCAGGTGTTACAGTTCCTGCAGGGGGGAGGAGTGAAGCATCTCCACCCAGAGTAGGCTTTGTTTCTGGCCTCAGAGTACAAGGCCCTCACACCATGGGGTCAGAAACGTGTGCTAGTGGCACGTTGGCACAGACCAGTCAATCCTACTCTAGAGGATTGGGTAAAATACAGGGGGCGTCTCTAAGATGCCCTTTGTGTGCTTTTTAGAATAAATCCAACACTGGCATCAGTGTGGGTTTATTGAACTAAGAAGTTTGATACAAAACTTCCCAGTATTCAGTGAAGCCATTATGGAGCTGTGGAGTTTGTAATGACCGACTCCAAGACCATATACTTAATATAGCCACACTGCACTTACAATGGACTTAGACACTGTAGGGGCAAATTGCTCATGCAGCTATGCCCTCACCTGTGGTATAGTGCACCCTGCCTTAAGGCTGTAAGGCCTGCTAGAGGGGTGACTTACCTAGGTCACAGGCAGTGTTTTGTGGGAATGGCACTCTGAGAGAGATGCCATGTTGAGTTTGCCTTTTTCTCCCCACCAACACACAATCTGCGATGGCAGTGTGCATGTGTTTGGTGAGGGGCCCCCTTAGGGTGGCACAAGACATGCAGCCTTTTGGGGACCCTCCCTGGTCACAGGGCCATTGGTACCATGGGTGCCTTTTACAAGGGACGTATCTGTGTACCAGAGGTGTGCCAATTGTGAAAGAATGGTATATTTTTAGGGAAAGACACTGGTGCTGGGGACTGGTTAGCAGTATCCCAGCACGCTGCCAAGTCACCATCAATATCAAGCAAAAAGTGTTGCTGGGGTGGGGGGGGGTGCTGGTGTAACGGCAACAACGGGCAGTTTCTTACAGCTGGAAAGAAAAGACCAGAAGAAATAGGAATTGGGAAAGCTGTTTTTAACGTAGGCATATTTTGTGTCCTCGATTATGCAGGCAGTCTGCTGGAGCAGAAAAAATTCCCTTTATCAAATGACTCACTTTGTGATTACTAAAGCTCAACTTCTCCATCTGGGTGGAACTCCATTGGCTCTGCTTGCCGGCCTGCACCTGCTTCAAAACCAGCTGCATCATTAACAAAGCCATCACAAGCAGCATACTTGCATACCTTGCAGACAAACTTACCATCTCTGCTGCTACATTGTACACCTGCATCAGACTGCAGACCAAGAAGTGTGGAAAAAAAATAGCAAGGAGGCATTTTCTATCTCTACCCAGGCTCTGGAACAACACCCTGTAACTATCAGGGCCTGCCTAACGCTGCTCCAGTTTCTGAAAGAGTTGAAGACTCCTCTCTTTTAAAGGGCACTACATCACAACGCATTACCCATCCACAACCAGCTAGCTCTTATACCACACTTTGACTTTATGCTTGTCTTTGGTGCTGTGCAACTCTCCACAGCCTTTTGGCTTGGATCACAGTATACAAATTCCAAATACATACATAAATTCATTTTAACTGCAGTTTTGTCACTTTTTATATATTCCCCAGGGGCCAGACTGAACCAGGAGGCTTTTCATAGCTGTGCTTCCCCACTCTACTAAGTAACACTGCTTGCAGGCTGACGTCTGTTTCTTTCTTTGGGATCCAGCACTGTGCTCCTTCAGGAAATTGATTTATAATTTGGGGTAGAAAAGTGGTCACCTCAAAGGATAAGGCCACCACCTGATAGCGGTCAAAGAAATTGAAATAAACCTGAGCTCAATTCCTGGCAACAAGGCTCCAAGCTGTCAGTCTTACATCAATGGAAATTTTTAAAGTATTTAAGCTTTACCTACACAGTAGAAAACATGACACAATAACATTCCACAACCAGATTTAGCAGGGATTTTTTTTTGAGTAAAATAACACCAAAAAATACAACTTCATTAAGAGGGACCAAATATATGAAAATAGCTCAAGTCTCCCATGATAGTCTACGAAAGTGGTAGATTGGGACCTTAGCTCAATTTGAGGGTGACCGTGGTAGAGATCTGGTCGGATACAGCTAATGGATTGGTCCCAATTAAGTTCTGGCAGGCAGTGTTAGAAAAGGTTTTTGCTTTGTAATCAGACAGGGACCTTGCAAGGGGACTCCTATTGACTTTGCTTTGATCCATTCCTGTTGCGTGCACTAGGCCCAACCACACAAATGGCACAGCATTTCTGTAGGCACAGAAAACACTGGGGCTCACCACCAGATTCTTGTAACTGTCTGTCACTGATTATATGAAGCACTCACAATATTCCACAGCTTGCAGTGTCTCAGCTATAAAGGTCCTGCCCATTTTAAACAGTTTCAGCATCTAACAAAAGGAGGACTTATTCCTCACAAAGTCTCTAGGATGCAGAATCCTCTTTTGTGGTCACCGGTGTTTCTGCTTTTATAAATCCCTGCTGGTTGGGATTGATAACTGTCCACATTAGCTTATGTAGCCTTGTTCCTAGGGTCTTCGAGGGCCATCGAAGTTGAGAAGGGTATTCGACTTGAAAGATGTGTATAATTTGTTCTTCATTCTATGCACTTATTGTTGGAGTTTTTGATATTAACCTGTCTATGCTTGCTGTGCCCTCAGCTCATCAGTCACAAGCTCTATGCTTTGCTGATTCCTTCATTAGTAGATATTGAGCTGTGTGTGTCTCCATGGTTTGGCCCACAATACATTTAATTTACAATATTGGGACTTGATACAGTGCTGATTTATTAATTTGTCTCCGCTTCATACCAGTCTCATTAATTTTAATTCATGTACCTCTTTCATTCAACACAATCTCGGTTGACGAAAACAATTATTTAGCTTACAGTGAGCTTGGAGCCCATCCATTGCTTACCTTTTGGTTGCCCTGATTGACACATTTACTTTTTTTTAAATGTGTTGGTTTGTGCTGGCATTACTTCCTCTTTTTGTGTTTGGAGCATGGGCGCATTGCTTGGCCTTCCACTCGTCACTTCTGAAGCTGTACCTTTTTTTGTGAAGCACTCCACATAAATGGAAGTTTATCCAGCTTTCTCCCTTTTGTACTGCTCTTTCTCCCTCCCTACCAATTGTCTGCACTCACTTTTTCCATCTGTGTTGTGCTTGATCACCCCCACCTGTGTTGCTTTCTCATCTATGTGCATCCTCTGTCCCACAACCACTCCAGATTCCTCTCTAGCCTGGATGCTTCTTGCCTCTCCCTTAATGCTTCTTTCCCCACCTTTGTTCGTTGTTGCTTCACCCATGCCTCAAAAAAGAAAAAATATTTTCTAAACTCTAAGTTTATTTTTTATTTACTGATCCAACTTGGATTAATATGTAAAAAGAAAAGCACCCATGTATTTTTTTAGGCATGCACCTACAAACTGAGGTGAGGCAGACTAATTATTGTGCCTTTTTTAATTACTCTTTAGCCATGCTGCACTGCATCGGGAATGCTGTAAAGCATTGTTAAAAACTATTGGCAAAGCCAGTAGGTCCCCAAAGCAGGAGGTTTTGTTGATGCTTATTGATTCTTATTGTTTCTGTAATAATGTTACCTCATCACTTCTTTCAATGACTTGCAAACCGTTCACATACCTACTTATTGTCGTTCTCTGTTAGGCACTCATTATTTGTTAGCTTTTCTTCTGTGCATTGGGGTTCTTTAGTAGGGAGTTAGTCAACATTTTTGTGCCCAGCCTACCATCATCAGTACTCCCCTACCACTGCAACCTGAGAAGGCTATAATCAGAAAAGGTTAATGCATTTGATATGTCTCAGCAATTGAGCCTATTTTCCCTTTGTCCATTGATTGATTGCAGTTTCTGGTAAACTAGCGATGAGAAACTGAGAAATGGGAGTAATTGCTCCTGAGAGTAGTAGGTCTGTGCCACCCAGCATATACTAACCTGTCCCGCAACCTCTTTTAGACATTGCCTGTCTGCCTGCCGGTGAGATACCTGTAGGGTGTTCATGTCTACATTGGGATTTATTTTCCCGTGGGCTCATCATAAGATCCATATGATGTTCCACGATTAACAAACCTGTTGTTCATTCCAGTTTTTTCTGGATGGGAGAACTGTTGATGCTCTCATTTACCTTGATTAGGGAGAAACTGCGAAGCAAGAGTTTGGTGTCTTGACTGGTTGCTACTCCCCAAAGACACTCTTTTTTTAAAAAAAATTCTTCTTAAGATTGAACAGTACAATTTAGAATTTACATACAAGGGCTATTCCCATTCAGCTACCTTTAAGGGCATATGATTGGAACTGCTTGTACTAAAGCTTAGATCAGAGCTAAATAAGTAAAATTCTTCCTGTAAGAAGCAATTATGTGCTGAAATAAGTTTGTGTAAAATGCTTTTGTGTTTGGTTGTGTTATTTAACCGTCTTGTTCTTGATAGTTGCTGTAAACATAGAAATAATTATGCAGCATTTGCCTTGTTTTATTCGGGCCTGTCTTCCACTCATGCCTCCATTCTTCAGGGCACACCTTTCAGAACAGTTTATTGCTGGGGAAAAAACAGTACCCCCTCTTTTCCATTTACCAACTTCTTCACGTTTAACTTTAAATTTTCCACAAACAGGAACATTGAACAAGATTCATAACTCTCACCCTAAGCTATAGAGCTTGCACTACAAGATTTCACCCCACTTCCCATTGAAGAAAGGATAATATCTGATTGGGAAAAAACTGTACAAATGCTACTGCTGTCTGTTGACTTAGCCCTTTGACTGACACCCCGCAGCAAACACCCAGTTGTCTCCTCCTGTCATAATTTATTAGGAGCATTAGCAATAGATCTGGAGGAGCTTGCCCTCCGAGCCCCGCCACAGACTTAGCCATGTATTCAGCATGGTGGTATTTTTGTGGTCTTTACAGTTCTCACCAGATCCATCTTTATATCGGCTGACTCAACTAAGCTGGTGGATTGCTTCTGTACTCTCCTGGATCTCTTCTGCATCAGGGTCTCTTCTGCTGTGCTGTTTGGCTGCCTTTTGCCAATCTGGTCTCCACTCTGCCTGCAGCTCAGCTCCCTTGCAAACTCCAATCTTGTTTATCTCTGGTGTAAGGATGCTAAAGGACTCTCCCTAGAACGTAGCAGAGATGATCTTTATGAGGCATTTCCGTACCATGTATTTTTCTACCATGTATTGGTTGTGTCCCGAAGTGTATTTTAAAAATATTTTTTCATTTGGGATTTGACCACAGGTGAAGTCTATATGACTCATTATGGCATTGGTCATAAAACCATAACCTCCATTTTAGGTCTGTGTTTTCTGTCTGAATTTGGAAGTGTTTTTTGGTGAGCTGGCAGGAAAAGTGAATGGTATCTAGAGAAGACTGCAGTACATTTCACAAGGTAAAGTAAGATGAAAGCAGATGCATTCAGCTATTGAAAGATGCAGGTTTTTCAAGGGCAAGAGAGAGGCCATTTAATACTTGATTAGGAGGTTGTAACCACCGGCTCTCTTGGATGCCATTTTGCTAAATGCAGGGTAGTCTATTCATATTCTGCCCACAATGTAACAGGAAGTTTACATTAAATGATGAGTACTTAGTATGCTTGTTATTATTTGAAGAAACACATCTGTGAAGATTCAAATGCATATTCTCCATTTAAACTGAAATTACATATCATTGAGAAACAATCATTTTAGCATATTGGACTAAAATGGAATCCATTGAACGATTTTTTTTCAGTACTAAAAAATCAACACCCATATGTTTCTATGAGAATGACTGTAAAGCAGCTGAAAATGCTTTTTGGGGGACAGGAGAGAACAAGTTGCTGCTTTAGAAGTAGACAACATTTTCTTCCTAGACTGTTTAAGTATCAATCACTCTTAAAACCATTTGTTGAAGAATTTCTAAAAACCAATAGCCCTCAATATAATTGAACAGTAAAATAAAATTAGAGTAAAAAAATGTATGAATCCAATGATGACATAAAATCTTCAATGTTGAAGGCTTCACTGATCAAAGCAAGGTGGATAAAGATAAACCATCTGTTAAATGTTAGGTGATGGAAAATTAGAGGAAGCCCATTTCTCCTTAACAAAAAAAATATTGGAATGAAAAGCCTAAAGAAGTCAACTTGTCTGCGAAGTCTGGTAAAAGTTGAAAAGGGACGGTGGAGTTGTCAACTACAAACACAAAGGGATAGACCTTTGAAGCCGAGCAAGACTGAAACGTAATCAAAGTTAGTTATATCGAAATGGAAGGAAGAGTCGTCAACCATAAAATTGAATCTTTGATAAAGGAAAAAGTCCTTTGAAGATGCATCAGCTTCACACAAACAAATTAGTAGAATGAGAGGAGTCTCAGACACTAAAAAAAACACACCACATGTTTGAAGAGGATCTGGTCTTATTGGAGGATGAAACAGACGAGGTTTTCAGGTGGAGAAGAGGAAAGTGACTCATATGCACACCTAGCGACACAATTTAGCAAAATATTGACACTGAATGTCTACTGATAGAAACTGAATAGCTTTTAAGTGAGTACTCAACCTTCGGATGACAAAATTACATATTCTGTCATAGAATGGTAACCTGGACCTATAGTGACCAAGTAGAAGATAAACAAGAAAGTATCTGTTTTCTTCTTAGACCCGTAACTCTAGTACAGAGGAAAAGTATATATTTTTGATGTTACTTAGAGTGGTGTTGCAAGACAATGAGGTACTCACTAAGCCAGCTGGAGCAAGGGCATTAACTGAATAGAAAAATGTACAAGACATCTGTAAGGAAATGCCTCCTTGGCATGGTTACCCCCTGACTTTTTGCCTTTGCTGATGCTATGTTTTGAATTGAAAGTGTGCTGAGGCCTGCTAACCAGGCCCCAGCACCAGTCTTCTTTCCCTAACCTGTACTTTTGATTCCACAATTGGCACACCCTGGCACCCAGATAAGTCCCTTGTAACTGGTACCTCTAGTACCAAGGGCCCTGATGCCAGGGAAGGTCTCTAAGGGCTGCAGCATGTATTATGCCACCCTAGAGACCCCTCACCCAGCACAGACACACTGCTTACCAGCTTGTGTGTGCTAGTGAGAACAAAATGGGTAAGTCGACATGGCACTCCCCTCAGGGTGCCATGCCAGCCTCTCACTGCCTATGCAGTATAGGTAAGACACCCCTCTAGCAGGCCTTACAGCCCTAAGGCAGGGTGCACTATACCATAGGTGAGGGTACCAGTGCATGAGCACTGTGCCCCTACAGTGTCTAAGCAAAATCTTAGACATTGTAAGTGCAGGGTAGCCATAAGAGTATATGGTCTGGGAGTCTGTCAAACACGAACTCCACAGCACCATAATGGCTACACTGAAAACTGGGAAGTTTGGTATCAAACTTCTCAGCACAATAAATGCACACTGATGCCAGTGTACATTTTATTGTAAAATACACCACAGAGGGCACCTTAGAGGTGCCCCCTGAAACTTAACCGACTATCTGTGTAGGCTGACTGGTTCCAGCAGCCTGCCACACTAGAGACATGTTGCTGGCCCCATGGGGAGAGTGCCTTTGTCACTCTGAGGCCAGTAACAAAGCCTGCACTGGGTGGAGATGCTAACACCTCCCCCAGGCAGGAACTGTAACACCTGGCGGTGAGCCTCAAAGGCTCACCCCTTTGTCACAGCACCGCAGGACACTCCAGCTAGTGGAGTTGCCCGGCCCCGGCCCCCACTTTTGGCGGCAAGGCCGGAGAAAATAATGAGAATAACAAGGAGGAGTCACTGGCCAGTCAGGACAGCCCCTAAGGTGTCCTGAGCTGAGGTGACTCTAACTTTTAGAAATCCTCCATCTTGCAGATGGAGGATTCCCCCAATAGGATTAGGGATGTGACCCCCTCCCCTTGGGAGGAGGCACAAAGAGGGTGTACCCACCCTCAGGGCTAGTACCCATTGGCTACTAACCCCCCAGACCTAAACACGCCCTTAAATTTAGTATTTAAGGGCTCTCCCTGAACCTAGAAACCAGATTCCTGCAACAACAAGAAGGACTGCCTAGCTGAAAACCCCTGCAGAGGAAGACCAGAAGACAACAACTGCCTTGGCTCCAGAAACTCACCGGCCTGTCTCCTGCCTTCCAAAGAACTCTGCTCCAGCGACGCCTTCCAAAGGGACCAGCGACCTCTGCATCCTCTGAGGACTGCCCTGCTTCGACGACGACAAGAAACTCCCGAGGACAGCGGACCTGCTCCAAAAAGACTGCAACTTTATCCAAAGGAGCAGCTTTAAAGAACCCTGCAATCTCCCCGCAAGAAGCGTGAGACTTGCAACACTGCACCCGGCGACCCCGACTCGGCTGGTGGAGAACCAACACCTCAGGGAGGACCCCCGGACTACTCTACGACTGTGAGTACCAAAACCTGTCCCCCCTGAGCCCCCACAGCGCCGCCTGCAGAGGGAATCCCGAGGCTTCCCCTGACCGCGACTCTCTGAAACCTAAGTCCCGACGCCTGGAAAAGACCCTGCACCCGCAGCCCCCAGGACCTGAAGGACCGGACTTTCACTGCAGAAGTGACCCCCAGGAGTCCCTCTCCCTTGCCCAAGTGGAGGTTTCCCCGAGGAAGCCCCCCCTTGCCTGCCTGCAGCGCTGAAGAGATCCCTTGATCTCTCATTGACTTCCATTGCGAACCCGACGCTTGTTCTAACACTGCACCCGGCCGCCCCCGCGCCGCTGAGGGTGAAATTTCTGTGTGGGCTTGTGTCCCCCCCGGTGCCCTACAAAACCCCCCTGGTCTGCCCTCCGAAGACGCGGGTACTTACCTGCTGGCAGACTGGAACCGGGGCACCCCCTTCTCTCCATTGAAGCCTATGCGTTTTGGGCACCACTTTGAACTCTGCACCTGTCCGGCCCTGAGCTGCTGGTGTGGTAACTTTGGGGTTGCTCTGAACCCCCAACGGTGGGCTACCTTGGACCAAGAACTGAACCCTGTAAGTGTCTTACTTACCTGGTAAAACTAACAAAAACTTACCTCCCCCAGGAACTGTGAAAATTGCACTGTGTCCACTTTTAAAATAGCTATTTGTGAATAACTTGAAAAGCATACATGCAATTGAAATGATTCAAAGTTCCTAATGTACTTACCTGCAATACCTTTCAAACAAGATATTGCATGTTAAATTTGAACCTGTGGTTCTTAAAATAAACTAAGAAAAGATATTTTTCTATAACAAAACCTATTGGCTGGATTTGTCTCTGAGTGTGTGTACCTCATTTATTGTCGATGTGTATGTACAACAAATGCTTAACACTACTCCTTGGATAAGCCTACTGCTCGACCACACTACCACAAAATAGAGCATTAGTATTATCTCTTTTTACCACTATTTTACCTCTAAGGGGAACCCTTGGACTCTGTGCATGCTATTCCTTACTTTGAAATAGCACATACAGAGCCAACTTCCTACATTGGTGGATCAGCGGTGGGGTACAAGACTTTGCATTTGCTGGACTACTCAGCCAATACCTGATCACACGACAAATTCCAAAATTGTCATTAGAAATTGATTTTTGCAATTTGAAAAGTTTTCTAAATTCTTTAAAGTCCTGCTAGGGCCTTGTGTTAGTCCCTGTTAGCATTTCTTTTAGAGTTTAAAAGTTTGTTAAAAGTTTGAATTAGATTCTAGAACCAGTTTTAGTTTCTTAAAAAGTATTCCAACTTTTAGAAGCATAATGTCTAGCACAGATGTGAATGTGGTGGAACTCGACACCACACCTTACCTCCATCTCCAGATGAGAGAGCTAAGGTCACTCTGTAACATAAGAAAAATAACAATGGGCTCCAGACCTACCAAAGCACAGCTCCAGGAGCTGTTGGCAGAGTATGATAGAGCCAACCCCTCTGTGGATAACACAGAGAAGGATGATAGTGAACTGGAGGAAGAATCCCCTCCACCTGTCCTATCTAGGGAGAACAGGGCTTCTCAAGCCCTGACTCCAAAAATAATAGTCAGAGATGCTGGCTCCCTCACAGGAGGGTCCAGCCTCTCTGAAATCACTGAGGATAACTCCAGTGAAGAGGACATCCAGTTAGCCAGGATGGCCAAAAGATTGGCTTTGGAAAAACAGATCCTAGCCATAGAAAGGGAAAGACAAGAGATGGGCCTAGGACCCATCAATGGTGGCAGCAACATAACTAGGGTCAGAGATTCTCCTGACATGTTGAAAATCCCCAAAGGGATTGTAACTAAATATGAAGATGGTGATGATATCACCAAATGGTTTCAGCTTTTGAGAGGGCTTGTGAAACCAGAAAAGTGAACAAATCTCACTGGGGTGCTCTCCTTTGGGAAATGTTCACAGGAAAGTGTAGGGATAGACTCCTCACACTCTCTAAAAAAGATGCAGAATCTTATGAGCTCATGAAGGGTACCCTGATTGAGGGCTTTGGATTCTCCACTGAGGAGTATAGGATTAGATTCAGGGGGGCTCAAAAATCCTCGAGCCAGACCTGGGTTGACTTTGTAGACTACTCAGTAAAAACACTAGATGGTTGGATTCAAGGAAATGGTGTAAATGATTATGATGGGCTGTACAATTTATTTGTGAAAGAACACCTATTAAGTAATTGTTTCAATGATAAACTGCATCAGCATCTGGTGGACCTAGGACCAATTTCTCCCCAAGAATTTCGAAAGAAGGCGGACCATTGGGTCAAGACTAGGGTGTCCAAAACTTCCACAGGGGGTGACCAAAAGAAAGGGGTCACAAAACCTCCCCAGGGGAAAGGTAGTGAGACAGCCAAAAATAAAAATAGTAAAGAGTCTTCTACAGGCCCCCAAAAACCTGCACAGGAGGGTGGGCCCAGAGCCTCTTCACAAAACAATCCTGGGTACAAGGGTAAAAACTTTGATCCCAAAAAGGCCTGGTGTCGAAACTGTAGTCAGTCTGGACACCAAACTGGAGACAAGGCCTGTCCCAAGAAAGATACCACTTCTAACTCCCATCCAGCTAAAACTGGAATGGCCAGTCTCCAAGTGGGATCAACAGTGTGCCCAGAGCAAATCAGGTGTCACACTGAAGCTACATTAGTCTCTGAGGGTGGGGTGGATTTAGCCACACTGGCTGCCTGGCCCCCTAACATGCAAAAATACAGGCAGCAGCTCTTAATTAATGGGACAAGTGTAGAGGGCCTGAGGGGATACAGGTGCCAGTGTCACTATGGTGACAGAGAAACTGGTTTCCCCTGGCCAATACCTGACTGGACAAACTTATCCAGTCACCAACGCTGACAATCAGACTAAAGTACATCCCATGGCTATGGTAACTTTAGAGTGGGGAGGGGTCAATGGCCTGAAACAGGTGGTGGTCTCCTCAAATATCCCAGTAGACTGTTTGCTTGGAAATGACCTGGAGTCCTCAGCATGGGCTGAGGTAGAACTGAAAACCCATGCAGCCATGCTGGGTATCCCTGAACTGGTGTGTGTCAAGACTAGGGCACAGTGCAAGGCACAGGGTGAAAAAGTAGAGCCGGAGTCTGGAAAAATGGCCCAGCCTACCAAGAGACAAGGAAAGTCAGCTGGGAAACCAGCTGCAACACAACACCAAAAAGAGAACCTCTCTTCTCAGGAAGAAGTTCTGCCCTCTGAGGGAACTGAGCCTATGGATCTGGAACCTTATCAGGTTGAGCTCTTGGGCCCAGGGGGACCCTCAAGGGAAGAGTTGTGTAAGGGACAAGAAACCTGTCCCTCTCTTGAAGGCCTTAGGCAGCAAGCTGCTGAAGAGTCCAAAGGCAAGAAAAATGGAACACATAGGGTCTATTGGGAAGATGGACTCCTGTACACTGAGGCAAGAGATCCCAAACCTGGTGCCACTAGGATAGTGGTAGTGCCTCAGGGTTTCAGAGAGTTTATTCTGACCTTAGCCCATGATATTCCCCTTGCTGGGCATTTGGGACAAACCAAGACGTGGGAGAGGTTAGTCAACCACTTCTACTGGCCCAATATGTCCCAGAAGGTTAAGGAGTTTTGCCTCTCCTGCCCCACCTGTCAATCCAGTGGTAAGACAGGTGGGCATCCAAAGGCCCCCCTCATTCCACTTCCAGTGGTGGGGGTCCCCTTTGAAAGAGTGGGTGTGGACATAGTTGGTCCACTAGAACCTCCCACAGCCTCAGGAAATATGTACATCCTAGTAGTAGTGGATCATGCTACTAGGTATCCTGAAGCTATTCCCCTTAGGTCGACTACTGCCCCTGCAGTAGCCAAGGCCCTCATTGGTATCTTTACCAGAGTGGGTTTCCCTAAGGAGGTGGTTTCTGACAGAGGTACCAACTTCATGTCAGCTTACCTAAAACACATGTGGAATGAGTGTGGAGTGACTTATAAATTCACTACACCATATCATCCACAAACTAATGGCCTTGTTGAGAGATTCAACAAGACATTAAAGGGCATGATCATGGGGCTCCCAGAAAAACTCAAAAGGAGATGGGATGTCCTCCTGCCATGTCTGCTTTTCGCTTACAGAGAGGTGCCTCAGAAGGGAGTAGGATTCTCACCCTTTGAACTTCTGTTTGGCCACCCTGTAAGGGGACCACTTGCTCTTGTTAAAGAAGGCTGGGAGAGACCTCTTCATGAGCCTAAACAAGACATAGTGGACTATGTACTTGGCCTTCGCTCCAGGATGGCAGAGTACATGGAAAAGGCAAGTAAAAACCTTGAGGCCAGCCAACAACTCCAGAAGTTGTGGTATGACCAAAAGGCTGCACTGGTTGAATTTCAACCAGGGCAGAAAGTCTGGGTTCTGGAGCCTGTGGCTCCCAGGGCACTCCAGGACAAATGGAGTGGCCCTTACCCAGTACTAGAAAGGAAGAGTCAGGTCACCTACCTGGTGGACCTGGGCACAAGCAGGAGCCCCAAGAGGGTGATCCATGTGAAACGCCTTAAGCTCTTCCATGACAGGGCTGATGTAAATCTGTTGATGGTAACAGATGAGGACCAGGAAGCTGAGAGTGAACCTCTCCCTGATCTCCTCTCAGCAGACCCTAAAGATTGGTCAGTATATGGAGTGATCTACTCAGACACCCTCTCTAGCCAACAGCAGTCTGACTGCAGGAAGGTCCTGCAGCAGTTTGCTGAACTCATTTCCCTAACCCCTGGTCAGACACACCTGTGTACCCATGATGTGGACACAGGAGACAGTATGCCTGTCAAAAACAAAATATTTAGACAGTCTGACCAAGTTAAGGAAAGCATCAAGGTGGAAGTCCACAAGATGCTGGAATTGGGAGTAATTGAGTACTCTGACAGCCCCTGGGCTAGCCCAGTGGTCTTAGTCCCCAAACCTCACACCAAAGAAGGAAAGAGAGAGATAAGGTTTTGTGTGGACTACAGAGGTCTGAACTCTGTCACAAAGACAGATGCTCATCCCATTCCTAGAGCTGATGAGCTAATAGACAAATTAGGGGCTGCCAAATTCTTAAGTACCTTTGACTTAACAGCAGGGTACTGGCAAATCAAAATGGCCCCTGGAGCAAAAGAAAAGACAGCATTCTCCACACCTGATGGGCATTATCAGTTCACTGTTATGCCCTTTGGTTTAAAGAATGCCCCTGCCACCTTCCAAAGGTTGGTGAATCAAGTCCTTGCTGGGCTGGAATCCTTTAGTGCAGCTTATCTTGATGATATTGCTGTCTTCAGCTCCACCTGGCAGGATCACCTGGTCCACCTGAAGAAGGTTTTGAAGGCTCTGCAATCTGCAGGCCTCTCTATCAAGGCATCCAAATGCCAGATAGGGCAGGGAACTGTGGTTTACTTGGGACACCTTGTAGGTGGAGGCCAAGTTCAGCCACTCCAGCCTAAGATCCAGACTATTCTGGACTGGGCAGCTCCAAAAACCCAGACTCAAGTCAGGGCATTCCTTGGCTTGACTGGGTACTACAGGAGGTTTGTGAAGGGATATGGATCCATTGTGACAGCCCTCACAGAACTCACCTCCAAGAAAATGCCCAAGAAAGTAAACTGGACTGTAGAATGCCAACAGGCCTTTGACACCCTGAAACAAGCTATGTGCCCAGCACCAGTTCTAAAAGCTCCAGATTACTCCAAGCAGTTCATTGTGCAAACAGATGCCTCTGAACATGGGATAGGGGCAGTTTTGTCCCAAACAAATGATGATGGCCTTGACCAGCCTGTTGCTTTCATTAGCAGGAGGTTACTCCCAAGGGAGCAGCGTTGGAGTGCCATTGAGAGGGAGGCCTTTGCTGTGGTTTGGTCCCTGAAGAAGCTGAGACCATACCTCTTTGGTACTCACTTCCTAGTTCAGACTGACCACAGACCTCTCAGATGGCTGATGCAAATGAAAGGTGAAAATCCAAAACTGTTGAGGTGGTCCATCTCCCTACAGGGAATGGACTTTGTAGTGGAACACAGACGTGGGACTGCCCATGCCAATGCAGATGGCCTTTCCAGGTTCTTCCACTTAGAAAATGAAGACTCTCTTGGGAAAGGTTAGTCTCATCCTCTTTCGTTTGGGGGGGGGGGGTGGGGGGGGCGTTGTGTAAGGAAATGCCTCCTTGGCATGGTTACCCCCTGACTTTTTGCCTTTGATGCTATGTTTTGAATTGAAAGTGTGCTGAGGCCTGCTAACCAGGCCCCAGCACCAGTGTTCTTTCCCTAACCTGTACTTTTGATTCCACAATTGGCACACCCTGGCACCCAGATAAGTCCCTTGTAACTGGTACCTCTGGTACCAAGGGCCCTGATGCCAGGGAAGGTCTCTAAGGGCTGCAGCATGTATTATGCCACCCTAGAGACCCCTCACCCAGGACAGACACACTGCTTACCAGCTTGTGTGTGCTAGTGAGAACAAAATGGGTAAGTCGACATGGCACTCCCCTCAGGGTGCCATGCCAGCCTCTCACTGCCTATGCAGTATAGGTAAGACACCCCTCTAGCAGGCCTTACAGCCCTAAGGCAGGGTGCACTATACCATAGGTGAGGGTACCAGTGCATGAGCACTGTGCCCCTACAGTGTCTAAGCAAAACCTTAGACATTGTAAGTGCAGGGTAGCCATAAGAGTATATGGTCTGGGAGTCTGTTTTACACGAACTCCACAGCACCATAATGGCTACACTGAAAACTGGGAAGTTTGGTATCAAACTTCTCAGCACAATAAATGCACACTGATGCCAGTGTACATTTTATTGTAGAATACACCACAGAGGGCACCTTAGAGGTGCCCCCTGAAACTTAACCGACTATCTGTGTAGGCTGACTGGTTCCAGCAGCCTGCCACACTAGAGACATGTTGCTGGCCCCATGGGGAGAGTGCCTTTGTCACTCTGAGGCCAGTAACAAAGCCTGCACTGGGTGGAGATGCTAACACCTCCCCCAGGCAGGAGCTGTAACACCTGGCGGTGAGCCTCAAAGGCTCACCCCTTTGTCACAGCACCGCAGGACACTCCAGCTAGTGGAGTTGCCCGCCCCCTCCGGCCCCGGCCCCCACTTTTGGCGGCAAGGCCGGAGAAAATAATGAGAATAACAAGGAGTCGTCACTGGCCAGTCAGGACAGCCCCTAAGGTGTCCTGAGCTGAGGTGACTCTAACTTTTAGAAATCCTCCATCTTGCAGATGGAGGATTCCCCCAATAGGATTAGGGATGTGACCCCCTCCCCTTGGGAGGAGGCACAAAGAGGGTGTGCCCACCCTCAGGGCTAGTAGCCATTGGCTACTAACCCCCCAGACCTAAACACGCCCTTAAATTTAGTATTTAAGGGCTCTCCCTGAACCTAGAAACCAGATTCCTGCAACAACAAGGACTGCCTAGCTGAAAACCCCTGCAGAGGAAGACCAGAAGACAACAACTGCCTTGGCTCCAGAAACTCACCGGCCTGTCTCCTGCCTTCCAAAGAACTCTGCTCCAGCGACGCCTTCCAAAGGGACCAGCGACCTCTGCATCCTCTGAGGACTGCCCTGCTTCGTCGACGACAAGAAACTCCAGAGGACAGCGGACCTGCTCCAAAAAGACTGCAACTTTATCCAAAGGAGCAGCTTTAAAGAACCCTGCAATCTCCCCGCAAGAAGCGTGAGACTTGCAACACTGCACCCGGCGACCCCGACTCGGCTGGTGGAGAACCAATACCTCAGGGAGGACCCCCGGACTACTCTACGACTGTGAGTACCAAAACCTGTCCCCCCTGAGCCCCCACAGCGCCGCCTGCAGAGGGAATCCCGAGGCTTCCCCTGACCGCGACTCTCTGAAACCTAAGTCCCGACGCCTGGAAAAGACCCTGCACCCGCAGCCCCCAGGACCTGAAGGACCGGACTTTCACTGCAGAAGTGACCCCCAGGAGTCCCTCTCCCTTGCCCAAGTGGAGGTTTCCCCGAGGAAGCCCCCTCTTGCCTGCCTGCAGCGCTGAAGAGATCCCTTGATCTCTTATTGACTTCCATTGCGAACCCGACGCTTGTTCTAACACTGCACCCGGCCGCCCCCGCGCCGCTGAGGGTGAAATTTCTGTGTGGGCTTGTGTCCCCCCCGGTGCCCTACAAAACCCCCCTGGTCTGCCCTCCGAAGACGCGGGTACTTACCTGCTGGCAGACTGGAACCGGGGCACCCCCTTCTCTCCATTGAAGCCTATGCGTTTTGGGCACCACTTTGAACTCTGCACCTGTCCGGCCCTGAGCTGCTGGTGTGGTAACTTTGGGGTTGCTCTGAACCCCCAACGGTGGGCTACCTTGGACCAAGAACTGAACCCTGTAAGTGTCTTACTTACCTGTTAAAACTAACAAAAACTTACCTCCCCCAGGAACTGTGAAAATTGCACTGTGTCCACTTTTAAAATAGCTATTTGTGAATAACTTGAAAAGCATACATGCAATTGAAATGATTCAAAGTTCCTAATGTACTTACCTGCAATACCTTTCAAACAAGATATTGCATGTTAAATTTGAACCTGTGGTTCTTAAAATAAACTAAGAAAATATATTTTTCTATAACAAAACCTATTGGCTGGATTTGTCTCTGAGTGTGTGTACCTCATTTATTGTCTATGTGTATGTACAACAAATGCTTAACACTACTCCTTGGATAAGCCTACTGCTCGACCACACTACCACAAAATAGAGCATTAGTATTATCTATTTTTACCACTATTTTACCTCTAAGGGGAACCCTTGGACTCTGTGCATGCTATTCCTTACTTTGAAATAGCACATACTGAGCCAACTTCCTACAACATCTTAACAGAATACTAGATAATTATTTCAAATTGCTTGTTCAGCCACAGTTAATTGTTTCCTGTAGGAAGTTGGCTCAAAGTGAGATATAGTGTGCACAAAGTCCAAGGGTACGCCTTAGAGGTTGATAGTGGCAAAATTAGATAATACTAATTCTCTATTTTGTGGTAGTGTGGTCGAGCAGTAGGCTTATCAGAGGGTAGTGTTAAGCATTTGTTGTACACACAGGCAATAAATGAGAAACACACACTCAGACTTAACTCCAGGCCAATAGTTTTTTATATAGAAAAATATATGTTCGGTGGCATGTGTAGCTGCAGATACACATGCTGTGCATAGTCCGCCGTCTGGTGTTGGGTCGGAGTGTTACAAGTTGTTTTTCTTCGAAGAAGTCTTTTCGAGTCACGAGACCGAGGGACTCCTCCTACTTTGGTTCCATTGCGCATGGGCGTCGACTCCATGTTAGATTGTTTTTTTTCCGCCATCAGGTTCGGACGTGTTCCTTTTCACTCCGTGTTTCGGGTCGGAAAGTTAGTCGGAATCAACGGAAAATTCGTCGGTATTGTTTCGTTCTGTATCGGGTTAGATTGGAATCGACACCGAATCTTGAAGAGCTCCGGTAGCCCTTCGGGGTAATTTCGATCCCCCGTTGGGGCCTGGTCGGCCCGACCGCGTGCAACATCGAGACTGATGGAACGGACCCCGTTCCGATTCTGTCCTAAATGCCACAGTAAATATCCCTATACAGACCAACATTTGGTCTGTAACTTGTGCCTGTCACCCGAGCACAAAGAAGAAACGTGTGAGGCCTGTCGAGCGTTTCGGTCGAGAAAAACGCTCCGAGACTGAAGAGCCAGAAGGTTGCAGATGGCGTCCACGCCGATAGGACAACAACGGTTCGAGGAAGAGGGAGAAGAAGAAACATTCTCCATCCACGAATCCGATTCCGAAGAATTCGACGTCGAAGAAACCGTGAGTAAGACGTCGAAACAAGCATCACACAGAAAAACAGACAAAGCCCAGGGGACGCCACTGCCGACAGGCCATGGCTCAACCCATAAAGTAGGTGACCGCCCATCGGCACCGAAAAAGGGCAAGCTGGTGCCGAGATCGTCCGACTCGGGTCGAGACACAGGCACGCAGCAATCTCGGGACCGAGATACTGCCGCACAAAAGGGTCGACACCGAGACAGCGGCACCGAAGCTGCTCGGCACAGGGATAGCGGCACCGAAGATGGTCGACGCCAAGAAGGTACGACACCGAAAAAGAGGAAAATCTCTTTGGAGCCGAAAACAACAAAAGACACGGTTTCGGTGCCAAAACGCCCAGCAACCGAACCGAAAGCCAGTTCCTACTCAGAGGAACAATCACTGTCCTCCCAACTTCAAAAACACAGGTTTGAGGAGGAATTACAAACAACAGCTGTAGATCACACGCAAAAGCGGATCTTTATACAAAGTGGTACAGGGAAGATCAGCACCCTTCCCCCAATCAGAAGAAAAAGGAAACTAGATTTCCAACAACAAGAAACCACACCACAAGCAAAAGTGGTGAAGAAGGTAACTCCACCACCCTCTCCACCACCGGCAACTTCTATATCACCGGCACAGACTCCGTCACAATCACCAGCTCATACCACCATGAGCCAAGATGACCAGGACGCATGGGATCTCTGACGCCCCAGTATCGGACAATAGCCCTGAGTCGTACCCCACTAAGCCCTCACCACCTGAGGACAGTACAGCGTATGCTCAGGTGGTAGCTAGGGCAGCAGAGTTTCATAACGTATCGCTACATTCAGAGCCTATCGAGGATGACTTCCTTTTTAACACCCTGTCCTCCACCCATAGCAATTATCAAAGCCTTCCTATGCTCCCTGGAATGCTAAGGCACGCTAAAAAAATCTTTAAGGAGCCAGTTAAAAGCAGAGCAATAACCTCAAGGGTGGAGAAGAAATACAAGGCACCACCCACAGACCCTGCTTTTATTACATCACAACTGACACCAGATTCAGTTGTCGTAGGAGCAGCTCGTAAAAGAGCCAACTCGCACACATCAGGCGACGCACCACCTCCAGACAAGGAGAGCCGAAAGTTTGATGCAGCCGGGAAAAGGGTTGCAGTACAAGCTGCAAATCAGTGGCGCATCGCCAACTCGCAGGCGTTCCTAGCGCGATATGACAGAGCCCATTGGGACGAGATGCAGCATCTCATCGAGCACCTCCCCAAAGAATTCCAAAAACGGGCAAAACAAGTGGTTGAAGAGGGACAAAACATATCCAACAACCAAATCCGTTCTTCTATGGATGCAGCAGATACAGCTGCAAGAACTATAACTACTGCTGTAACGATAAGGAGGCACGCATGACTGCGCACATCCGGCTTCAAACCTGAGATACAACAGGCAGTGCTCAAAATGCCGTTCAATGAACAACAATTGTTTGGAGCAGAAGTGGACACTGCAATTGAAAAATTAAAGAAAGACACTGACACAGCTAAAGCCATGGGTGTGCTCTATTCCCCGCAGGGCAGAGGCACATTTGGCACATTTCGCAAAACTACTTTCAGAGGAGGGTTTCGAGGTCAAGCCACACAAGCCAGCACCTCACAAACAACACCGTCTACCTACCAGGGACAGTATCAAAGGGGAGGCTTTCGGGGCCAATACAGAGGGGGCCAATTCCCAAGAAACCAGGGAAAATTTCAAGGGCCCAAAACCCCACAAAACAAGCAGTGACTCACAAGTCACTCAACCCCTTCACACAACACCAGTGGGGGGAAGACTAAGCCAGTTCTACAAATCTTGGGAGGAGATAACAACAGACACTTGGGTCTTAGCAATTATCCAACATGGTTATTGCATAGAATTTCTCCAACTCCCTCCAAACGTCCCACCGAAAAAACACAAGATGTCCAAACAGCATATAGACCTTGTAGGACTAGAAGTTCAAGCATTACTGCAAAAAGACGCAATAGAATTAGTACCAAAAACACAAAAGAACACATGAGTTTACTCACTGTACTTTCTAATACCGAAAAAGGACAAAAGTCTGAGACCAATATTGGATCTCAGAACACTAAACACCTACATCAAATCAGACCACTTTCACATGGTCACGTTACAAGACGTAATACCACTACTGAAACAGCAAGACTACATGACAACGTTAGATCTAAAAGACGCGTATTTCCATATACCGATACATCCTCCGCACAGGAAATACCTAAGGTTCGTATTCGAAGGAATACATTACCAATTCAAAGTGTTGCCATTCGGAATAACGACAGCACCAAGAGTCTTTACAAAATGTCTAGCAGTAGTAGCTGCACATATCAGGAGGCAGCAAATACACGTGTTCCCGTACCTAGACGATTGGTTAATCAAAACCAACTCGCTAACAAAGTGTTTACACCACACAGATTATGTTATACAAACCCTTTTCAAACTGGGTTTCTCCATCAACTATGCAAAGTCACACCTTTTGCCGTGTCAAACACAGCAATACTTAGGAGCGACAATCAACACAACAAAAGGGGTAGCCACTCCAAGTCCACAAAGGGTTCAAAATTTTCACAAGGTGATACAAGCTATGTATCCAACACAAAAGATACACGCAAAGATGGTCTTAAAACTCCTAGGCATGATGTCCTCATGCATAGCCATTGTCCCAAACGCAAGATTGCACATGCGGCCCTTACAACAGTGCCTAGCATCACAATGGTCACATGCACAGGGTCACCTTCTAGATCTGGTGTTGATAGACCGCCAAACATACATCTCGCTTCTATGGTGGAACAGTACAAATTTAAACAAAGGGCGGCCTTTCCAAGACCCAGTGCCACAATACGTGATGATAACAGATGCTTCCATGACAGGGTGGGGAGCACACCTCAATCAACACAGCATCCAAGGACAATGGGACGTACATCAAAGAAAGTTTCATATAAATCACCTAGACTTGTTAGCAGTATTTCTAGCGTTGAAAGCATCCCAACCCATGATAACCCACAAATACATTCTTGTCAAAACAGACAACATGACGACAATGTATTATTTAAACAAACAGGGGGGAACACACTCGACACAGTTGTGTCTCCTCACACAAAAAATATGGCATTGGGCAATTCACAACCACATTCGCCTAATAGCACAGTTTATTCCAGGGATCCAGAACCAGCTAGCAGACAATCTCTCTCGGGATCACCAACAGGTCCACGAATGGGAAATTCACCCCCAAATCCTGAACACTTACTTCCAAATTTGGGGAACACCTCAAATAGATCTATTTGCAACAAAACAAAATGCCAAAACTTCGAATCCAGGTACCCACACCGGCAATCTCACGGCAATGCTCTATGGATGAATTGGTCAGGGATATTTGCGTACGCTTTTCCCCCTCTCCATCTCCTTCCATCTCTAGTAAACAGATTGAGTCAAAACAAACTCATACTAATAGCACCAACATGGGCAAGACAACCTTGGTATACCACACTACTAGACCTGTCAGTAGTACCTCATGTCAAACTACCCAACAGGCCAGATCTGTTAACACAACACAAACAACAGATCAGGCATCCAAACCCAGCATCGCTGAATCTAGCAATTTGGCTCCTGAAATCCTAGAATTTGGACACTTGAACCTCACACAAGAATGTATGGAGGTCATAAAACAAGCTAGAAGGCCATCCACTAGACACTGCTATGCAAGTAAATGGAAAAGATTTGTTTGTTACTGCCATAATAATCAAGTCCAACCATTGCATGCATCTCCAAAAGATGTAGTAGGATATTTACTACATCTACAAAAAGCAAATCTAGCTTTTAATTCCATAAAAATACACCTCGCAGCAATATCTGCTTACCTGCAGATTACTCATTCAACTTCCCTATTTAGAATACCGGTCATTAAAGCGTTTATGGAGGGCCTAAAGAGAATAATACCACCAAGGACACCACCCGTTCCTTCATGGAACCTCAACATTGTCTTGACAAGGCTCATGGGTCCACCTTTCGAACCCATGCATTCTTGTGAAGTGCAATACTTAACGTGGAAAGTTGCATTTCTCATTGCCATTACATCTCTAAGAAGAGTAAGTGAAATTCAGGCATTTACTATACAAGAACCATTTATTCAAATCCACAAAAATAAGGTAGTTCTAAGAACCAACCCAAAATTCTTACCAAAGGTCATCTCACCGTTCCACTTAAATCAAACAGTAGAATTGCCAGTGTTCTTTCCACAGCCAGACTCAATAGCTGAAAGAGCACTACATACATTAGACATCAAAAGAGCACTAATGTACTACATTGACAGAACAAAACTAATTAGGAAAACAAAACAACTATTTATTGCATTTCAAAAACCTCATACAGGAAATCCAATATCAAAACAAGGTATAGCTAGATGGATAGTTAGGTGCATCCAAACCTGCTATCTTAAAGCAAAGAGACAGCTGCCTATTTCACCAAAGGCACACTCAACCAGAAAGAAAGGTGCTACCATGGCCTTTCTAGGAAATATTCCAGTGAACGAAATATGTAAGGCAGCAACATGGTCTACGCCTCACACATTTACTAAGCACTACTGTGTAGACGTGTTATCTGCACAACAAGCCACAGTAGGTCAAGCTGTACTATGAACTTTATTTCAAACTACTTCCACTCCTACAGGCTGAACCACCGCTTTTGGGGAGATAACTGCTTACTAGTCTATGCACAGCATGTGTATCTGCAGCTACACATGCCACCGAACGGAAAATGTCACTTACCCAGTGTACATCTGTTCGTGGCATTAGTCGCTGCAGATTCACATGCGCCCACCCGCCTCCCCGGGAGCCTGTAGCCGTTTGGAAGTAATCTTCAACATTTGTACATTTGTAAATATATTACTTTAACCTTCATTTTGTACATACTTAGTCATTCCATTGCATGGGCACTATTACTAACATACACAACTCCTACCTCACCCTCTGCGGGGAAAACAATCTAACATGGAGTCGACGCCCATGCGCAATGGAACCAAAGTAGGAGGAGTCCCTCGGTCTCGTGACTCGAAAAGACTTCTTCGAAGAAAAACAACTTGTAACACTCCGACCCAACACCAGACGGCGGACTATGCACAGCATGTGAATCTGCAGCGACTAATGCCACGAACAGATGTACACTGGGTAAGTGACATTTTCCTTTCTTACTTTATTTCAGAACCACAAGATTTGAAGTAAATACTTAAAATGCAAGGTACTCCACACAGGTAAGTAAGGAACTTTGAATTAAAGCAGTAGTACACACAGTTTAGGCTAAAATGGTGATAAGCTATTTTAAAAGTGGGCAATTAGTGCAAAAATCAACAGTTCCTATGGAAGGTAAGTTTGGTTAGTTTTTGCAGGTAAGTAAAGCACTTACACAGTCAGTCTCCTGGGCATAGACATCCCACCGTTGGGGGTTCAAGGCAACCCCAAAGTCAACACATCAGCAACTCAGGGCCGGTCAGGTGCAGAGGTCAAAGGAGGGCCCAAAACACATAGGCACCTATGGAGATCAGGGGTGCTCCGGTGTGGTCTGCTGGCAGGTAAGTACCTGCGTCCTCGGGGAGCAGACCGGGTGGTTTTGTAGAGCACTGGGGGGGGTGGGGGACACAAACAGGCACACAAAACACACCCTCAGCGGCACAGTGGCAGCCGGATGCAGTGTGGAAAGTAGCCGTCGGGTTTGCTATAGAAAGCAATGGAGGGACCCAGGGGTCACTCAGGCGATGCAGGCAGGCCACAGGGGGGCTTCTCGGACCAGCCACCGACTGGGCTAGGAAGAGAGCCGCCTGCTGGTCACTCCTGCACTTGGGGTTGGTTCCTCTCTGTCCTGGGGGCTGCGGGTGCAGTGCGTGGTCCAGGCGTCGGGTTCCTTGTTACCAGGTAGTCGCGTTCACGGGGATCCTCTGTATCCTCTCTGCAGGCGTACCTGTGGGGATGCAGGGGGGTTGACTCATGGGACTCACGTCATCGCAGACGCCTGGGAGTCCTCTCTGCGGTGTTAGTTCTCTGGAGCTCGAGCTGGGGGCGTCGGGCGCAGAGTGTGAAGTCTCACGCTTCTGGCGGGAGGAGTGAGTTCTTTAAAAGTTGCTTCTTTGTTGCAAAGATGTTGCTGTTGTTGAACAGTGCCGCTGTTCTCTGGAGTTTCTTGGTCCTTTGGGTTTCAGGGCAGTTCTGAGTCCTCCGAGGTTGCGGGTCCCTGTCGGATGCGACGCTGTGCAGGTTCTTTGAGTCTGGAGACAGGCCGGTAGGGCTGGGGCCAAGTCAGTTGTCATCTCCATCGTCTCTGCAGGGCTTTCAGGTCAGCAGTCCTTTTTCTTTGTGTAGGTTGCAGGAATCTGATTTCCTGGGTTCAGAGTTACCCTTAAATACTAAATTTAGGGGTGTGTTTAGGTCTGGGGGGCAGTAGCCAGTGGCTACTGTCCTTGAGGGTGGCTACACCCTCCTTGTGCCTCCTCCCTGAGGGGAGAGGGGGCACATCCCTATTCCTATATGGGGAATCCTCCAAAACCAAGATGGAGGATTTCTAAGTGCAGGGGTCACCTCAGCTCAGGTCACCTCAGCTCAGGGCACCTTAGGGGCTGTCCAGACTGGTGGGTGACTCCTCCTTGTTTTTCTCATTATCCTCTCCTGCCTTGCCACCAAAAATGTGGGCAGTGGCCGGAGGGGCGGGCATCTCCACTAGCTGGGATGCCCTGGGGTGCCATAACAAAAGGCATGAGCCTTTGAGGCTCACCGCCAGGTGTTACAGTTCCTGCCGGGGGAGGTGAGAAGCACCTCCACCCAGTGCAGGCTTTGTTTCTGTCCTCAGAGAGCACAAAGGCTCTCACCCCAGGGGGGCAGAAACTTGTCTCAGTGGCAGGCTGGCACAGACCAGTCAGTCCTGCACTGAAGGATTGGGTAAAATACAGTGGGCATCTTCTAAGATGCCCTCTGTGTGCATTTTGTAATAAATCCAACACTGGCATCACTGTGGGTTTATTATTCTGAGACGTTTGTTACCAAACGTCCCAGTATTCAGTGTAGCCATTATGAAGCTGTGGAGTTCATGTTTGACAAACTCCCAGACATTATACTTAATATGACCACACTGTACTTACAATGTCTAAGAATAGACTTAGACACTGTAGGGGCATGTTGCTCATGCATCTATGCCCTCACCTGTGGTAGAGTGCATCCTGCCTTAGAGCTGTAAGGCCTGCGAGAGGGGAGACTTACCTTTGCCAAAGGCAGTATTTTGTGTGCATGGGATCCTGAGGGGGATGCCATGTCGACTTTGCCTTTTTTCTCCCCACCAACACACACAATCTGCAATGGCAGTGGGCATGTGTTAGGTGAGGGGTCCCTTAGGGTGGCACAACACATGCTGCAGCCCTTAGGGACCTTCCCTGGTCACAGGCGCCCTTGGTACCACTAGTACCTTTTACAAGGGACTTATCTGTGTGCCAATTGTAGAAACAATGGTACATTTTTTGTGAAAGAACACTGGTGCTGGGGCCTGGTTAGCAGGGACCCAGTACACTTCAGTCAAGACAGCATCAATATCAGGCAAAAAGTGGGGGGTAACTGCAACAGGGAGCCATTTTCCTACATTTCCACTGTGTGGAAGAGAGCACAGAATCTGTGTTTTCTAGGTCCAGCCCCAGATTAGAGGAGCAAGCTTCTAGAGATGCTGGGGAGAAAGATTGAGAGCAGCTCAATCTCAGCAGTGGATTACAAATTCGATTGCTTTATGGGCATCAACAGTGGGAAGAAATGTATTGTAAAGTTTAGCTGGATTTAAGGGTAAATTAAAGTTAAGTTAAAGTGAATAAGTACTCCCTTTACTGAAGAGCATCTCATTACACAGTAAGGCCACAGGGTATTTGTAGGCTGATTTTTCAAGGAAGCAATAAAGGAAGAAGAGGTGCATTAATCCTTTCAAAATGACTCAAATGTTGTCAGTCTATTACCATTAACAAATGGATACTAAATATATGTGATACGGATAGTGCATAGATTTGTCTAAGGAAACAACTAATAAATCAAAGGTACAAGCACTAAGGAAAGATCAATTTCTCCTATTGAAGTAGTAGGTTCAAGAACTTTTGTAGAAAGGAGCACTGCATGCAAGAGAAGAGTACACGGTGTACTCTTAGTTTTCGAATACCAAAGCAAGGTCTTAGAAAAAGATCAATACTCTCTCCTGTATGTGTTTTTTTTAGTGTTTTTTTTAAGAGAGAGACGTTTTAGATGACAAATTGGAAATTGATGGCTGCACATTTTCACTTCTCGTTGCATCTGACAAACAAAAAGTACTTATTTTTTTATATGTTACCAGCCGCAGGAGGTGGTATTACCTGTGCTGGTTGGGATCCAGGACTGGATCTCTGGGTTCCCCTTTGCGCCAAAGGCGCCAGCGTGGAACCCGAAGGGGCCCCTTCTTACTTTGTGGGGCCTATAGGCGCTTCAGCAGTGTCTGGATGCCCAAAAAGGAGTCGCATGGCCTCAAACGTCACAGGGGAGCTCTGGGAGGCGTGGAGTCTGCTCTGGCACATGTTCCGCAGAACAAGGCCTAGTGCCCTAATGCTCCCTCGTCTCGTCAGACAATGGAGGAGAAGTCAGAGCACTTCAACTTCTTGGATTTCTTTTTGTGCCTCAATTTACAAGTTCACCCCCAAGGACTTGGAGTGGGTTGATGACGATGGAGGTCTCCGAGACTGATCCTGGGACCTTCATCTTGACCAAACCCTTGACTTACGCAGAGTCAAGCTCCAGGTCGCCATGAGTTTTAGGGACTGCTCCCTCAAAGCCTTCAGAGGCATGGCCTGGCACTCAGAGCACGACTTTGGGTCATGGTCACGTTTCGGGTACCAAAGACACATGATGTGTGGATCTGTCCTGGATATCGCACGATGACCAGATCTGCAGGCTTGAGATTGGTCTTTCTGGAGGACATCTTTGATGCACCAGGAGTAGAAAATCAAGAGTAGACCAAAAGTTGAAAAAAGTCTTCAAAAATTGATTGAGAGCTGTCTCTCTTCGTATCAGCGATTGCTAGTGTGGAAAACAAAAAACTGACGTCAATGCACAGGGGTGGCACCTATGTAGGACCTGTGGCATCACATCTGGTGTGGATGATGCCGACGATGGATGCAGAGCCAATCAATGCCACCTAACAGCGTGCAGGAGTACACCTCACGAAAATCTTCCAGATCCTGTCTGACTCCTGGGGAGATTTCAAAGGTAAGGAATCTGCAGCTAGATATTGTCTCTAATGGTTAGGGCATTGTCAAAGGGAAGTATCTTGTTCATTAATGTAGCCTGTAGTGTTTCAATAGTGGGACTTAGAACAAAATATTGTCTTAAAAACATTCAGCTTTTTAAGCACCTCAGAAATAGTAGGCAGGCTTTACAATTCAAGATCACAGGTCAATACACTGTTAATAAAGCAGCATTTGGTTTTGGTCTTCTCCTAATTCCATGTGTTCAAGAGTTACAAAATAATGTCAATAGCACCACCGTGTGAGAGACAGCCAAGATCATCACGTCTGGTACATCTGTCAAGCATGAAGCTCATTCGATTTCCAGTGGAGTAATATATTATTTTGACGAGCAAGGACAGATACGTCACTAGGGCCAGTCTCTTGAGTTAGCTGCTTGGCTCCTGAAAAAACTAGTATTTCAACACCTTGATTACCTGGCAAATGCATGAGGTTAATAAAGGAAGCAAGAAAGCCTTCATTGATGCTATGGAGCAAAATGGGCAAAGTATAGGAATTGTTTTTGAAGAAGTATTTCAGACACGATTTTTGAGTGAGGCAGTTATACCTCAAACTCTATTGTATTTGTATTGTATTGCCTTTATTAGCTGGTGGATTAAGCTAAGCTTCATTAAGAATTTGCCAGCTGTTGCAGGTTACACTAAAACCAAAGACTGTTTCTTGTGATAAATGTAGCTATGAGATTATGGAAATGGCAAATATATTATATCTGTCCCATATTATTCCAGCAACAAAATTGTGCCTTCATGTTGTATTGTTAGAGTTAATGATAGAATCCTGTGAACCAGTGCATGATTCAACCTTGAAGAATTTAACACTGGTATTGTTTGTTTTTGAGCAATAACATCTTTTAGAGGAGTGGGTGAGTGTAAGGAAATGCCTCCTTGGCATGGTTACCCCCTGACTTTTTGCCTTTGCTGATGCTATGTTTTGAATTGAAAGTGTGCTGAGGCCTGCTAACCAGGCCCCAGCACCAGTGTTCTTTCCCTAACCTGTACTTTTGATTCCACAATTGGCACACCCTGGCACCCAGATAAGTCCCTTGTAACTGGTACCTCTGGTACCAAGGGCCCTGATGCCAGGGAAGGTCTCTAAGGGCTGCAGCATGTATTATGCCACCCTAAGAGACCCCTCACTCAGCACAGACACACTGCTTACCAGCTTGTGTGTGCTAGTGAGAACAAAATGAGTAAGTCGACATGGCACTCCCCTCAGGGTGCCATGCCAGCCTCTCACTGCCTATGCAGTATAGGTAAGACACCCCTCTAGCAGGCCTTACAGCCCTAAGGCAGGGTGCACTATACCATAGGTGAGGGTACCAGTGCATGAGCACTGTGCCCCTACAGTGTCTAAGCAAAACCTTAGACATTGTAAGTGCAGGGTAGCCATAAGAGTATATGGTCTGGGAGTCTGTTTTACACGAACTCCACAGCACCATAATGGCTACACTGAAAACTGGGAAGTTTGGTATCAAACTTCTCAGCACAATAAATGCACACTGATGCCAGTGTACATTTTATTGTAAAATACACCACAGAGGGCACCTTAGAGGTGCCCCCTGAAACTTAACCGACTATCTGTGTAGGCTGACTGGTTCCAGCAGCCTGCCACACCAGAGACATGTTGCTGGCCCCATGGGGAGAGTGCCTTTGTCACTCTGAGGCCAGTAACAAAGCCTGCACTGGGTGGAGATGCTAACACCTCCCCCAGGCAGGAGCTGTAACACCTGGCGGTGAGCCTCAAAGGCTCACCCCTTTGTCACAGCACCGCAGGACACTCCAGCTAGTGGAGTTGCCCGCCCCCTCCGGCCCCGGCCCCCACTTTTGGCGGCAAGGCCGGAGAAAATAATGAGAATAACAAGGAGGAGTCACTGGCCAGTCAGGACAGCCCCTAAGGTGTCCTGAGCTGAGGTGACTCTAACTTTTAGAAATCCTCCATCTTGCAGATGGAGGATTCCCCCAATAGGATTAGGGATGTGACCCCCTCCCCTTGGGAGGAGGCACAAAGAGGGTGTACCCACCCTCAGGGCTAGTAGCCATTGGCTACTAACCCCCCAGACTTTAACACGCCCTTAAATTTAGTATTTAAGGGCTCTCCCTGAACCTAGAAATTAGATTCCTGCAACAACAAGAAGGACTGCCTAGCTGAAAACCCCTGCAGAGGAAGACCAGAAGACAACAACTGCCTTGGCTCCAGAAACTCACCGGCCTGTCTCCTGCCTTCCAAAGAACTCTGCTCCAGCGACGCCTTCCACAGGGACCAGCGACCTCTGAATCCTCTGAGGACTGCCCTGCTTCGACGACGACAAGAAACTCCCGAGGACAGCGGACCTGCTCCAAAAAGACTGCAACTTTATCCAAAGGAGCAGCTTTAAAGAACCCTGCAATCTCCCCGCAAGAAGCGTGAGACTTGCAACACTGCACCCGGCGACCCCGACTCGGCTGGTGGAGAACCAACACCTCAGGGAGGACCCCCGGACTACTCTACGACTGTGAGTACCAAAACCTGTCCCCCCTGAGCCCCCACAGCGCCGCCTGCAGAGGGAATCCCGAGGCTTTCCCTGACCGCGACTCTCTGAAACCTAAGTCCCGACGCCTGGAAAAGACCCTGCACCCGCAGCCCCCAGGACCTGAAGGACCGGACTTTCACTGCAGAAGTGACCCCCAGGAGTCCCTCTCCCTTGCCCAAGTGGAGGTTTCCCAGAGGAAGACCCCCCTTGCCTGCCTGCAGCGCTGAAGAGATCCCTTGATCTCTCATTGACTTCCATTGCGAACCCGGCGCTTGTTCTAACACTGCACCCGGTCGCCCCCCGCGCCGCTGAGGGTGAAATTTCTGTGTGGGCTTGTGTCCCCCCCCCGGTGCCCTACAAAACCCCCCTGGTCTGTGTAGGAAGTTGGCTCTGTATGTGCTATTTCAAAGTAAGGAATAGCATGCACAGAGTCCAAGGGTTCCCCTTAGAGGTAAAATAGTGGTAAAAATAGATAATACTAATGCTCTATTTTGTGGTAGTGTGGTCGAGCAGTAGGCTTATCCAAGGAGTAGTGTTAAGCATTTGTTGTACATACACATAGACAATAAATGAGGTACACACACTCAGAGACAAATCCAGCCAATAGGTTTTTGTATAGAAAAATATCTTTTCTTAGTTTATTTTAAGAACCACAGGTTCAAATTCTACATGTAATATCTCATTGGAAAGGTATTGCAGGTAAGTACTTTAGGAACTTTAAATCATAAAAATTGCATGTATACTTTTCAAGTTATTGACAAATAGCTGTTTTAAAAGTGGACACTTAGTGCAATTTTCACAGTTCCTAGGGGAGGTAAGTTTTGGTTAGTTTTACCAGGTAAGTAAGACACTTACAGGGTTCAGTTCTTGGTCCAAGGTAGCCCACCGTTGGGGGTTCAGAGCAACCCCAAAGTCACCACACCAGCAGCTCAGGGCCGGTCAGGTGCAGAGTTCAAAGTGGTGCCCAAAACACATAGGCTAGAATGGAGAGAAGGGGGTGCCCCGGTTCCGGTCTGCTTGCAGGTAAGTACCCGCGTCTTCGGAGGGCAGACCAGGGGGGTTTTGTAGGGCACCGGGGGGGACACAAGTCCACACAGAAATTTCACCCTCAGCAGCGCGGGGGCGGCCGGGTGCAGTGTAGAAACAGGCGTCGGGTTCGCAATGTTAGTCTATGAGAGATCTCGGGATCTCTTCAGCGCTGCAGGCAGGCAAGGGGGGGATTCCTCGGGGAAACCTCCACTTGGGCAAGGGAGAGGGACTCCTGGGGGTCACTTCTCCAGTGAAAGTCCGGTCCTTCAGGTCCTGGGGGCTGCGGGTGCAGGGTCTCTCCCAGGCGTCGGGACTTTGGATTCAAAGAGTCGCGGTCAGGGGAAGCCTCGGGATTCCCTCTGCAGGCGGCGCTGTGGGGGCTCAGGGGGGACAGGTTTTGGTACTCACAGTCTCAGAGTAGTCCTGGGGTCCCCCCTGAGGTGTTGGATCTCCACCAGCCGAGTCGGGGTCGCCGGGTGCAGTGTTGCAAGTCTCACGCTTCTTGCGGGGAGCTTGCAGGGTTCTTTCAAAGCTGCTGGAAACAAAGTTGCAGCCTTTCTTGGAGCAGGTCCGCTGTCCTCGGGAGTTTCTTGTCTTTTCGAAGCAGGGGCAGTCCTCAGAGGATGTCGAGGTCGCTGGTCCCTTTGGAAGGCGTCGCTGGAGCAGGATCTTTGGAAGGCAGGAGACAGGCCGGTGAGTTTCTGGAGCCAAGGCAGTTGTCGTCTTCTGGTCTTCCTCTGCAGGGGTTTTCAGCTAGGCAGTCCTTCTTCTTGTAGTTGCAGGAATCTAATTTTCTAGGGTTCAGGGTAGCCCTTAAATACTAAATTTAAGGGCGTGTTTAGGTCTGGGGGGTTAGTAGCCAATGGCTACTAGCCCTGAGGGTGGGTACACCCTCTTTGTGCCTCCTCCCAAGGGGAGGGGGTCACAATCCTAACCCTATTGGGGGAATCCTCCATCTGCAAGATGGAGGATTTCTAAAAGTTAGAGTCACTTCAGCTCAGGACACCTTAGGGGCTGTCCTGACTGGCCAGTGACTCCTCCTTGTTGCTTGCTTTGTTCCCTCCAGCCTTGCCGCCAAAAGTGGGGGCCGTGGCCGGAGGGGGCGGGCAACTCCACTAAGCTGGAGTGCCCTGCTGGGCTGTGACAAAGGGGTGAGCCTTTGAGGCTCACCGCCAGGTGTCACAGCTCCTGCCTGGGGGAGGTGTTAGCATCTCCACCCAGTGCAGGCTTTGTTACTGGCCTCAGAGTGACAAAGGCACTCTCCCCATGGGGCCAGCAACATGTCTCTGGTGTGGCAGGCTGCTGGAACTAGTCAGCCTACACAGACAGTCGGTTAAGTTTCAGGGGGCACCTCTAAGGTGCCCTCTGGGGTGTATTTTGCAATAAAATGTACACTGGCATCAGTGTGCATTTATTGTGCTGAGAAGTTTGATACCAAACTTCCCAGTTTTCAGTGTAGCCATTATGGTGCTGTGGAGTTCGTGTTTGACAGACTCCCAGACCATATACTCTTATGGCTACCCTGCACTTACAATGTCTAAGGTTTTGTTTAGACACTGTAGGGGTACCATGCTCCTGCACTGGTACCCTCACCTATGGTATAGTGCACCCTGCCTTAGGGCTGTAAGGCCTGCTAGAGGGGTGTCTTACCTATACTGCATAGGCAGTGAGAGGCTGGCATGGCACCCTGAGGGGAGTGCCATGTCGACTTACTCGTTTTGTCCTCACTAGCACACACAAGCTGGCAAGCAGTGTGTCTGTGCTGAGTGAGAGGTCTCCAGGGTGGCATAAGACATGCTGCAGCCCTTAGAGACCTTCCTTGGCATCAGGGCCCTTGGTACTAGAAGTACCAGTTACAAGGGACTTATCTGGATGCCAGGGTCTGCCAATTGTGGATACAAAAGTACAGGTTAGGGAAAGAACACTGGTGCTGGGGCCTGGTTAGCAGGCCACAGCACACTTTCAATTGTAAACATAGCATCAGCACAGGCAAAAAGTCAGGGGGCAACCATGCCAAGGAGGCATTTCCTTACACAACCCCCCCCCCCCAAACGAAAGAGGATGAGACTAACCTTTCCCAAGAGAGTCTTCATTTTCTAAGTGGAAGAACCTGGAAAGGCCATCTGCATTGGCATGGGCAGTCCCAGGTCTGTGTTCCACTATAAAGTCCATTCCCTGTAGGGAGATGGACCACCTCAACAGTTTAGGATTTTCACCTTTCATTTGCATCAGCCATTTGAGAGGTCTGTGGTCAGTTTGAACTAGGAAGTGAGTCCCAAAGAGGTATGGTCTCAGCTTCTTCAGGGACCAAACCACAGCAAAGGCCTCCCTCTCAATGGCACTCCAACGCTGCTCCCTGGGGAGTAACCTCCTGCTAATGAAAGCAACAGGCTGGTCAAGGCCATCATCATTTGTTTGGGACAAAACTGCCCCTATCCCATGTTCAGAGGCATCAGTCTGCACAATGAACTGCTTAGAATAATCTGGAGCTTTTTGAACTGGTGCTGAGCACATTGCTTGTTTCAGGGTGTCAAAGGCCTTTTGGCATTCCACAGTCCAGTTCACTTTCTTGGGCATTTTCTTGGAGGTGAGTTCAGTGAGGGCTGTCACAATGGATCCATATCCCTTCACAAACCTCCTGTAATACCCAGTCAAGCCAAGGAATGCCCTGACTTGAGTCTGGGTTTTTGGAGCTACCCAGTCCAGAATAGTCTGGATCTTGGGTTGGAGTGGCTGAACTTGGCCTCCACCTACAAGGTGGCCCTAGTAAACCACAGTTCCCTGCCCTATCTGGCATTTGGATGCCTTGATAGAGAGGCCTGCAGATTGCAGAGCCTTCAAAACCTTCTTCAGGTGGACCAGGTGATCCTGCCAGGTGGAGCTAAAGACAGCAATATCATCAAGATAAGCTGTGCTAAAGGACTCCAAGCCAGCAAGGACTTGATTCACCAACCTTTGGAAGGTGGCAGGGGCATTCTTTAAACCAAAGGGCATAACAGTAAACTGATAATGCCCATCAGGTGTGGAGAATGCTGTTTTCTCTTTTGCTCCAGGTGCCATTTTTATTTGCCAGTACCCTGCTGTCAAGTCAAAGGTACTTAAGAATTTGGCAGCACCTAATTTGTCTATGAGCTCATCAGCTCTTGGAATTGGATGAGCAGGTGTCTTGGTGACAGAATTGAGCCCTCTGTAGTCCACACAAAACCTCATCTCTTTCTTTCCATCTTTGGTGTGAGGTTTGGGGACTAAGACCACTGGGCTAGCCCAGGGGCTGTCAGAGCGCTCAATTACTCCCAATTCCAGCATCTTGTGGACTTCCACCTTGATGCTTTCCTTAACATGGTCAGACTGTCTAAAGATTTTGTTTTTGACAGGCATGCTGTCTCCTGTGTCCACATCATGGGTACACAGGTGTGTCTGACCAGGGGTTAAGGAGAAGAGTTCAGGAAACTGTTGTAGGACTCTCCTACAATCAGCTTGCTGTTGGCCAGAGAGGGTGTCTGAGTAGATCACTCCATCTACTGTGCCATCTTTTGGGTCTGATGACAGAAGATCAGGGAGAGGTTCACTCTCTGCCTCCTGATCATCATCTGTTACCATCAACAGATTCACATCAGCCCTGTCATGGAAGAGTTTAAGGCGGTTCACATGGATCACCCTCTTGGGGCTCCTGCTTGTGCCCAGGTCCACCAGGTAGGTGACCTGACTCTTCCTTTCTAGCACTGGGTAAGGGCCACTCCATTTGTCCTGGAGTGCCCTGGGAGCCACAGGCTCCAGAACCCAGACTTTCTGCCCTGGTTGGAACTCAACCAGTGCAGCCTTTTGGTCATACCAAAACTTCTGGAGCTGTTGGCTGGCCTCAAGGTTTTTGGTTGCCTTTTCCATGTACTCTGCCATTCTAGAGCGAAGGCCAAGTACATAGTCCACTATGTCTTGTTTAGGCTCATGGAGAGGTCTCTCCCAGCCTTCTTTAACAAGAGCAAGTGGTCCCCTTACAGGATGACCAAACAGAAGTTCAAAGGGTGAGAATCCTACTCCCTTCTGTGGTACCTCTCTGTAAGCGAAAAGCAGACATGGCAAGAGGACATCCCATCTCCTTTTGAGCTTTTCTGGGAGCCCCATGATCATGCCCTTTAATGTCTTGTTGAATCTCTCAACTAAGCCATTAGTTTGTGGATGGTAAGGTGTAGTGAATTTATAAGTCACTCCACACTCATTCCACATATGTTTCAGGTATGCTGACATGAAGTTGGCACCTCTGTCAGACACCACCTCCTTAGGGAAACCCACTCTGGTAAAGATACCAATGAGGGCCTTGGCTACTGCAGGGGCAGTAGTCGACCTAAGGGGAATAGCTTCAGGATACCTGGTAGCATGATCCACTACTACCAGGATATACATATTTCCTGAGGCTGTGGGAGGTTCTAGTGGACCAACTATGTCCACACCCACTCTTTCAAAGGGAACCCCCACCACTGGAAGTGGAATGAGGGGGGCCTTTGGATGCCCACCTGTCTTACCACTGGCTTGACAGGTGGGGCAGGAGAGGCAAAACTCCTTAACCATGTTGGACATATTGGGCCAGTAGAAGTGGTTGACTAACCTCTCCCACGTCTTGGTTTGTCCCAAATGTCCAGCAAGGGGAATGTCATGGGCCAATGTTAGGATGAACTCTCTGAACAGCTGAGGCACTACCACTCTCCTAGTGGCACCAGGTTTGGGGTCTCTTGCCTCAGTGTACAGGAGTCCATCTTCCCAATAGACCCTATGTGTTCCATTTTTCTTGCCTTTGGACTCTTCAGCAGCTTGCTGCCTAAGGCCTTCAAGAGAGGGACAGGTTTCTTGTCCCTTACACAGCTCCTCCCTTGAGGGTCCCCCTGGGCCTAAGAGCTCAACCTGATAAGGTTCAAGCTCCAAAGGCTCAGTTCCCTCAGAGGGCAGAACTTCTTCCTGAGAAGAGAGGTTCCCTTTCTTTTGCTGTGTTGCAGTTGGTTTCCCAACTGACTTTCCTGTTCTCTTGGTAGGCTGGGCCATTTTTCCAGACTCCAGCTCTACTTTTTCACCCTGTGCCTTGCATTGTGCTCTTGTTTTCACACACACCAGTTCAGGGATACCCAGCATTGCTGCATGGGTTTTTAGTTCTACCTCAGCCCATGCTGAGGACTCCAGGTCATTTCCAAGCAGACAGTCCACTGGGATATTTGAGGAGACCACCACCTGTTTCAGGCCATTGACCCCTCCCCATTCTAAAGTAACCATTGCCATGGGATGTACTTTTCTCTGATTGTCAGCGTTGGTGACTGTTTAAGTTTTTCCAGTCAGGTATTGGCCAGGGGAAACCAGTTTCTCTGTCACCATGGTGACACTGGCACCTGTATCCCTCAGGCCCTCTATTCTAGTCCCATTAATTAAGAGTTGCTGTCTGTATTTTTGCATGTTAGGCGGCCAGACAGCTAGTGTGGCTAAATCCACCCCACCCTCAGAAACTAGAGTAGCTTCAGTGTGGACCCTGATTTGCTCTGGGCACACTGTTGATCCCACTTGGAGACTAGCCATACCAGTGTTACCTGGATGGGAGTTTGGAGTGGAACCTTTCTTGGGACAGGCCTTGTCTCCAGTTTGGTGTCCATGCTGTTTACAGCTATGACACCAGGCCTTTTTGGGATCAAAGTTTTTACCCTTGTACCCATTGTTTTGTGAAGAGGCTCTGGGCCCACCCTCCTGTGCAGGTTTTTGGGGGCCTGTAGAAGACTCTTTACTATTTTTAGTTTTGGTTGTCTCATCACCCTTCCCCTGGGGAGTCTTTGTGACCCCTTTCTTTTGGTCACCCCCTGTTGAAGTCTTGGACACCCTTGTCTTGACCCAATGGTCCGCCTTCTTTCCCAATTCTTGGGGAGAAATTGGTCCTAGGTCTACCAGATGCTGATGCAGTTTATCATTGAAACAATTACTTAACAGGTGTTCTTTCACAAATAAATTGTACAGCCCATCATAATTACTTACACCACTGCCTTGAATCCAACCATCTAGTGTTTTCACTGAGTAGTCTACAAAGTCAACCCAGGTCTGGCTCGAGGATTTTTGAGCCCCCCTGAATCTAATCCTATACTCCTCAGTGGAGAATCCAAAGCCCTCAATCAGGGTACCCTTCATGAGCTCATAAGATTCTGCATCTTTTTTAGAGAGTGTGAGGAGTCTATCCCTACACTTTCCTGTGAACATTTCCCAAAGGAGAGCACCCCAGTGAGATCTGTTCACTTTTCTGGTTACACAAGCCCTCTCAAAAGCTGTGAACCATTTGGTGATGTCATCACCATCTTCATATTTAGTTACAATCCCTTTAGGGATTTTCAACATGTCAGGAGAATCTCTGACCCTATTTATGTTGCTGCCACCATTGATGGGTCCTAGGCCCATCTCTTGTCTTTCCCTCTCTATGGCTAGGATCTGTCTTTCCAAAGCCAATCTTTTGGCCATCCTGGCTAACTGGATGTCCTCTTCACTGGGGCTATCCTCAGTGATTTCAGAGGTGTTGGTCTCTCCTGTGAGGGAACCAGCATCTCTGACTATTATTTTTGGAGTCAGGGTTTGAGGGACCCTGTTCTCCCTAGATAGGATTGGTAGGGGGGAATTGTCCTCCAAGTCACTATCCTCTTCCTCTGAGTTGCCACCCTCAGAGGGGTTGGCCTTTTCAAACTCTGCCAAAAGCTCCTGGAGCTGTATTTTGGTAGGTTTGGGGCCCATTGTTATTTTCTTTATTTTACAGAGTGACCTTAGCTCCCTCATCTTAAGATGGAGGTAAGGTGTGGTGTCGAGTTCCACCACAGTCACATCTGTGCTAGACATTTTGCTTCTAAAAGTTGGAATACTTTTTAAGAATCTACAACTGGTTCTAGAATCTAATTCAAACTTTTACAAACTTTTAAACTCTAAAAGAAATGCTAAACAGGATCTAACACAAGGCCCTAGCAGGTCTTTTAAGAATTTAGAAAACTTTTCAAATTGCAAAAATCAATTTCTAATGACAATTTTGGAATTTGTCGTGTGATCAGGTATTGGCTGAGTAGTCCAGCAAATGCAAAGTCTTGTACCCCACCGCTGATCCACCAATGTAGGAAGTTGGCTCTGTATGTGCTATTTCAAAGTAAGGAATAGCATGCACAGAGTCCAAGGGTTCCCCTTAGAGGTAAAATAGTGGTAAAAATAGATAATACTAATGCTCTATTTTGTGGTAGTGTGGTCGAGCAGTAGGCTTATCCAAGGAGTAGTGTTAAGCATTTGTTGTACATACACATAGACAATAAATGAGGTACACACACTCAGAGACAAATCCAGCCAATAGGTTTTTGTATAGAAAAATATCTTTTCTTAGTTTATTTTAAGAACCACAGGTTCAAATTCTACATGTAATATCTCATTGGAAAGGTATTGCAGGTAAGTACTTTAGGAACTTTGAATCATTTCAATTGCATGTATACTTTTCAAGTTATTCACAAATAGCTATTTTAAAAGTGGACACAGTGCAATTTTCACAGTTCCTGGGGGAGGTAAGTTTTTGTTAGTTTTAACAGGTAAGTAAGACACTTACAGGGTTCAGTTCTTGGTCCAAGGTAGCCCACCGTTGGGGGTTCAGAGCAACCCCAAAGTTACCACACCAGCAGCTCAGGGCCGGTCAGGTGCAGAGTTCAAAGTGGTGCCCAAAACACATAGGCTAGAATGGAGAGAAGGGGGTGCCCCGGTTCCGGTCTGCTTGCAGGTAAGTACCCGCGTCTTCGGAGGGCAGACCAGGGGGGTTTTGTAGGGCACCGGGGGGGACACAAGTCCACACAGAAATTTCACCCTCAGCAGCGCGGGGGCGGCCGGGTGCAGTGTAGAAACAGGCGTCGGGTTCGCAATGTTAGTCTATGAGAGATCTCGGGATCTCTTCAGCGCTGCAGGCAGGCAAGGGGGGGATTCCTCGGGGAAACCTCCACTTGGGCAAGGGAGAGGGACTCCTGGGGGTCACTTCTCCAGTGAAAGTCCGGTCCTTCAGGTCCTGGGGGCTGCGGGTGCAGGGTCTCTCCCAGGCGTCGGGACTTTGGATTCAAAGAGTCGCGGTCAGGGGAAGCCTCGGGATTCCCTCTGCAGGAGGCGCTGTGGGGGCTCAGGGGGGACAGGTTTTGGTACTCACAGTCTCAGAGTAGTCCTGGGGTCCCTCCTGAGGTGTTGGATCTCCACCAGCCGAGTCGGGGTCGCCGGGTGCAGTGTTGCAAGTCTCACGCTTCTTGCGGGGAGCTTGCAGGGTTCTTTCAAAGCTGCTGGAAACAAAGTTGCAGCCTTTCTTGGAGCAGGTCCGCTGTCCTCGGGAGTTTCTTGTCTTTTCGAAGCAGGGGCAGTCCTCAGAGGATGTCGAGGTCGCTGGTCCCTTTGGAAGGCGTCGCTGGAGCAGGATCTTTGGAAGGCAGGAGACAGGCCGGTGAGTTTCTGGAGCCAAGGCAGTTGTCGTCTTCTGGTCTTCCTCTGCAGGGGTTTTCAGCTAGGCAGTCCTTCTTCTTGTAGTTGCAGGAATCTAATTTTCTAGGGTTCAGGGTAGCCCTTAAATACTAAATTTAAGGGCGTGTTTAGGTCTGGGGGGTTAGTAGCCAATGGCTACTAGCCCTGAGGGTGGGTACACCCTCTTTGTGCCTCCTCCCAAGGGGAGGGGGTCACAATCCTAACCCTATTGGGGGAATCCTCCATCTGCAAGATGGAGGATTTCTAAAAGTTAGAGTCACTTCAGCTCAGGACACCTTAGGGGCTGTCCTGACTGGCCAGTGACTCCTCCTTGTTGCTTGCTTTGTTCCCTCCAGCCTTGCCGCCAAAAGTGGGGGCCGTGGCCGGAGGGGGCGGGCAACTCCACTAAGCTGGAGTGCCCTGCTGGGCTGTGACAAAGGGGTGAGCCTTTGAGGCTCACCGCCAGGTGTCACAGCTCCTGCCTGGGAGAGGTGTTAGCATCTCCACCCAGTGCAGGCTTTGTTACTGGCCTCAGAGTGACAAAGGCACTCTCCCCATGGGGCCAGCAACATGTCTCTGGTGTGGCAGGCTGCTGGAACTAGTCAGCCTACACAGACAGTCGGTTAAGTTTCAGGGGGCATCTCTAAGGTGCCCTCTGGGGTGTATTTTGCAATAAATTGTACACTGGCATCAGTGTGCATTTATTGTGCTGAGAAGTTTGATACCAAACTTCCCAGTTTTCAGTGTAGCCATTATGGTGCTGTGGAGTTCGTGTTTGACAGACTCCCAGACCATATACTCTTATGGCTACCCTGCACTTACAATGTCTAAGGTTTTGTTTAGACACTGTAGGGGTACCATGCTCCTGCACTGGTACCCTCACCTATGGTATAGTGCACCCTGCCTTAGGGCTGTAAGGCCTGCTAGAGGGGTGTCTTACCTATACTGCATAGGCAGTGAGAGGCTGGCATGGCACCCTGAGGGGAGTGCCATGTCGACTTACTCGTTTTGTCCTCACTAGCACACACAAGCTGGCAAGCAGTGTGTCTGTGCTGAGTGAGAGGTCTCCAGGGTGGCATAAGACATGCTGCAGCCCTTAGAGACCTTCCTTGGCATCAGGGCCCTTGGTACTAGAAGTACCAGTTACAAGGGACTTATCTGGATGCCAGGGTCTGCCAATTGTGGATACAAAAGTACAGGTTAGGGAAAGAACACTGGTGCTGGGGCCTGGTTAGCAGGCCACAGCACACTTTCAATTGTAAACATAGCATCAGCACAGGCAAAAAGTCAGGGGGCAACCATGCCAAGGAGGCATTTCCTTACAGTCTGCCCTCCGAAGACGCGGGTACTTACCTGCTGGCAGACTGGAACCGGGGCACCCCCTTCTCTCCATTGAAGCCTATGCGTTTTGGGCACCACTTTGAACTCTGCACCTGACCGGCCCTGAGCTGCTGGTGTGGTAACTTTGGGGTTGTTCTGAACCCCCAACGGTGGGCTACCTTGGACCAAGAACTGAACCCTGTAAGTGTCTTACTTACCTGGTAAAACTAACAAAAACTTACCTCCCCCAGGAACTGTGAACATTGCACTAAGTGTCCACTTTTAAAATAGCTATTTGTGAATAACTTGAAAAGTATACATGCAATTGAAATGATTCAAAGTTCCTAATGTACTTACCTGCAATACCCTTCAAACAAGATATTACATGTTAAATTTGAACCTGTGGTTCTTAAAATAAACTAAGAAAAGATATTTTTCTATAACAAAACCTATTGGCTCGATTTGTCTCTGAGTGTGTGTACCTCATTTATTGTCTATGTGTATGTACAACAAATGCTTAACACTACTCCTTGGATAAGCCTACTGCTCGACCACACTACCACAAAATAGAGCATTAGTATTATCTCTTTTTACCACTATTTTACCTCTAAGGGTAACCCTTGGACTCTGTGCATGCTATTCCTTACTTTGAAATAGCACATACAGAGCCAACTTCCTACAGTGAGTTTGAAGCTCTTACAGTTTGTAAGGAAATGCCTCCTTGGCATGGTTACCCCCTACCTTTTTGCCTTTGCTGATGCTAAGTTATGATTTGAAAGTGTGCTGGGACCCTGCTAACCAGGCCCCAACACCAGTGTTCTTCCCTAAACTGTACCTTTTTCTCCACAATTGGCACAACCCTGGCACTCAGGTAACTCCCTTGTAACTGGTACCCCTGGTACCAAGGGCCCTGATGCCAGGGAAGGTCTCTAGGGGCTGCAGCATGTCTTATGCCACCCTAGGGACCCCTCACTCAGCACACGCACACTGCTTCACAGCTTGTGTGTTCTGGTGGGGAGAAAATGACTAAGGCGACATGGCACTCCCTCAGAGTGCCATGCCAACCTCACACTGCCTGTGGCATACATAAGTCACCCTTCTAGCAGGCCTTACAACCCTAAGGCAGGGTGCACTATACCACAGGTGAGGGCATATGTGCATGAGCACTATGCCCCTACAGTGTCTAAGCAAAACCTTAGACATTGTAAGTGCAGGGTAGCCATAAGCGTATATGGTCTGGGAGTCTGTCAAACACAAACTCCACAGCACCATAATGGCTACACTGAAAACTGGGAAGTTTGGTATCAAACTTCTCAGCACAATAAATGCACACTGAGCCAGTGTGCACTTTATTGTAAAATACACCCAGAGGGCATCTTAGAGATGCCCCCTGAAAACCTACCCGACTTCCAGTGTAGGCTAACTAGTTTTTGCCAGCCTGCCACACACCAGACATGTTGCTGGCCACATGGGGAGAGTGCCTTTGTCACTCTGTGGCCAGGAACAAAGCCTGTACTGGGTGGAGGTGCTTCTCACCTCCCCCTGCAGGAACTGTAACACCTGGCGGTGAGCCTCAAAGTCTCACCCCCTTTGTTACATCGCCACAGGGCATCCCAGCTAGTGGAGATGCCCGCCCTCCGGCCATTGCCCCAACTTTTGGTGGCAAGGCTGGAGGAGATAATGAGTAAAACAAGGAGGAGTCACCTACCAGTCAGGACAGCCCCTAAGGTGTTGTGAGGTGACTTACTTTTAGAAATCCTCCATCTTGTAGAAGGAGGATTCCCCCAATAGGATTATGGATGTGCCCCCCTCCCCACAGGGGGAGACACAAATAGGGTTTAGCCACCCTCAAGGACAGTAGCCATTGGCTACTGGCCTCCCAGACCTAAACACACCCCTAAATTCAGTATTTAGGGGCTCCCAGAACCTTGGAAGAGAGATTCCTGCAACCTAAAGGAGGACTGCTGACCTGAAGCCCTGCAGTGAAGATGGAGACAACTGATTTTGCCCCAGCCCCACTGGCCTGATATTCCTTACTTTGAAATAGCACATACAGAGCCAACTTCCTACAGTGAGTTTGAAGCTCTTACAGTTTGTAAGGAAATGCCTCCTTGGCATGGTTACCCCCTACCTTTTTGCCTTTGCTGATGCTAAGTTATGATTTGAAAGTGTGCTGGGACCCTGCTAACCAGGCTCCCAGAACCTTGGAAGAGAGATTCCTGCAACCTAAAGGAGGACTGCTGACCTGAAGCCCTGCAGTGAAGATGGAGACAACTGATTTGGCCCCAGCCCCACTGGCCTGTCTCCCTACTTTGACGAAAACTGCAACAGCGTCACATCCAACAGGCACCAGCGACCTCTGAAGCCTCAGAGGACTGCCCTGCATCTAAAGGACCAAGAAGCTCCTGAGAACAGCGGCCCTGTTCACCAAACTGCAACTTTCTGCAACAAAAAAGCAACTTTAAAGACCCCACGTTTCCCCCCGGAAGCGTGAGACTTTCCACTCTGCACCCGAAGCCCCCGGCTCAACCTGCGGAAAAGAAATACCTCAGGGAGGGCTCCCCGGCGACTGCGAGCCCATGAGTAGCCAGAGTTGACCCCCGTGAGCCCCCACAGCGACGCCTGAAGAGGAAATCCGGAGGCTGCCTGTAACAAGGGACCCGACGCCTGGAACCAACACTGCACCCGCAGCCCCCAGGACCTGAAGGAACCAAACTCCAGTGCAGGAGCGACCACCAGGCGACCCTCTGCCCAGCCCAGGTGGTGACTACCCCGAGGAGCCCCCGTGCCTGCCTGCATCGTTGAAGAGACCCCCTTGTCTCCCTATTGCTTTCTACACAAAACCCGACGCCTGTTTGCACTCTGCACCCGGCCACCTCTGTGCCGCTGAGGGTGTACTTTCTGTGCCTGTCTGTGCCTGTTTGTGCCTGTTTGTGTCCTCTCCCGGTGCCCTACAAAACCCCCCTGGTCTGCCCTCCGAGGATGCTGGTACTTACCTGCTGGTAGACTGGAACCGGGGCACCCCGGTTTCCATTGAAGCCTATGTGTTTTGGGCACCTCTTTGACCTCTGCACCTGACCAGGCCTGAGGTCCTGGTGTGGTAACTTTGGGGTTGCCTTGAACCCCCAACGGTGGGCTGCATTCGACCCAACTTTGAACCTTGTAAGTGTTTTACTTACCTGTGAACTTAACCTTTACTTACCTCACCCAGAAACTGTAGATTTTTGCACTGTCCACTTTTAAAATAGCTTATTGCCATTTGTGTCACAACTGTACATGCTATTGTGATCATTCAAAGTTCCTAGAATGCCTGAGTGAAATTCCTTTCATTTGAAGTATTACTTGTAAATCTTGAACCTGTGGTTCTTAAAATAAACTAACAAAATATATATTTTTCTATATAAAAACCTATTGGCCTGGAGTAAGTCTTTGAGTGTCTGTTCCTCATTTATTGCCTGTGTGTGTACAACAAATGCTTAACACTACCCTATGATAAGGCTACTGCTCGACCACACTACCACAAAATAGAGCATTAGAATTATCTACTTTTGCCACTATCTTACCTCTAAGGGGAACCCTTGGACTCTGTGCACACTATTTCTTACTTTGAAATAGTATATACAGAGCCAACTTCCTACACAGTTCAAAAACCCTACATATCAATATGTTTGGGTAAGATAGTAATGAGACCTTGGCCCGAAATTAGACAGTTTAATATCTGCTTTACAAATAAAGTCTGCAATTGCAGTATTCTTCCAAATTTAACATTCAACCTGAATTAGCTTTGCACACATCAAAAGAGAAATATGCATTCTATTCTGGAGACAAAAGATACAGACTAAACAGTTATTTATTCTGCATCACCTCACAGTGTAGATGCTCAACTAACGTAAGAAGCAGGATGGATAGTTCATACTTTTCATTGTTGCTAGCTAATACTACACTTGAGGTAAAGTCTAGAGCCCATTGTATGAGAAAGGAGTGATACAGATTACCTTGCATGGTTAAAGTCAAATAATGACATGTACAACAGGTACATGATCCATCTGCTCATGCCTTCGAAAAGCATTCTGTGGCTATGCTGTTCGAAAAGGAAATGCAGGTAAGTCTGACAGTAGTAGATTTTTCTCTGCTCATCCTCCTCAATAGAGGGAAAGGCACTTATACATTAGTTGTAAATATATGTTCAATGGCATGTGTAGCTGCAGATAAACATGCTGTGCACTGTTCCTGCCATCTAGTGTTGGGCTCGGAGTGTTACAAGTTGTTTTTCTTTGAAGAAATCTTTTATAGTCACAGGACCGAGAGACTCCTCCCTTTCGGCTCCATTTCGCATGGGCATCGACTCCATCTGAGATTTTCTTTCCGCCATCGGGTTAGGACGTGTTCCTCTTCGCTCTGTTATTCGAATCGGGAAAAGACTAAAATTCACCGAAAGTGTTGGTACTGTTTGCGATCGGGAAGCATCTTGCCTCGACACCGACGAGACACAGCTTCGGTGGCCCTTCGGGGCTTCCGCGTCCAGCCGGGGCTTGGTCGGCCCGACCACAGAAGACATTGAAGCCTAATGGACCGGACCCCTTTCCGTTTCTGCCCACAGTGCCACTCCAAGTATCCCTATACAGACCAACATCGGATCTGTAATCTGTATTTGTCACCGAAGCAAAGGGAAGATACTTGCGAGGCCTGCAAGTCCCTTCGATCGAAGAAGACCTTGAGGGATCGGAGGGCGAGGTAGATGCAAATGACGTCAAAGTTCAGAGCACCTCGATGTCCAAGACTCTGACGACTCTGACGCAGACCGACCACCTACAGCAGGCAAACACGTGAGTACACCTGCCCCGACCCAAGCCCACAGTCAGCCTAAGAATCATAAGGCCTCGGGGATGCCACTGCCTGAAGGCCATGGCTCGACCCATAAAAAACAAAGCGGTGACCAAGCAACACCTTCGGCACCGAAAAAGGCACATATCATACCAAAGTCTTAGGACTCGAGCTGAGAACCCGTCATCGAAAAAACTAGACATCGACGAAGCCTCGAAAAAGTCTTTCGGAGCTGAGGCCTTCCATCAGCACGGGCATTTTGGTGCTGAAAAAAACGTCTTCGGAGCCGAAAAAAGCATCGTACACCGAGGAACATGGACTCTCTAAGCAACTAAAAGAGAGACACAGAATTGAGGAGGAACTTCAAATGGAGGAGTTTGAAACACAGGCAAGGATACAGATCCCTAAGGATACTGGGAAGTTCCAAACTGCCTCTCCTCTCAAATTAAAAAGAAAACTGGCTTTCCAGGGACGATCAGAGACTGAACAGCCAAAGGCTAAAGTGCCCAGGGAAAAATCGCCGACGCCATTTTTCACCAGAACATTCTCCTCCACATTCACCATAAAGAACATCGTCACCTCTTGCCACGCCTACTGCACAGTCACCCACACACACTGTGCAGTCGCAAGAGGATGCAGACCCCTGGGACCTCTACGATCCCCCTGTGTCGGACAATAGCCCTGAGTGCTACCTTCGAAACCCGAGGATAGCACCTCATACACCCAAGTCTTGGCAAGGGCTGCTGCATTCCATAATGTAAGCATGCTCTCAGTCATTGGAGGATGATTTTCTCTTCAATACATTGGCCTCCACGCATGCTTCCTACCAAAGTCTGCCTATGCTCCCAGGTATGCTTAAACATGCCCAACAAGTCTTCCAGGAGCCCGTGAAAGGAAGAGCCATTACACCACAGGTCGAAAAGAAATACAAGCCACCACCGTCAGACCCAGTGTTCATTACACAGCAGCTGCCCCCAGACTCTGTAGTGGTTGGAGCTGCGAGAAAGACAGCCAACTCGCAGTCATCTGGAGATGCACCACCTCCAGATAAGGAGAGTAGAAAGTTCGACGCAGCAGGAAAAAGAGTAGCGTCACAAGCTGCCAATCAGTGGTGCATAGCAAATTCTCAGGCCCTCCTTGCACAGTATGAAGTGGCATTTTCCATATATATATATGTTCGATGGCATGTGTAGCTGCAGATACACATGCTGTGCACATCCCGCCATCTGGTGTTGGGCTCGGAGTGTTACAAGTTGTTTTTCTTCGAAGAAGTCTTTTCGAGTCACGAGACCGAGGGACTCCTCCCATTTCGACTCCATTGCGCATGGGCGTCGACTCCATCTTAGATTGTTTTTTTTCTGCCATCGGGTTTGGACGTGTTCCTTTTCACTCCGTGTTTCGGGTCGGAAAGTTAGTTAGAATCTTGGAAAAAACGTCGGTATTGTTTGCGTTCGGTATCGGGTTAGTTACAACAGATGTGTGTGTGTGTGTGTGTGTATATGTGTACATATATAGCTGCAGATACACATGTTATGCATAGGTCCCGCCATCTAGTGTTGGGCTGGGAGTGTAACAAGTTGTTTTGATTCGAAGAAGTCTTTTTTTTCGAGTCACAGGATCAAATGACTCATCCTTTTGGTGATAATATTCATGGGCATAGACTCCTTTTGTAGATTGTTTACTTTCTGCTGTCTGGTTCGGACGTGTTTCTTCTTGCTCTGAAACTTTTGAATCTGAAACTTTATAATAACTTCATTTTACTGTTGGTATTGTTTCAATCGCATTTCCATCTGTAATTGAGGTGATAGTATAGTTGGAAACCAGAAAACGCAATTTTGGGCGCTCGCACCCTACTCGGGCCTGTTCAGGCCTACCACGCCGGAGCCTCATGGATCAGACTCCATTCCGATTCAGTCCTCGATGCCACACAAAAATCCCCTACACAGATCAACACGTGGTATGTACTCTGTCTCTCTCCCGAACATCGAGAAGAAGACTGTGAAGCTTGTCGGTCGTTCGGGTCAAAAAAAGACACTGCGTGACCAGAGAGCGAGGAGACTTGAAATGGTGTTGAAGCATACAGAGTCCACCGACACCATAGAAGAATAGCAGGCACAGACGGCTCTTTCAATCCAGGACATTGACTCCAAAGCAGACTTGGATGAAGACAGCCAACCGATCACTGCTTATCGGCATGTGAGTACACCTGCCCCTACGCCCACTTCCAAGAGACCTATTAAGGCCTTGGGTGCGCCACTGCCAGAGAGCCATGGTTCCACCTGCAAGAAAATCGTCGGCGACCAACCTTTGTGTTCGGCACCGAAAAAGGCCACACCTGTTTCGATGCTGGAGTTGAGCAAATTTATTAAGCTCCACAGCCGAGCCGATGTCCACACTGTTCGGAGTCGAAAATTCAACGTCTGGCTTCGGATCCGAAACCACTGGCTGTGTCTTCTGGACCGAAAAAGTTATCCACCAATTCGGAGCCGAAAAAATGTTTATACAGAGGAACAAAGGCTTTCGAGCTGATAAAAACACAGCTCAAAGTCAATTGGTTATCAATCCTCTAAAACAGCTTGAACATCAGAATATATTTCTGGAGACTCATATTCAGCCTATCCTTGAAATCATGGACACCAAACAAAGAAGTAACCATATCGAAAATGAGACTGGGAAGATGATTGCTTCACCTCCTCCACAAACCAAGAGAAAGCTGGTGTTTCAAGAGACTCTTGACACTGCTCCATCACCAGAAAATATATTTGAAAGGAAAGAGAAACCATGACCATTACACATTTCTCCACCACATTTGCCACACCTTTCTTTCTCCCCACCACCTACTACCCCACCACCATTGCTTTCCCCCAACACATTCCCATACATTCGCATGGAAATACAGTTGACTCCTGGAACTTGTATGATCCAGACCCCATACCACTGAATTACCCAGACCTCTATCCGTCCAAACCTTCGCCACCAGAGGATAGCATAGCTTATACACAGGTCATTTCAAGAGCAACTGCGTACTATGGGGTACAAATGCATGCTGAGCCTTTTGAGGTGGATTTTCTTTTCAAAACATTCAGTATACCACAACGCCACCCATCTCCTGTGGGGGGCAGACTTCAGCAATTCCACTCCCAATGCAAAACATCACCACAAACCAATGGGTGCTTTCAATTATCTGCAATGGTTACTGCCTAGAACTCACTTCTATTCCTCCTAACATTCCCCCTCGCTATCACAAACTGTCCCCAAAACACAATGTTCTGTTACAGCAAGAGGTGCAATCATTATTGCTAAAAGAAGCAATAGAATCAGTTCCAATGTCTCAACAGGGAACAGGAGTATATTTACTATATTTCCTCATACCCAAAAAAGGATGGTACTCTCAGACCACTAAATCTATATATCCTGTCAGAACATTTTCACATGGTAACTCTGCAGGACGTCATTCCCTACTACAAAACCAAGATTACATGACTGCATTAGATCTCAGAGATGCTTACTTTCGTATCCCCATACATCCAGCTCATCGAAAATACCTAAGATTTGTAATAGCAGGAAAGCACTACCAATTCATAATTCTTACCTTTGACATAACCGCTCCTAGGATTTTCACAAAATGTCTAGTTGTAGTAGCGGCCTACTTAAGAAGACAACACATACATGTCTTTCCTTATCTAGATGACTGGCTAATAAAATCAAGCAACATTATACAATGCCAGGGACACACTCAATAGACAATAGAAACCCTACACACATTAGGGTTCACAATCAACTACCACAAATTTCATCTTCAACCAGCACATGTTCAACCTTACCTAGGTGCTATTCTCAATACCCAAAAAGCCTTGGCTTATCCAAATCCCCAAAGGATACAGGCTTTTAAAACCTTATATCACAGATACAGCCCAATCAATATTACACGTAAGGTTTATCATGAAACTATTGGGAATGATGGCGCCACGCATAGCAATAGTACTGCATGCAAGATTAAACATGCAGGATCTAGTGTTGTTAGACCGCCAAACGCACAAATCTCTTCAATGGTGGAATCACAACCTTTTAATAAAGGGGTGGTCATTTCAGGACCCTGTGCCTCAGACCACGATAACAGACGCATCGATGACAGGCTGGGGAGCTCACCTCAACAACCTTACCATTCAAGGGGAATGGAATTCAATGCAGTTAACTTATCACATTAACCATTTAGAATTGTTAGCTGTGATTCTCGCCCTAAAAGCTTTTCAACCCCTTCTCAGTCACAGAACAGTCTTGATAAAAACATACAATATGACCACAATGTATTATCTGAAGAAACAAGAAGGAACACATTCATCTCAACTGTCCCTTCTAGCCCAAACAATATGGAAATTGGCAATTCACAATCACATTCATCTACTAGCTGAACACATCCGAGGAATACACAATCAACTAGCGGATCTCCTAAGCAGAACACATCAACAGATACACGGATGGGAGATTCACTAGCAGGTACTTCATCAGTACTTTCAAAAGTGGGGGACATCACAAATAGACTTATTCGTAACAAGCGAAAACACAAAATGCTAAAACTTCGCATCCAGACACCCACATCCTCTGTCCAAGGGCAATGCTCTATGGATTCCATTTCTGGTCAACAAACTGTGTCACACCTCTCACTATGATACTCATATCCCCCACATGGGCACGATAACATTGCTACACAACACTCCTAGATCTGTCAGTAGTACCTCATCACCAACTTCCAAACAGGCCAGATCTGTTAACACAGAACAAAGGTCAGATCAGGCATCCCAACCCCAGTGTTCTCAACTTAGCGATTTGGCTCCTGAAGTAATAGAATTCAGATACTTACACCTTCCATTAGAATGTATGGATGTTCTAAAACGGGCATGCAAGCCTACATCTAGGAAATGTTAAGCTAACAAGTGGAAACGTTTTATTTACTACTGTCAGCCCAAAAATATAGACCCACTTAAAGCATCAATACAAGATATTGTTTGCTACCTGCTCCATCTACAAAAAGCTAATTTAGCTTTTTCCTCTATTAAAATTCATCTCACTGCTATATCAGCATACTTACAAAATATACAACATACTTCTCTCTTTAGAATTGCTGTTATTAAAGCCTTTATGAAAGGACTTAAGCATATTATTCCACCCAGAACCCCACCAGTTCCTTCCTGGATTCTGAATATTGTACTCACAAGATTAATGAGACCACCATTCGAACCCATGCATTCATGTGATATTCAATTTCTAACTTTGAAAGTTACTTTCTTAGTGGCAATTTGTGAGAAAACAGGGCTGATTGCAGAGGCCCCCTAACTTTTTGCCCCCATTTTCCACTTTATGCTGGTGTTTTCCTGACTCTGATGGTGCCCTGGGTACTGCTAACCAGTCCCAGGGCCTGTGCTCTGTGTAAAATGGATATGCAAATTAGGCTAATTATAATTGGCTAAGTTAACCTACCTATAAGTCCCTAGTATATGGTAGGGCATGTAGGTTTAGGGACCACAGCATAGGTGGTGCACACCTAGGTGCACTGCTGAGGTGCCCAGTGTCATTTTAAAGGCAGGCCTTCCTTGCTGGCTGCTTTTAAATTAAAGTTATATGCAAATTCGACTTTGGAATTAAAAGTAGTTCCAAAGTCTTAAACTACCTTATTTTTACATATAAGTCACCCCTAAGGTGTGCCCTATGTGCCCCTAGGGCTGGGTGCCATGTAACTATAAGCAGGGACTTTATAAAAATAGATTTATAAACCCTGGTGAGGTTAAAAACAGCCAAATTCGTTTTTCCCTCATTGAAGTAAATGGCCTTCATAGGCTAGAATGGGGAGACTTTATTTTAAATTTTAAAGTCTCCTTAAATGTTGCATACCAAGAATTTGGTATCAAATTAATTGTTGTAATAAATCCCACAACTTCCAGTTGTTGGATTTAATATAACTTGTTCAGGTAAAAAGTTTTAGACTTTACCTAAAAAGTTGCCAATTTCAGCCCTGCATTGTTTTTGCTGCTGTGCTCTGATTGGCCAGCCTGCAGCAGCTTAGCCAAGCTGCCTTGATGAGGTGTGACGTGGCCTGGCTTCACACAAAGGAATGTGCCTGTGGGAGAGAATCTCCCCTCAGCAGATGGTGAGGCAGGAAGGGGGAGGGCTGCCAAACTGGTCTTCAAAGGCAGAGAAGGACATTTGGAGCAACCAGCAACACCCCCACATCCTGCAACCCCAGACAACTACGTGCCCCCTTGATTAGATTAGGAGAGGGCAGGAGAGGGGTGTGTTTATGATTTTTAGCCACACCAGTGGGTGGGCTCAGCCAGATGTAACCTCCAAAAATCAGATTCAGCCATGTTGGATTTTTAGAGAATGTTGCCTTCTGGGATGGATTTTTGCCACACTTCCCAGGAAGTGGTCATCACAGGGGGACGACCCTGTACCTGATTGGAGAACCAGGACCCCCCTGCTTTTCACCCAGGAGCAAGGATAAAACTGGCAGACCTGCACCCACACCTCAGTTCCCTACCACATCCAACAAGGAAGAACAACAGAAGAAGAAGGATTGCCCTGCTGGACCCCTGGCCTGCACCTGGAACCTGCACTCAGAAGGACTGCACCAGCTGCACACTTGGGCTTCACCACAAGAAGGACTTTGCCTGGCTTCAACTGGTTTAAGGAGGGACTCCCTGTTTGCTCCAGGTGAAAAATTGCTAACCAGAGTCCCCTGCACAAACTCCTGAAGAAAGCGACCAGCTGACCACTGCCCAGTGGCCAAAAAGGAGTTTGCGCCAGGTGCATTCTGGGAGTTGTAGTCTGCACCCCCCCAAGGACCATCTCAGAACTTCTGGACCCTTGGGGTGAGCTGTGGACCCCAAAAGAACCTTAAAAGAACATCTGGGTGAAGCCCCAGAAGTTTGGAGAAGATTTGAGAATTTTTGTAAAAAAGCTCCATAGAGGGACCGACCCGCCGCGGAAATTCTAGCCGGCTTGCCTCAACCGCGACCCGGCCTGACTTGGTGGTTCGTCCCGGTAAAGAAAAATCTCAGAAAAAGAGACTAAGTCCGAAGGTAAAAAGTTGACCGGGACCTCCCAGCCATCGTATCCGAGAAGGGCTCCATGGACGTCGGATCAAGATTCAGGTTTACCCCGGTCGAATGATTTTCACCTCGAAAAAACGACTAAGTCCGAAGGTAAAAATCTCCACCGAGGAATCCAGCATCGCGTATCCGGAGAAGAGCTCCAGGAGGTCGGATTGGACTGGCAGACTCGTCCCGCTGAAGAAAATCTTCAAAATAAAGACTAAGTCAGAAGGTAACTTTTTAACCGAGGCCTCCCGCGGGACCCTGTAGCCGAGCAGGGCTCCATCGCGGTCGGCCTTAAACTTTGACTTTGCCCCGGTCGAGGTGCAACCAGATGACCCGATTGGCGCTTTTTGTTTCTAAGCACTAGAAAAATAATAATTCTTTAAAAATTCATATCTCCGGTTCCCCTTATCCGATTTTATTTGTTTTTGTGTCATTTTAAAGATAAAAATATAAACTATTTTTATAAATTGGTTTTGGATTTTTAAACTGTTTCCTGTGTTTTATTTAATTACTGTTTTGTGATATTTGAATGCTTTACACACTGTCTCCTAAGTTAACCCTTGACGCTCGTTGCCAAGCTACCAAGGGTTGAGCTGGGGTTAATTTACTGAGACCTAACTGGACCTAAGTGGAGGTTAGTGGCTTGTTGCTAGGTGTAGGTACCTACCTACCTGCCCTTACCAATAACCCATTTTCCAACACAATTATTTCATTAAGAAGAGTTAGTGAAATACAAGCCTTCACTCTGGAGGAACCATTTCCCAAGTACACAAATATAAAGTAGTACTTAGGGCAAATCCAATCTTTTTGCCAAAAGTAGTTTTTCCTTTTCACGTTAACCAAACAGTGGAATTGCCAGTCTTTCCCACAGCCAGACTCAACTGCTGAAAGAGCTCTTCATACTCTTGACCTTAAAAGAGCTCTAATGTACTATGTTGATAGAACAACAGAGTTTAAAACAAGGTTTAGCTAGATGGATTGTAAAATGCATCCAAACATGTTACATTCGAGCAAAACAACAACTTGTAATAACACCTAAAGCACATTCCACTAGGAAAAAAGGTGCTTCCGTGGCTTTTCTAGGTAACATACCAATGGCAGACATATGTAAAGCTGCCACATGGTCCACTCCACATATATTTACAAAACAGTACTGGGTGGATGTATTTTCAAAGCAACAGGCCAATGTTGGTCAAGCAGTACTTAAAACTTTATTTCAAAGTACTTCAACTCCTACAGGCTAGCCACCGCTGTTTTGGGAGAAGCACTGCTTTTTAGTCTATGCATAGCATCTGTATCTGCAGCTACACATGCTATTGAAAGGAAAATGTCACTTACCCAGTGTACATCTGTTCGTGGCATGTAGTTCTGCAGATTCATATGCACCCTCCCTCCTCCCTGGAAGCCTGTAGTCGTTGCAGTATTTATTTGAACGTGTTTGTTTGTGTGTGTGTATGTGTCTGTATATATATATATATATATATATATATAATATGTTCGATGGCATGTGCAGCTGCAGATACACATGCTGTGCATTATCCTGCCATCTAGTGTTGGGCTCGGAGTGTTACAAGTTGTTTTTCCCTTCAAAGAAGATATATATATATATATATATATATATATATATATTATTTTTTTACCTTTCCATGGACATCTTATTTACTTTATACGTTTAGTTGTATCTTTACATTCTTTCATTTTATCACTGCTTCCTACACTCTTCTGCGGGAAAACAATCTAACAAAGAAGTCAATGCCCATGCACATTATCACAGAAAGGAGGAGTCATTTGATCCTGTGACTCGAAAAAAAGACTTCTTAGAAGAAAAACAACTTATAACACTCCGAGCCTAACACTAGATTGCGGGACCTATTCATAGCATGTGAATCTGCAGCACTACATGCCACGAACAGATGTACACTGGTTGTGACATTTTCCGTACATTATATTTGTGCAGCCCAAGTGAAGCCGAAAGGCAGAACAGAGCCAAAGGGAAGGCTGCATTTGGTTTCACACTGCAAAAACAAGAGGTTGCTTTCCTTTACTAATTGTTTTCCAGCTTGATGCTCTTCTTGATTCATATGTTGAAGTTTAGACATTTTATTAATGCTGGTCGCATTTTTGAGACACGAGTTATAAAATCGTTTATGTACATTTCATTACTGATGTTTGTGCCCTTTAGGTTAGCTCTACATGTTTTTTCCTTTATTTCTGTGATCTTCGTTTGTTAACTTTTAATCCTACAGTTTTTTGGTTTACGTTCATAGTGATTCTTGTGCAAAGCATTGAATGTTTTGCTGGTAAACTTTACTCAGTGTTTTTAGAAATCTTTTCTGTACATTTTCTCTCCAACATTTCCTCAAATGTTTTTTGGGAAGTGTAAGGAAATGCCTCCTTGGCATGGTTACCCCCTGACTTTTTGCCTTTGCTGATGCTATGTTTTGAATTGAAAGTGTGCTGAGGCCTGCTAACCAGGCCCCAGCACCAGTGTTCTTTCCCTAACCTGTACTTTTGTATCCACAATTGGCACACCCTGGCATCCAGATAAGTCCCTTGTAAATGGTACCCCTGGTACCAAGGGCCCTGATGCCAAGGAAGGTCTCTAAGGGCTGCAGCATGACTTATGCCACCCTGGAGACCCCTCACTCAGCACAGACACACTGCTTGCCAGCTTGTGTGTGCTGGTGAGAACAAAACGAGTAAGTCGACATGGCACTCCCCTCAGGGTGCCATGCCAGCCTCTCACTGCCTATGCAGGTATAGATAAGTCACCCCTCTAGCAGGCCTTACAGCCCTAAGGCAGGGTGCACTATATCATAGGTGAGGGCACCAGTGCATGAGCACTGTGCCCCTACAGTGTCTAAGCAAAACCTTAGACATTGTAAGTGCAGGGTAGCCATAAGAGTATATGGTCTGGGAGTCTGTCACACACGAACTCCACAGCACCATAATGACTACACTGAAAACTGGGAAGTTTGGTATCAAACTTCTCAGCACAATAAATGCACACTGATGCCAGTGTACATTTTATTGTAAAATACACCCCAGAGGGCATCTTAGAGGTGCCCCCTGAAACCTTAACCGACTATCTGTGTAGTCTGACTGGTTCCAGCAGCCTGCCACAACCGAGACATGTTGCTGGCCCCATGGGGAGAGTGTCTTTGTCACTCTGAGGCCAGTAACAAAGCCTGCACTGGGTGGAGATAGTAACACCTCCCCCAGGCAGGAGCTGTAACACTTGGCGGTGAGCCTCAAAGGCTCACCCCCTTTGTTCCAGCACCACAGGGCACTCCAGCTAGTGGAGTTGCCCGCCCCCTCCGGCAACGGCCCCACTTTTGGCGGCAAGGCCGGGGGAAATAATGAGAATAACAAGGAGGAGTCACTGGCCATTCAGGACAGCCCCTAAGGTGTCCTGAGCTGAAGTGACTCTAACTTTTAGAAATCCTCCATCTTGCAGATGGAGGATTCCCCAATAGGGTTAGGGATGTGACCCCCCTCCCCTTGGGAGGAGGCATAAAGAAGGTGTACCCACCCTCAGGGCTAGTAGCCATTGGCTACTAACCCCCCAGACCTAAACACGCCCTTAAATTTAGTATTTAAGGGCTCCCCTGAACCTAAGAATTTAGATTCCTGAAACTACAAGAAGAAGAGGACTGCTGAGCTGAAAGACCCCTGCAGAGGAAGAACAGAAGACACCAACTGCTTTGGCCCCAGACTTACCGGCCTGTCTCCTGCCTTCCAAAGAAACCTGCTCCAGCGACGCTTTCCAAGGGACCAGCGACCTCTGAATCCTCTGAGGACTGCCCTGCTTCAAGAAAGACAAGAAACTCCCGAGGACAGTGGCACTGCTCCAAAAGAACTGCAACTTTGTTACAGAGGAGCAGATTTAAAGACCCCTGCAAATCCCTGCAAGAAGCGTGAGACTTGCAACACTGCACCTCGCGACCCCGACTCGACTGGTGGAGAACCAACACCTCAGGGAGGACCCTCCGGCGACTCCGAGACCGTGAGTAACCAAAGTTGTCCCCCCTGAGCCCCCACAGCGACGCCTGCAGAGGGAATCCCGAGGCTCCCCCTGACCGCGACTGCCTGAACCTAAAGTCCCGACGGCTGGAAAAGACCCTGCACCCGCAGCCCCCAGCACCTGAAGGAACGGAACTTCTGTGCAGGAGTGACCCCCAGGAGGCCCTCTCCCTTGCCCAGGTGTTGGCTACCCCGAGGAGCCCCCCCTTGCCTGCCTGCACCGCTGAAGAGACCCCTTGGTCTCTCATTGAAAACCATTGAAAATCCGACACGTGTTTGCACACTGCACCCGGCCGCCCCCGCGCTGCTGAGGGTGTACTTTTTGTGCTGACTTGTGTCCCCCCCGGTGCCCTACAAAACCCCCCTGGTCTGCCCTCCGAAGACACGGGTACTTACCTGCTGGCAGACTGGAACCGGGGCACCCCCTTCTCTCCATTGAAGCCTATGTGTTTTGGGCACCTCTTTGACCTCTGCACCTGACCGGCCCTGAGCTGCTGGTGTGGTAACTTTGGGGTTGCTCTGAACCCCCAACGGTGAGCTACCTTGGACCCAAAACTGACACCTGTAAGTGATTTACTTACCTGTTAAAAATACCAATACTTTACCTCCCCCAGGAACTGTGAAAATAGCACTAAGTGTCCACTTTTAAAACAGCTTATTGTGTTTTATGTAAAAAGTATATATGCTACTGTAATTATTCAAAGTTCCTAAAGTACTTACCTGCAATACCTTTCAAATGAGATATTACATGTAGATTTTGAACCTGTGGTTCTTAAAATAAACTAAGAAAATATATTTTTCTATAACAAAACCTATTGTCTGGATTTGTCTGAGTGTGTGTTCCTCATTTATTGCCTGTGTGTATGTACAACAAATGCTCAACACTACTCCTTTGATAAGCCTACTGCTCGACCACACTACCACAAAATAGAGCATTAGTATTATCTCTTTTTGCCACTATCTTTCCTCTAAGGGGAACCCTTGGACTCTGTGCATGCTATTCCTTACTTTGAAATAGCACATACAGAGCCAAGTTCCTACAGGAAGTTTCAAATCTTATTCATTTGTGCAACACTTCTTGGTATTGTTTCACTTCTACATACAAAATGTGCACTTCTGATATAGTGGGGTGTAGAGCAAATTAAATGTAATTTTTTTCATAGCTTACGGCTCCGTGAAATGATGAGGCGATCCCTGCGAGCTGCTGGTTTGGGAAGACATGAAACTGGAGCTTCCTCTAACGATCACCAAGATCCAGTCTCACCCCCAATTGCTCCTCCAAGTTGGGTTCCTGATCCTCCAGCTATGGATCCTGGTATGACTTTCTTTTTTAAAATAGGAATGAATTGAAAATTACGCTATGTTTTTTCAAATGCTTTTAGTTTAATAGTATAGTTAATGCTCCATGTTAATTAACTGTGTACTCATCCAGTGAAAGGGCATAGTTACTGGTTTTACCAATTTCTTTACTCGTGGATTGGTAACATTAATGTAAATTTTTTATTTCTTTTAAATTGAAGTGAATACTGTGTTTATTTCTTATTTCCAATATTTGAAAATATGCTTGGCACATAGTGTTCTCAATAAATATGAACATTTTAAATGTTGTAAAGTAGGATATGCTGGCCAGGGGATAAGTTGCTGATCTCCAAACACAATATCTGGGATTTTACACAATGGAAAATGGAATTACATGAAAACACTATTAACCTTTGCCTCAATAAATTGTGTAATCCGTACATGTCAACAGCGATACAGAGTGCTGTCTAGTGCTGTCCTAGTTAAATTTTCACAAATCACTCCCCATTGCATCATGATTTCTTTAATTTAATATATACATACAACACTTTGCATCAGAGAGGCTAACATTACAACAGAAATGTTTAGGTTTTCTGTAAAGTGCTTACTGGCTTAGGGACGCCATACCCTTCTTGTAACCCGTTACATAAATCAAAATTCTTTATTCTAATTCCAAATTCCTCATCGGTATAATAGAGCAGTGTTAATCAGAATCCTCTAAGTCAACTTGAATGCTTCTAAAGATGAAAAAACAGTAACTATCAAGTCACCAAGGATCAGTGTCCGTGTCCACCATGGATGGAATTAAGCATTAGATTAGATGCACTTAAAAAAAAATAGTTAAAGAAATGAAATCAGTAATTGATGTACATTAAGCAGGGGTGTGGAATTTATTAAAATATCTACTTGTCCAGGGGACAGGTTGCTTCTCAAATCTACTTGTCCTGTAAAAAGATCTACTTGTCCCTTTGGTGCCATGTAGTGTGGCGAGAAATTATGGCAGCAATTAATAGCCTCTCTGATTATGCCAGGGCTACTACTATAGTAGGGCTTGAATACTTGGAGTTTCAATCCCTACTGTAGCAATTTCCTTATTTTGCCACCTTTCTGCAGATCTGCATACTGGGGCTGGAGGAAGCAGTAAGCAATAGGTCCAGGGCAGGAATGCCTTTGAGTCTGCAAACCTGCATGTTTTAAAGATTTTTACCAGCTTCTCTCTAATATTTTCCCATAATAAGAAAGGTTGGACATTTACTCCTGACAATGGCAGAATTAGAACTTCTTCCAGGGTTGGGAAGAAAGTGGCTGGAGGGAAAATGAACTTGCAAATGCTCAATAGATTTTCACATGAGCAAATCTACACATCGTATTTACCCATGCTAAAATACAGTTCACAAATATTTTATAGGGGTACAACATATACCATGGTTGCACTTTTGTGACTTTCTTTAAGAATTTGGGGCCACAAGTAGGTAGGTTCAGATTTGTGACCTGCAAATTGCGAGTCGCAAATCCGAATGTAGGATGGTGTCCTTGACACCATCTGTGATTCGCAAGGGCTTCGCAAATGCCCACATCATGAATAATCATGAGGTGGGTCGCAATTTGCGACCCCCTCGCGAATGGTGGCCTGCTGGAGACAGCAGACCACCATGTCTGTGACTGCTTTTCAATAAAGCAGTTTTTTTTTGTTTTTTTTTTGTAATGCAGCCCGTTTTCCTTAAAGGAAAACGAGATGCATAACAAAAGCGAAAAATGAAACGTTTTTGTTTCATTTTTTCAGAGCAGGCAGTGGTCCGCAGGACCACTGCCTGCTCTGAAAAAATGTTTACAGTGACATTCATAATGGGGGGGAAGGGGTCCCATGGGGATCCCTTCCCTTTTGCGAAAGTGTTAGCACCCATTTGAAATGGGTGCAAACTGCGATTGGTTTGCGCTCGCGTTTGCGGTCACAAAACAATCCTACATTGCACTGCGAGTTGCAATTAGGAAGGGAACACCCCTTACTAATTGCGAGTCGCAAACCTGTTTTGTGATTCGGTAACCAGGTTACTGAATCGCAAAACTGGGTTTGTGCATCACAATGTGCTTTTTGCACGTTGCAAACAGCGAAAGTCGCTGTTTGCGACATGCAAAAAGCTACCTACATGTGGGTCTTTGTCCCTAATTAGGTCTGGTGTTAACAAAGACATTTTGTTTTTATTAAACTTCTATTTCTCGCTCTTTCGGCTGGCTGGCTTTACTGTGAGTGATCGCATTCTGCTCTTCCACAAGGAGCATATTGCCACACAAAGTAGTTTTGTTCAGTGTCAGGAACTACAGTGGCAATCAGTGACGTAACGAAACTGGAGGGTGCCCCTTTGCAAAGAACATGGAGGAGCCCCCTCTCCAGACTCACTCAGGGCAGGTGCTGAAGGGGCCCCCTGGAGGGCGGCTGCGGGGCCTTTGTTATGCCGCTGGCGGCAACGTGTGCTTTAAGAGTTCAAAAACTTTTTGGGGGGGTTTTGCCAATGTTTGTTACAATGTTGAGGGCCTGGTAGCTCCCACAACAATAAAGTGTTACAAAAGCCATGTCAAAACAAGACACGCATTGATGAAACTAAAAGACTTATAAAAATATGTCAGATCAGTTGGCTTTGTCAGTGTTTATTTTCATGCTTCCCATAATCGTGTTGAAAATGGTTACACTGATTTTCCATTAGAAATATTTTTGGGAAATACTAGCATGCATCAACACATTTTACTAAATGACACTTCATTTGCATATAATCAGAGAGCATTCTGGGAGCATTATACTTAGCCTCTTAGCCTAAACTTTTCAAACATGTGTGTACACGGTTTTTTTTTTTGTACTGGAACCAACGTCAGTAGTGAAGTGTGACCTTAAAACATTTATTTGCAGCACGCACCCTAATAATGAAGGCTTCCAAATAATGAACCATAAATACAAGTTCGAACAGCATTATCTTTTGGAAACACATTACCTCAACTGCAGAGAGTTCCACTCTCTGTAAACAGGCAGCCAAAGGGTTTGTACTGCAGGGGGTTGGGCCTACTTGTCCCAAGGACAAAGTAAACATAAAAACTTGTTGCCCTTGACCCCAAACAAGATGTCCAGGGCGTCGGGCGATAGGAATTCCACATCCCTGATTAAGGTAGTTATTAAGCTCAAACGCACCTTGTTAATTTATGTGGGTAGAAAAAAGAACCATCCCAGGTGTTGCAAAATGGGCAGAAATGAAGGCACTACTAGGGAAATGTCAGTAGGAGTACCATGTATGGAAAATCATTGTACTTCTGATTGGTGTGTGAGCTTCACAAACATTGAAGTTGTGATATGTAGTCCAAAGGCCCAAAAGATTGGTGGTGACTTTCCAGGCACTTATTCGGCCGTTGTTAGAACAGAAATCTTCTTTATGGCTTTTTAAAGATGTACCTGTCTGCTCCTTTTTTGGTTAGCTGTTTTTTCTCTATTGAACATGAGTCTGTTAGCCCTCAATAGATGTACTCACCCTTTCAGTAAGTGATGTTTGGCATTAGATCTTGGCTCTCATATAAGGGAAGTGCACCTATAATGTATTCCCATTTGTCGTGAAGGTTGTCTACTGCTCACTTGTGAGCCATTAGTTGACTGGTGATTGTAACAACAGCGTTACTGGTTCATTTGCTACAAACCTTTTACCATCTCAACTCGGGAGAAGCCTCTTATTGGTACTCCCTGTTCATCTACTACCTTTTAAACGGAGTACCTTTCATTTGTGTGTCTGGTTCATAGTATGTAATGAACAGTGGATGACATGGAGATATTGTATTCATGGGCTGTTAGAGATAGTTTCTTTTCTTTGACCTTGGTACACAAGATAGCCTGCTCTTTTGCAGTATTCCTTTCTTGAAACAGGAGCGAACTGTTGGACCTTTCGAGTGGTGTAAATGTTCTCTTCCATTTTTCAGCATAGATTTCCCATGCTCAGTGAAAGTCCCACTCCTTTGTTTTTCTTGTATTGCTGCCTGTTGACTAGCAACAGTGGGTTTTTGCTACTCTTCGGCCAAAGCAGTTCGTGGCCTTGACCTGCAAAAACAAGGTAAAGAGTCCAGATGTGGTTCTCCCTGCTTCAGAGAGACCTTTGAAATTTAAACAAAGTTCCACTTTGGTTGACACTGACTTCCTTTTTTGCGTCCAAATTGGATAGTCATTCTCTCAGGCAATTAACTTGAACGTCATCTGGATTTTGAGGGTGGGCAGAAGTTTTCCAATGCCTAACCCTTTGCTGGTGGTTGCAGTCCCTTATAGGTTTGGCTGAAGTGAATATGGACTAACCTACGAGTAGAGGAGGTGACCCATGCTACATTTTAGATCTACTTAAGGCCAGCTGACTGCTAAATGTAAATGAAGGATGTCTTCAAGGGAGGTTTCTCAGCAGTAAGATGACTTGGGTATAGGCAGACCAGCACATTGCATTACCTTCCTTGTGGAGCTGCAGAGACCTGATTGCTTAATTTTTGGTGAACCTTCACTGTCATGACCTATTGTGTATCTCATTCTTAACATGAGCAGGGCAGGGAGGCCTTTCATTCTCATCACTTCTGTTGGGGGGAGGGGGTGGAATATCATTGCTGGGCTTGTAGATCTTGACTCTGTAACAATTTGAGTCAAACGTCTGGCCGTAGAGAGATCAGAGTTGTGGGTACACTCCAGTGCTAAAAGTTGTTTCCATTTTGCGGCGATGAAGGTTTGGGACCTAGACAGT